>NC_133651.1:135521683-136121683 GCF_009905375.1 Apium graveolens
TGGAACTGTTACCTCTCAGTGATGAACAAATATCACGAGAGCTGCTAGGGTTACAATGAATAATCTTTTCTAATAATGATAACACTATAGTGTAAACCCTATGTCTGTGTTTATATACTACACAGTTACAAGATAATCCGCTAATGATATGGAATATAATTCTGCTTCCTAAACTATATCCAATCAGATATCTTTTCTTCCAAGTATTCCATTCTTCACGGAATTCCTTCTTCATGCATATCTCTTCTTATGTTTATCTCGATCTTCTTTCCTTTAATCAGCTACTGTCCTTATCTGATTGTCCTTCAGCACTTAAGTTCTGATATCTATCTTCTGATGATTATCTCCTGATAATATAAGTACTGATATCCTTAAGTCCTGACTTCCAGTATAAGTACTGATCAACAGTTAAGTACTGATTTATCCTGTTCACGTAAGATCTGAAAGCTAAACATAAAAACATATTAGCCATGACATTATCAAATATATCTAACAATCTCCCCCAACTTGTAAATTAACAAAATATACAAGTTTAACAGATATTTGATGATGTCAAAAACATTAAGTACAAATGCATGAGAATTAGACTAGATAACTACAACTTACAGTCCTAAAGTTTTTTCACCAATTTCAGCTTATGATAACAACTTCAATCTGTACAATATCCGAATTTAAGAAGTTATAGATCTTCGACTTGGCTTCTTCATTTTCTGATCTCTCTAATGTCAGGAGTTGTTCTGAGATAGTTCTTTCAACAAACATTTCTCAGCATATCTTAGTTTCATCAATCATTCTCCTTTTAACAACCTTTAAGCTCTGCAGTATCTTCACCAGTTTGAAAGATTTCAGGTCTGAGATCATTAATCTTTGCTTTTCTCAACTCCTGATCTAGTCTTATGACATAAGCTTTGTCAGACTCAAGATTGAATTCAAGTCCCTTAATACCAAGATACGTTCTGATCTGTGCAGTATTAGGCTTCATATCAACAATATCACCATTGTGATCTCTGTACTTTGGAACATATATGCTGTCAGACTTAACAGAATAAAGCCTTTTCTATCTCTGAATCTGTTCTTTTAAGTAGTTTGCAGCAGTCTCTGTTATTCTGTCATCCACTTGAAGTAAGAAAAGTACATGCTTCCAATTCTTCAAAATACTTCAAAGGAATGGCATTTTGTCTTATATGATAAACCCTACCATCTGTCATGAAATACAACATGATGTATTCTTTCAAGTAGGTATGGTAAACCATCTGTACAGATTCCAGTTGATTCAATCTCTCAGGAGTTGCTCCAATTCTTCAAAATACTTCAAAGGAATGGCATTTTGTCTTATATGATAAACCCTACCATCTGTCATGAAATACCACATGATGAATTCTTTCAAGTAGGTATGGTAAACCATCTGTACAGATTCCAGTTGATTCAATCTCTCAGAAGTTGCTCCAATACCTGGTTCACTCAAGGAAGTTGGATCATTGGTAGTGTTATGTACTCTTTTTTCATCAGCACTTCCCAATCCAGTTTTATCTCTAGCTTCCTTTCCAGTAACTACTCTTGCTTCAAAACCACTTGCAATAGTCTTCAAGATTGAGTCTGTTTTGCTTTAGTGAATCCTGGTAGGAGTGTCTTTGATCTATTTTCTGATATCAAGTTAACTTGAGCTCTGTCAGAGGTTACTTGCTTCTTCTGATTATCAGAACTTACAATTTCTTGACTCTGAACAACTTGAGCCATGTCAGAGGTTGTTTTAAGAACTTTTCTTGAAGTCAGAGCAAGATCATCTTTTCCATCAGTAATTTCTTCTTCCTCAGGATGGTACATAAGCCTTGAATAGGTTCACCAACCTTTTCTTTACCCTGGGATCTTGGATCTATCTATGGTTGTGATCTAGCCAATGTTGCTTCAGTATGTGTCCTTTCTTTGATCACAATGCCTTTAGGTTTTGGAAGTGACTTTTTACCAGAAGCTTCAGATTTAGATGTGACTTTCTCTGATTTAAGTCTGGCTTCTTCTTCCTTTAAACTTTCCAAGTCCATTCCTGGATTTTCTTGAAGAAATAACTGTCTTGACATTTCCTCATCAAGATCTAGAAGTTCATCAGAACTTATCCTTTTACCAGCAGAGGAACTTATTCTTTTCCCAGTATCAGAACTTGTTCTGTGACTAGCTTGTCTTGATGTAAACCTTCTACCTTGACTATGACCACTACCCATTCCAGAGTTTCCTTGGTCATCTTTTCCATCATCCTTTCCTTGCAGTGTCTTGTTGGTTTTGTATTTGGACTTAATTACCTTCTCCCCCTTTTTGGCTTTAGCAGGTAGTAAAAGAGAGATAAGTAGTTCCACTGAGGTCTGGATTTTCAGTAAGTTTTGATTGCTGAGAAGCTTGATTTGTCAGAATTTGATCAATCTGAGCTTGTTGTTTCTCTTTAGTTTTCTCAATATCAGCAATCCTGTCAATGGTAGGTTGAAAGAACTTTTTCTTATCAATTTTCCAAACTTGTTCCTATTTGATAAAGTTCTCCTGAATCTTGTGTAGCTCTGCATGAGTAGTTGAATGAAGACCTTGTAGATGTTTAGTACTCAATGCAGTGACTCTAAGATGGGTTTTAAAATCATCAGAATTAACATTTCATCAGCTTTAGTCAAGTGGTCAGCAAGATGTAAAGCATTCGGAACACATAAAACTGAGTTCCATTCCTTAGTCCACTCCTGACCTGCAGGAGTTTCACTCCAAGGCACTGGTGCATCCCTGATAACAAACTCCTTTACCAGTTCAGACTTAGGAAGAGTCGGTGGTGGAGTATGTCCTGAAGGACCTACTTCATCAGCATCGACAGTTGGAGCAGCTTCACCAGTATCTCCAACATTTGCAGCATTAGAACTTAAAGAATCAGTATCTTCTGATAAGACAACAGTGTGAGTAGCAATGGAGGCTTCAGAATCCTCTAATTACTGATCTGATACTAAGTTCTGATCAACAGCCATATTCTGATGCTCACCTAAAATCTGATCATCAGCATCTTGATGCAGAGAAGGTGTTATTGATAACTCTGGAGTTTGAACAGCATCAGTAATAGGTGTTGTGGAAGGATTAGTTGTTGTTGGAGCTTCTAAGAAAAGTATTTCAGGCACAACCAGGTTCTGAGTATCAATTTCAGCACTTGTGCCTGGAGCAACAAGAGACACAGATGGTGAGTTAGCCTTGTCAGATACAACTTCCTTAGATGGAGTTGATGGAGAAGAAGTGACTGGAGCAAATTCCTGTCTTGTGAGATCAGAGATTCCTGATCCCCTTCCTTAGCTGCTTCCTCCTCATCATCTGAAACTTGCCTTTGTGCCCTCTGTTTCTTGTACTTCCTTGTTGATTTGGATTCCTTGGGAGTGTCAGGAACTATCATACGTCTAAGCCTCTTGAGAAGCCTAGAACCCCCAATTTCAGAATCCTTCTGAGAAGTTGCTTTCTCAGCTTCATTTACCACAGGTTCTGAAGAAGGAATCTGATCCTCAGAATCTGATTCATCTCTCAAAGTAATTCTCCTCCTCTTTTGAGGTGTTTGAGGAACAGTCTTTGTTCTCTTTGGCTTAGAGGATGTAGGCTTCACAGTAGGTGCTGAAAAAGAAGGTTGAGCAGTCTGTGAAGTGGAGAGATAGGATTTGAGATAAGTTCTGAGGGTAGGTTGAGTAGAATGAGAGGTAGGTACTGAGGTAGATGGATTTTGGATGGTTGGAGGTGGTTGGACATCAGAATAAACAGATCTATAAGTATCAGGATCAGCATTTACCAGAATCTGTTTTACAGACTTAGGAATCTGTAATGGTCTAACCACTTTCTTCTTAGTATCAGCATTTACCAGGTCATTAAAGTATCATTTTGCAACCTTAAAAGGTGAGGTTTGAGTGCTGACTAAATGAGGTTCATTAGTACAGTATGTGTAAATAAGTTGACAGAATCTAGCAAAATAAACAACATCTCTATCCTCTGTCATCCTATCCCCAATAAAACCAATTATTCTGGTTGCAAAATCAAAATGAGTTTGATGAATAATAGCATACCCTATGTGCTGACTCGAATTGGGATAGCATCAAAATTTGAACATTTGTTCCCAAAAGCTTTGGTGATGCAATCAAAGAAGAAACTCCATTCTCTTCTGATATTAGCCCGTTTCAACTGTCCAAGTTTCGTCAGACTCTTTTCATATCCCAATTCAGCCATTAACTCCCGAAGGGCTGAGTCCTCTGGAATTGAGAAAGTACAATCTTCTGGAAGATGTAAAGCCCTGCGTACTGTACCAGGATTGACTACAAAGGATGAATCACCCACTTGGAAGATAATACTGGGAGTTCCACGGTTACCACCATCATCAAAAACTCCAGTCCTCCAAACCTCAGAACTTGTTGACTTGAAATAATTCAGGCTGAGTTAAGGCGTACCCAACCTCACTATGTGCAAGAAGATCTTGCACAAAGTGCAATTCAGATGGAGCTTCAGCATGATCAAGAATTGCAGCATAGTTGTTTGGAACAAACTTTGCTCCATCAATGATTAAATCCTTTGGCGCCATGTGAAAAATATTGAGATTCAAGTATGCCTGTTAGGTGTTTGAGATAATGTCTGTATGAAAAACCAACGTGAGAAAGAAGAGAAGGAGAGTAAAAGTAAGGAGAGAGATAAAGTATAAAGAAAATAAAAGATTAAAGAAATCTTCTCTCTGTTGTACTTATACTCTGAACAAAAATGTTACCGTTGGACACCTGTCAGACATGCAGTAATAACGGTCAGTTACTGGGCTCGAGAAAATAGGAATCATTACTTACCCAGTTGCCTTGTTTCAAGGAAAAACCGTTCCATTTATCAAGAGAAACAGTTTTAATTCAAAAATTTAAACCGTTAGCACTGATTGAATTATTTTTCACTGCATCATTGAAATTCTGAAAAAACATCACATGAAAATGACCAAGATAAATTAGATATATAAGTGCTGAAAATGAATCAGAACTTAATATAAAACAAAAGTTATATGGTCATCAGAATATCAATCAGGATTTATCAACACAAGATAAAATAACTCAGAGACAAAATCTTGAAGTAAAAATAATTTTCATTAATATATCAAGACAATACATTTATGAAATGGAAATTACATCAATACTTATACAAGATTTTCCCTAAGCTCCCAATCCTAACATCAACAGCTTTAGTCCTAGCTAAGAAGCCTGACAAAGCTGAGGATGAAGAAGAACAGGAAGAAGACAAGATTAAGTCATCTTCCTCTTCCTATCTTCGACGAACAAGATGGCGAGTCGTATGATTCGTTCTTGCTGACGGATAGCTTCCCGCCTTTCCTCCTCCAATCGCTCCAGATGGTGATGGTAATCTATAGAGAAGAATAGAAGGTGAGTCAGCACCTCCTGTGGGACAGAATCCCAGATCTCCTCAGGAATGGCTGTTACATGCCACTCCTGCTGCCACTCGGCACAACTTAGCTCCATAGTGAAGGTTTGATTGTTCAAAAACATGTTGTATCGAACCATTGTGTTTTTGACAGAAGAAGGAGGATAAGTGTGTGAGAAGAATGTGATGGAAAGACTGATGTGAAGTGGTTGCTTATATAGGCAAGAGAATGTCAAGAGACGCAAAGATATTTAATGCTGACAGGTAGAATTAATTCTACCTCGTCTCCCTAGACTTTGAAAAAGAATAACAGTCATTGGAAAGAGAAATCATGGTCTAGACCGCACAAGACACAAGAAACAGTGGACTGTTCAAGTACAAATACCATTAATCCTAATCATAGTGACTATTAATCTTCCACTTCAACATATTCTAGTTCGAACTGAGACTGTTATCAAATTTTATTCACAGATAAGCCAAGTAAAGGATTAGACTGAGAAACCAGAACTTAGACCTATACCAGAACTTAACAGTCATCAGAACATAATTGCTTAACTCCAAAAAGGAATGCCCATCTTAGTAAATACTCATACAAGTTCTGAGTTATGGACGTCAGAACTTAATCATCAGAACGTGTAACTTAGAACTTGTCCTCAGAATTTGTGCAATAATGACACAATGACTGTTTATCTAAAATAACATAGACCACCACAGAAATTTTCATCATTCAGATGGAGTGATTAGTGTGTGCATTAAGCTAAAAACAGACAAAGAGTAAAGTCTGATTCACTTCAGTACATCTTAGAAATAAGGCATAACTAAAATTTTGCTAAAGATCTGTCATTGTCCTGAAACCTACTGAAGAATGAGTTTATGCTTGAGTCCACCTCAACTGTTTTGTGCTAATTTTATGCATCTTTTGAAATTCTATTTTACAGTGGCTTCTCAGTGTAAGTGAGTCACGACTGTTTATCAGAATTTATGTTATTTTCAGAATATTTCTCCAGTAATCATAGAGTGTGAAAAGTCACCAAGAAAATATTTTGCTTTTCTGATGCATATTTACTTAATACCAGCAATGCACTTGGGTCGTCCCTTCCACATTTTTACTCTAGATCTCAAAGGAGTACCTGATTTTAATCTTTGATCTTTTTGCTTTTTCTTTTGATAAGAGAGGTCTATCAGCACTTAGTACTTTCAGCAGTTTTACTAGTATCAGAACTTAACAGATGAGTAGCATTATTCTAATTTGTGACTTAGTAATAAGATATACAAAGTGAACTTAACTAAGCTCAGTTATCAGAATTTGCTAGTGTCATAAGATTTCCACTGAAATAATTACTTCTTCCATGGAATCATTTGTTTATTGAAGACTACTAGGTTAGTATCTAGCACAGTTATCCTCATAGGATTGAATAGGTACTAGAACAGACATATCACTTATCAGAGTTTAGAAACATATATCAGACAACAGTCAGTACTTAAAGACATTTATCAATTAAGCACAGAATATACAATGAGATTAATTCTATAAATACTGAGCATAAAGTCTGATAACACAGAACAAGTCTAAGCAGATTTAGAGAAAGAACCTGAAACCATTCCAAGTTCATTTACCAATCTTGTAAAAGTAGCTTCACATAATGGTTTTGTGAAGATATCTGCCAACTGTTGATCTGTGGGAACAAAATGCAATTCCACTGTACCTTCATCCACATGTTCCCTGATGAAGTGGTACCTGATGCTGATGTGCTTTGTCATTGAGTGTTGAACTGGATTACCTGTCATAGCAATAGCACTTTGATTATCACAGTAAATAGGGATTTTGAAATATGTTAACCCATAATCCAGTAACTGATTCTTCATCCAAAGAATCTGTGCACAACAGCTTCCTGCAGCAATATACTCTGCTTCTGCAGTTGATGTGGAAATTGACTTTTGTTTCTTGCTGTACCAAGAAACCAATCTGCCTCCAAGAAATTGGCAGCTTCCACTTGTGCTTTTCCTGTCAATTTTGCAACCTGCAAAATCTGCATCTTAGTAACCTATTAGTTTAAAATCTGATTCTCTAGGATACCATAATCCCAGAGCAGCTGTTCCTTTAAGATACTTAAAGATTCTTTTTACAGCTGTTAAGTGAGGTTCTCTTGGATCTGCTTGAAATCTTGCACAAAGACAGGTAGCATACATGATATCAGGTCTACTAGCAGTTAGATAGAGTAGAGAGCCAATCATACCTCTGTAGTCAGTAATATCTACTGATTTACCGGTATCCTTATCCAGTTTTGTCACAGTGGCCATTGGAGTGGATGCACTTGAACAATCTTGCATTCCAAATTTCTTTAGCAAGTTTCAGGTGTACTTGGTTTGACAAATAAAAGTGCCTTCCTCATTCTGCTTGACTTGAAGGCCCAGAAAATAGCTAAGTTCCCCCATCATACTCATCTGATATCTTGACTGCATTAGTTTGGCAAACTTCTTGCAAAGTTTGTCATTTGTAGATCCAAAAATGATATCATCAACATAAATCTGGACCAGAAGTAAGTCCTTTCCATGGTTGAGGTAGAACAGTGTTTTGTCTATTGTCCCTCTATTGAATCCACTTTCCAGAAGAAACTGAGCTAAAGTCTCATACCATGCTCTAGGAGCTTGCTTAAGTCCATAAAGTGCTTTGTCAAGTCTGTAGACATAATCTGGATGTTTGGTATCTACAAAACCTGGAGGTTGTTCAACATATACCTCTTCCTCCAATTCTCCATTGAGAAAAGCACTTTTCACATCCATTTGAAAGACAGTAAACTTTTTGTGAGCAGCATAAGCCAAAAATATCCTTATGGCTTCTAACCTAGCAACTGGTGCAAATGTTTCATCATAATCAATTCCCTCCTGTTGAGAATATCCTTTTGCAACCAGCCTTGCCTTATTCCTTGTAATTATGCCATCACTGTCAGTTTTGTTTCTGAATACCCACTTTGTACCAACAACAGATCTATTCTTTGGTCTTGGCACTAGGGTCCAGACTTTGTTTCTTTCAAATTCATTCAACTCTTCCTGCATTGCTTGCACCCAATCAGCATCTTGAAGAGCTTCTTCCACTTTCTTTGGCTCAGTCTGAGAGAGAAAAGAATTGTAAAGACACTCATTTGAAGTACCTGTTCTAGTTCTGACACCTGCATCAGGATTTCCAATTATCAAATCAGGTGTATGTGATTTTGTCCACTTCCTTGCAGATGGAAGGTTTTCTCTAGAACTGGATGCTCCCCCATGATCCATGCTATCTTCATTTTCATTTTCTGATGCTCCCCCTGAAACTATGCTCTCTGAGTTGGATTCTTCAGTATTTAGATTTTCAGCACTATCAGAACTTGGCTTATCAGAACTTGACGAATCAGAACTTGAAGAGCCAGATGCATGTTCTGATGTTTCTTGAGATGTGGTAGAATCTTGAGTATGCTCCCCCTGCATAGGTGCATCTTCCTTTAACATAGTCACCACAGTTTCAATAACATCAGAGTTTAATCCATCAGAGTTTGCAGTATCAGGACTTAGACTGTCAGGATTTTCAGTATCAGAATATGAGTCTTCATTTTCAAATCTCAGCTGATCATGGTCAATGAAATCTTTAAGACCAGTGATTTTCTTGTCATCAAAAGAGACATTGATAGATTCCATGACCACTTTTGTTCTCAAATTATAGACTCTGAAGGCTTTTGTGGAAAGTGGATATCCAACAAAGATTCCTTCATCAGCTTTTAGATCAAACTTTGATAGCTGTTCAGGATGAGTCTTGAGAGCAAAACACTTGCATCCAAATACATGAAAATATTTCAGATTTGGCTTCTTTTTCTTCACCATCTCATATGGTGTTTTTCCATGCTTGTTAATGAGTGTTGTATTTTGAGTAAAACAAGCAGTCTCCACAGCTTCAGCCCAGAAATAGGTTGGAAGCTTTGCTTCTTCAAGCATTGTACGTGCAGCTTCAATGAGAGTTCTATTCTTCCTTTCGACAACTCCATTTTGCTGTGGAGTTTCAGGAGCAGAAAATTCCTGCTTTATTCCATGGCTTTTGCAGAACTCTTCCATTATCAAATTCTTGAACTCAGTGCCATTATCACTCCTTATAATTTTCACAGAATCTTTGACCATTTTATCCAGCTGTTTGACATGATCAATCAAGATAGATGCAGTTTCACTTTTTGTGTGCAAGAAATACACCCATGTGTATCTGGTGAACTCATCCACTATGACCAACGCATACTTCTTCTTTGCAATAGACATGACATTTACTGGACCAAATAGATCAACATGTATAAGATGATAAGGCTCAAGAATTGATGATTCAGTCTTGCTCTTGAATGAAGATTTTCTTTGTTTGGCTTTCTGACATGAATCACAAAGACCATCAGGAGCAAATACTGTGTTTGGCAATCCTCTCACAAGATCTTTCTTGACCAGTTCATTTATATTGTTGAAATTTAAATGAGAGAGTTTCTTATGCCAATTCCAGCTTTCTTCAATTGATGCTCTACTTAACAGACAGATTGCAGAACCATCAGTACTTGTTGAAAGCTTAGCTTCATAAATGTTACCACGTCTGTATCCTTTCAGAACAACTTTGCCTTTAGATTTACTCACAATTTCACAGTTTCTTCAAAGAAATCAACATGATAACCTCTGTCACAGATTTGACTTATACTCAGTAGGTTGTGTTTAAGTCCTGAGACCAAAGCTACTTGTTTAATTATGACATTTCCAAGATTGATATTGCCATATCCCAATGTTTTTCCAATATTTCCATCTCCATAAGAAACACTTGGGCCAGCTTTCTCCATAAAGTCTGATAGCAGGGCCTTATTTCCAGTCATATGTCCTGAACATCCACTGTCCAGAACTAGAATATTTTTCCTGTTGCCCTGCAATCACAAAGACCACTAATTATTAGTTTTAAGGACCCAGAATTGCTTGGATCCTTTGGCCTTATTAAGTTTGTTAACATTTGCAGCGGATTTAGCATCAGAGTTTATGTTAACATTTTTCTTATCAGAACTTACATTATCAGACTTTGAATCAGAATTTACACTAGAAGGAACAATGGAAACTTTCTTCAAAGAAGGTTTTATTTGATAATAATCATAGTACAAACTATGATATTCCTTACAAGTATAAATGGAATGCCATAAACTACCACAATGAAAACAAGGATTTTGTGGTTTGTATCTAACAGACTGACTCTTAACTCCTGATTTTGAAGGTAAGGAGTTAATATTCTTATTTTTCCTGCAAAAAGAAGCCAGATGGTTAGAACTTCCACAGTTATGACATGTTTTCCTAGGAGCATCAGGAACAGGTTTATAATCATTGCTTTTATTCACACCTTCCTTTCCATTCCTATTTTTCCTAGGTGATTTTACCTTGTTTGCATTCTTGACATCTTTCAGCTTATGCTTAAGCTGCTTCTTTGTCATTAAGCCTATGTTCACTTCAGTTGTCTTTTCCTGTTTTAGTTTGTCAGAAGTTAATTCCTCTTTAACTTCTGATTTCTCATTTTCAGACTTTACAGTTACAAACTTAATAGGTTTAAACTTTGGCTTTTGCTTAACAACAGGCTTAATTTCTTCAGTTCCTTTATCATTCTTATCTTCTCCATAACCTAAGCCCTCTTTCCAGTTTCCACTACTTAGCAAATTTTGAGTTGTTTTGCCAGAGTTAGTCCAAGTCCTGATAATCTCTCTTTCCTTTTCTAACTCAGTTTTTAGAGATTCATTTAATTTTAGCACTTCATTCCTAACATAAAAAGCATCATCTCTATCCTTCTGAGTTTGATGGAACATGACTAACTCTTTTTCTAAGAAATCATTCCTTTTCTTAAATGCAAGATTTTCAGAAGTTAATCTTTCACATGTTAAAGTTTGATCTCTATAGCTAACAAACATGGTTTTAAGATATCTTCTCAACTCATTAATATCATCAGTATGAAAAGCATAAGTAGTCTGAGGTACCTTTGTTTCAGCAGCTTCAAAACTGCTCTCAGCACTTTCTTTATCAGCATTTGCCATCAATGCATAGTTCTCCTCACTTTCAGAATCTGAGGTGTCTGTCCAGCTTTTCTGCTTTGTGACAAGAGCCTTGCCTTTGTCACCCTTTACCTTCTTGCAGTCAGGAGATATGTGGCCTTTCTCACCACAGTTATAGCATTTAACATTGGTGTAATCTCCTCTGTCAGACTTTCCTCCTCTGCCTTCAGATCTTCTGAAATTCTTCTTATCAGAACTTATGCTTTTCCTGGAAAACTTCTTTCCCTTCCTGAACTTCCTGTATGCAATCTTTGTGATTCCTTTCACCATAAGAGCACACAGCTTCATCATCTCCTCATCAGCATTAGTCTCAGGCAAGCTTTCAGAATCTGAGTCATCATCACTCTCACAACTTGATGACTCAGTATCAGACTTTATGAAAAGAGCTTTACCCTTGTCTTTCTTTGAGGAAGCTGCTTTGGGGAATTATTCTTCAGCCTTAAGAGCAACTGTCCTTGACTTTCCTCCTTTCCTCTTGCTTCTTTGTTCCATCTCCAGCTCATGAGTCTTGAGCATTCCATAGATTTCGTCAAGAGTTGTTTCATCAAGATTGTAGTTGTCTCTTATTGTCGTTGCCTTCAAATCCCAGCATTCAGGAAGAGCTAACAGGAACTTAAGGTTTGAATCTTCAAGATCATACTCTTTATCAACCAATGACAAATCATTCAAAAGTTTGACAAATCTATCATATAAATCATTCAATGACTCATTAGTCTTTGAGTCAAAGTGTTCATACTCTTGAGTGAGTATTGTCTTCCTGTTCTTCTTAATTGTGTCAGTTCCCTGACACCTTGTTTCCAGAGCATCCCATATCTCCTTAGCAGTCTTGCAGTTGATTACCCTGTTTGACATTACATTATCAATGGTACTATGCAGTAAGTGTCGTACCTTAGCATCCTTAGCAATTGATGATATGTCCTCAGCAGTATAATCACTCTTCTCCTTTGGTACGGTCTTTGCTGCTTCACCTGCAACTGCAACAGCGAGTTTGGTTGGTTTGTGAGGACCTTCCTTGATTCTATCCAGGTATTCTGGATCTGTTGCTTCCAGGAACATGGTCATCCTTACCTTCCATATGGGATATTCAGATGGTCTCAGTATGGGGACTCTGATGGTCTCATACCGACTCTGAATTTGTGTCTTTGGTGGTTCCTCAGTTGTGGTAGGCTTAGTTGGAGTTTCTGTGTCCGACATGATTGTGTTTGGATCTTTAACTGTATGTAAGTTAACAGATAGGCTCTGATACCAATTATTAGGTCACACACACACTGTAGATGGGGTGAATACAGTGTATAGTACACTCAAATCGAACTTTAAGAACTTAAGTAACAGAAAACAAACTTTATTGAAACAATAAACTCTGTTACAGTATGGAACTGTTACCTCTCAGTGATGAACAAATATCACGAGAGCTGTTAGGGTTACAATGAATAATCTTTTCTAATAATGATAACACTTATAGTGTAAACCCTATGTTTGTGTTTATATACTACATAGTTACAAGATAATCGCTAATTGATATGGAATATAATTCTGCTTCCTAAAATATATCAATCAGATATCTTTTCTTCCAAGTATTCCATTCTTCACGGAATTCCTTCTTCATGCATATCTCTTCTTATGTTTATCTCGATCTTCTTTCCTTTAATCAGCTATTGTCCTTATCTAATTGTCCTTCAGCACTTAAGTTCTGATATCTATCTTCTGATGATTATCTCCTGATAATATAAGTACTGATATCCTTAAGTCCTGACTTCCAGTATAAGTATTGATCAACAGTTAAGTACTGATTTATCCTGTTCACGTAAGATCTGAAAGCTAAACATAAAACATATTAGCCATGACATTATCAAATATATCTAACAGTTCCCAAACCTAGGCATGAATGGTTAGATCCTGATATTGAGCAAGTCAGGTTAGATAAGAAGGCCATGAACATTTTCTTCAATGGAGTTGATGGTGATATGTTTGATAACATCATTAACTGTAAAATAGCCAAAGAGGTTTGGGACACAATCCAGATCATTTGTGATGGTACTGAGCAAGTAAGGGAGAACAAGATGCAGCTACTGATTCAGCAATATGAGCATTTCCACTGTGAAGAAAGTGAGTCTCTCACTGATATTTTTAGTAGATTTCAAAAGCTACTAAATGCTCTGAAGTTGCATGGAAGAGTCTATCAAACAAAATACTATAATCTCAAGTTCCTTAGATCTCTTCCAAAAGAGTGGAAGCCAATGACAGTTTCATTAAGAAATTCTCAGGATTACAAGGAGTTCACCTTGGAGAGACTGTATGGCATCCTAAAAACTTATGAGCTTGAAATTGAGCAAGATGAGAGAATGGAGAAAGGAAGGAAGAAAGGGGGTACATAGCAATGGTTGCTGAGTCAGAGAAAGAGAAAGAGATAAAGGTAGAAGTTGTTGAGTCTACATCAAAGGTTTGTGAAAGTAAGGGTAAAGGGCTGATAGCTGAAAATGAAGATCAGTTGAGTCAAGATGACATGGATGATATTGATGAGCATTTAGCATTCCTATCTAGAAGGTTTGCCAAGCTCAAGTTCAAAAAGAACTTTGGAGCATCCAAGCCAAGTAGAAACATGGTGAATAAATCCAAATTCAAATGTTTCAAATATGGCTTGGCAGGGCATTTTGCCAATGAGTGTAGAAAGTCAGATTCTAGCAAGAAGAAGTTTGAGCTTGTTGATTATAAACAGAAATATTTTGAGTTGCTCAAGCAAAAGGAAAGGGATTTCATTACACAAGAAAATGACTGGGCAGCTGATGGATTGGATGAAGATGAAGAAACAAGCTATGTCAACCTAGCCCTGATGGCCAAGTCTGATGAAATAGAAACAAGTTCTTCAAGTAATCAGGTAATCACCACTAACCTAGCACATTTATCTAAAGCTGAGTGTAATGATGCAATCAATGACATGTTCACAGAATTATATCACTTGCGTGTTACACTTAAGTCCCTCACTAAGGAAAATGCTAAAATTAAAGAAAACAATTTATTTTTAAGTGAGAGGAATAATGTGCTAGAGTCTCAGTTTATTAAATTTGAAAAATTGAGAATTGAGTGTAAGATTGCTAAAATTGAATTAACTGAGTCCTTTAAGAAAGAAGAGATTTTAAAGAAGCAGTTTGAACGAGAACATGAAGTGCTTAAGGCATGGAAATCATCCAGAGATGTCCATGCTCAAATCACTAAAGTTCAAGGTATTGAGTCCTTTTGTGATGCATCCTGGAAGAAGAGTAAGGAGAAGCTGGAATCCAATTTGGTTGAAGGATTGTTGACAGATGTGGACTCGACGGATGATGAAAATCATCCGTCGGATAATCAAAAGGATTATCCGTTGAGTGACAAAGAGCCACATCCGTCGGCTGTGAGTGAACCTGTGAGAAAAGCTAAGCTAGCCAAGTTAAATGAGAAATATGGCTCAGTTTCTAAGAACTTTATTCCAGGAGAATCAAGTCAAATCAGGAAGGAAAAGAAAGTTAATATTGTTCATCTGTCCATCAAGCAATTGAATGACAGATTAGAAAAGATTGAGGTTAAAATAGAAGCTAAAAAGAAAAACAATAGAAATGGGAAAGTATGAATTAACAAACATAACAACTACACACCTGACAAATATGCACCCTGAAAAATCTGTGTTAAGTGTGGCAGTGTTAATCATTTTTCTGTTAATTGCAAACTTGCTATGCCTACTTCCATGTCTGCACCCTCTTCTTTTCCCAACATGACTGCCATGCATACCATGCCTATGAATGCTATGTCTACTCAGAATATGAATGCACAATTTGCTAATATGCCATTTTCACCTAATCCTTATTATACTGCATTTAGTATGCCTCAAATGCCATTTAGCATGCCTTACGGGAATAACATGTTTGCAAATAGCATGCATTTTCCTGTTAATCAAAATGTGCATGACAATTCTATTTTAATGACTGGTTTCAAAGGTCCAACTCAGATGACTAAGGATGAATCAGAAATTCCTAAGTCAAATGAGATCAAACCTAAGAAACCAAAGAAGAAAGCTAACAAGGCAGGACCTAAGGAAACTTGGGTACCAAAATCAACTTGATTTGATTTTGATGTGTGCAGGGGAATAGAAAGAATCTTTGGTATCTGGATAGTGGTTGCTTGAGGCACATGACTGGAGATTCTACCCTGCTCACTAAGTTCAAGAAAAGAGCTGGCCCAAGTATTACTTTTGGAGATGACAGCAAGGGCTATACTGTGGGATATGGCTTGATTTCAAAAGACAATGTCATCATTAAAGAGGTTGCCCTAGTGGATGGTCTCAAGCATAATTTGTTGAGTATCAGCCAACTTTGTGATAAGGGCAATTCAGTAACCTTCAGTTCTGAAGCTTGTATTGTAACAAACAAAAAGAGCAACAAAGTGGTTCTCACTGGAGTGAGAAAAGGAAATGTGTATCTAGCTGACTTCAACTCATCTAATGCAGAATCTGCCACTTGTCTTCTCAGTAAAGCAAGTCAAGATGAAAGTTGGCTATGGCACAAGAAGTTGTCCCATCATAACTTCAAGACCATGAATGAGCTTGTCAAGAAAGAACTGGTTAGAGGTATTCCTCAAGTGGAGTTTACTAAGGATGGATTATGTGATGCCTGCCAGAAAGGAGAGCAGATCAAAGCATCATTCAGAAAGAAGCTTGATTCAACAATTGAAGAACCTTTGCAATTATTACACATGGATTTGTTTGGACCAGTCAATGTGTTGTCTATCTTAAGCAAAAGATTTTGCCTAGTAATTGTGGATTATTTCTCAAAGTTCTCTTGGACATATTTCTTAAAGTCTAAAGATGAAGCTAGTGAAATCATCATCAATCACATAAGGCAAGTCAACAATCATCCTGATTTTAAAGTAAGAAGAATCAGGAGTGACAATGAAACTAAGTTCAAGAATTCTGTGATGAGATCATTTTGTAAAGAAAATGGGATTATGAATGAGTTTTCTACAGCAAGAACTCCACAACAAAATGGAGTAGTGGAAAGAAAGAACAGATCTCTTATTGAAGCTGCAAGGACAATGCTTGAAGAATCAAAGTTACCAACATATTTTTGGGCTGAAGCTGTGAATACTGCCTGCTACACTCAGAATATTTCTTTGGTTAATCAAGAAAAGTGCATGAGACCCTACCAATTTTTCAAGAATAGGAAGCCAACTCTAAATTTTTTTATGTCTTTGGCTGCAAATTTTATATCTTAAGGAATCAAACTGATCAACATGGGAAGTTTGATGTTAAAGCAGATGAAGGAATTTTTGTTGGATATGTTGTGGGGAAAGGCATACAGAGTCTACAATCTAAGAACCAACATTGTTTTAGAGTTGGTACATGTTGTGTTTGATGACAAAAAGATTGAAGGACTGCAAGATGGAGATTTCCATGAAAGCCTCAAGTTTGATAATGTGGAGATGGTTAGTGATGAAAATGATGATGATAGTGATCAAGAAATAGTGGATAAGGATAATGCATAAAAGTCTACAACTAATGAAGCACACAATTCAATATCTGTCGAGTTAAAAAATGCTTCATCCGTCGGGAGACAATCTGCCTTATCCGTCGAGAGACAATCAACTTCATCCGTCGGGACACAAAGTGCATCATCCGTCGGAACATTAAGAGAAGCTGAAAGTTAGAATAGATCACCTACAGAAAGTTCCTATTTCTCAAATCAAAGATTCACAAACTCAGGGGGAGTTTCTCATAATCAAAACTCAGTCACACATCAAGACAACAATGAGGCCTCTTCATCAAGAGCTAATCTACCTCATCAAAGAAAATGGACTAAAGATCACCCTTTTGAGCTCATCATTAGTGATGCATCTTCTAGAGTTCAAACAAGGAGAGCAACTCAAGAAGAATGTCTATATAGCAGTTTCCTCTCTAAGGAAGAACCAAAGAAGGTAGAAGAAGCTTTGTTAGATCCTGATTGGATTTTAGCTATGTAGGAGGAGCTAAACCAATTTGAAAGGAACAAGGTATGGAAGCTGGTGCCCAAACCTAAAGGAAAGAATCCAATTGACACCAAGTGGGTATTCAGAAACAAGATGGATGAAAATGGCATAGTGGTCAGAAACAAAGCTAGATTGGCTGCTAAGGGCTACTGTCAACAAGAAGGAATAGATTTTGATGAAACCTTTGCTCTTGTTGCAAGACTTGAAGCCATCAGAATTTTCTTAGCCTATACAGCTCATGCCAATTTCAAGGTCTATCAAATGGATGTCAAAAGTGCCTTTCTGAAAGGAGATTTGGAGGAGGAAGTCTATGTTAGTCAGCCTCCTGGTTTTGAAGATCCAAATTTTCCAGAATATGTCTACTATCTTTTGAAGGCACTTTATGGACTGAAGCAAGCACCTAGAGCCTGGTATGACACTTTATCAAAGTTTCTTTTGGAAAATCACTTCACAAGATGTACTGTTGATAAAACTTTATTCTTTAGAAATGTTAATGGCTCTAGTATACTTGTTCAAATCTATGTAGATGATATTATATTTGGCTCTACAGATGAAAAACTTTTCCAAATTGATGCAAAGTAAGTATGAAATGAGCATGATGGGAGAACTAACATACTTTCTTGGTTTACAAGTTAAGCAAGTTAGTGATGGAATATTCATTAGTCAAACTAAATATATTCATGATCTTTTAAAGAAGTTTGATCTAATGGATTGCACATCTGCAAAAACTCCCATAGCCACTGCAACTAAGCTTGAATTAAACACTACTGAAAAGTCTGTGGATATTTCAAGCTACAGGGGCATGGTTGGTTCACTTCTGTACTTAACAACTAGTAGGCCAGATATAATGTTTGCTACTTGTCTTTGTGCTAGATTTCAGTCTGATCCTAGATAATCTCACTTAGTAGCTATTAAGAGAATTTTCAGATATCTCAAGGGAACACCAAAACTTGGCATTTGGTACCCTAGAGATTCTGGTTTTGATCTAACTAGTTATTCAGATGCAGATTATGCAGGTTGTAAAATAGACAGAAAAAGTACAACAGGAAGCTGTCAATTTCTAGGGAACAAGCTTGTGTCCTGGTTTAGTAAAAAGCAAAATTCAGTTTCTACTTCTACAGCTGAAGCTGAATATATTGCTGCTGGTTTGCTGTGCACAGATTTTATGGATGAAAAAACAATTATTGGACTATGGTTTACAAGTGGATAGAATTCCCATTTTCTGTAATAACACAAGTGCAATTGCCATCACTGAAAATCCAATACAACATTCAAGAATAAAGTACATAGACATCAAGTACCACTTTATTAGGGAACATGTGATGAATGGTACTGTGGAACTTCATTTTGTTCCAAGTGAAAAGCAGCTTGTAGATATCTTTACCAAGCCACTTGATTAATCCACCTTCTCAAGGTGGGTAAGTGAGTTAGGTATGCTTAATTATTCTTGAATTATTTCAGATATTTTTGCAAGTTAAAAAGTAGCCAGAAACTTAATTGATTTTTCTGATTTGGATGAAATTTTGGCTAAGTCACATCCCGACGGATGCTCATTATCCATCGAGTTTGATCATCCGTCGAAATATCATTTATTAATAAAAATCAATTACTTTTTCTGGATTATTTTATAACCCGCCAGATAACTAATTTATCCACATCCGTCGAATTGTCTCAATCTTAGCCGTTAAAACTCTAAACGTTATCCATCGGGTATACTTACAGTTTATAAGTATAACACGACGGATAAGTGACATAATTTTTACAGTTTATTTATTTTTTAAACGGCTATTTTGGGCTATTTTGATTGGTTACTTTATTTCACTTTATTATTTTTGACAGTTAATTTCTGAGATAGTATAAAAGCAGAATTCATTTTTATTCTACTCTTTTATCATTCTCAAATCAATTGCTCTAACTTCCTTTCTTCTCAAAAGCAAATATTCTCTCTGCAAATTTCTCATTCTCTAACAATGGCACCAGTAGTCAAAATCATGTCTCAATCTGGATATATCTATGAAAATAACAACTTTGTAGCTCTTGTGAATAAGGAGATTCCATAGACTGGAGACTTTCACAAGATGATGGATTTTGTGAAGAGCTGTAAACTTAGTTATGCTATGCTGGAATCACTCACAATCTACTGTAAAGTTGTGGAGGAGATATGGACAACTGTCGTGTACAACTCATCTGACAAAACCATAACTTTTACACTTAAAGGTAAGCAGTTTTGCATCAATAGTGACATTGTCAAAGCATGCTTTAGAATTCTAGATAACACTGCTACTGTTCCACACACAGATACTGATATAGTTAACATGTTAAATTCTATGGGCTATGCACTTTCTACTTATAAGTTAAGTGAAGTTAGGAGGCTAGGTCTTAGAAAGGAATGGAGTTATCTGTGTGATGTGGTAACTAAAGTATTTTCTGGTAAAATTAGTAATTTTGATTCTGTTAACATTTCCATGCTTAACATGCTTTATATGCTAGTTACTGATAAGTACTTTAATCTCAGTGACTTGATTATGTTTGAGTTAGGTTATAAATTAGGAGAACTTAACACGAGAGGTAAAAGTGTCTATTTTGCTAGATTCTTTATGATGCTTGCTAACCATCTTACTGAGAATATTATTGTTAAGAACCCAACCAATAAGCTAAATTGTTGGGTTCAAGAAAGGAGAGTCATTGTTGATCTCAACAGGGCAAGTCACCACAAAGAGGTGGCCTTCCTTTACTTTTCAATCATGGAGGGACCTCAGGTAAGTGAGGTAAGCACCACTGTCTCCACTCTTCCAACCTCACATATTTCTTTGCCCTCAAGTGTAGCTATGGTATCTGTGTCAATGACCCAACAGATGCCTACCCAAGCTACCAAGTTAATAACTTCAAAATCCAAAGCTAAGAAAGCCCCCTCTGGTTTCTCTCAAAAGAAACCAGTTTCAAAATCTACTAAACACAAAGAGGGGAGTGTGAAGGTGAGTGAGCAAGGTGAGGGACAGGGTGAAAATTAAAGAAACCCTAATGATAAGGCTGGTGAGATGAGTGTACCTAAGCCTAGCCACACCAAAGTTTCCCAACAAAATATGGTTGTTAATAAGGAAATAAGCTCACTTCTAGTTTCATCCTCTCAAAAGGATGTTACTATTGAAACAAGCTCCCAACCAGGAGCACAGGTCAAGAGGGTTAGGGACACAAGTTCACCACAGACTTATACTAGAAAGAAAAGATCTAAAACTCTTGGGGATGTACAGGGAACACACACAGTGCAAACTGAAGCAATAGACTCAGTCACTGCACCATCTCAAATTCAGGTTGATATGGCTCCAGTAAATGTGGATTCACATCCAAAATCTTTAGTGATAGAAGCACCTGAAACACCAAATTCACCCCCACACTCATTGGATGTAGACATGATTAATACATCACTTCCAAATTTTTCATCTTTAACTCTGTTGGAGAAGCCAAAAATCCAAGCAAGTGAGCATCATCTTTTAGATCATTTGTTGGCTCACTTGCCAATTCTTTCTGAGTCTATTGAGACATTTGTGCCCAAATTTTTATCAATCTGCACAGAGTCTACAATAGTCTCCACTACAAACTCATTCATTTCTTCTATCACGGTGGATATCATCCATCCGTCGAGTAGTGATTTTATCCCGACGGATGTGCCTAATAACAGTCATTCGTCGGCTAGCCAAACTACTACCCTGATGGATATTCCTCATCCGTCGGGAGTTTCTACACAACTTCAAATTTCTTCAATTATCACAAGTGCAGAGGACTTAGTAGTAGTATAATCACTCTTAGGACTGAGAGAAGGGAGTGAACTGAGTGAGAGGCTGGGTTGCTCCCAGGCAAAAGGAGAGAAAATGAGTGAACCTATGTAGTCCATTTCTTCAAGACTGGCAAAAGTGAGTGAGGGGAGTCCCACCTTAAATGGTGAAGGTGAGGGTGTGAGGGTGGGAAGCCAAGGGAAGCCCTTGATGCAAAAACACAGAGAACATAAGAGAAATGCAGGTAGTGGAGTGATAAGGATGGACACCATTGCTAGTGAGTCAATGAATGTCAGTGATGCAGAAAGGGGGAATCTATCTCAGCAAGAACATCAAACTGTCATAGAATCTATCACCCTGGATGCTGAGACATTTACTCGTCATGTTCCAGCATATCAAATTCTAACTGGACAGGGCAATGAGGAGGCTAAAAGGATGCTCAACTTAGTGCACACCACTCAATCTATGCAAAGAGTAAAGGATGCCATCACAGCCATGCCACCTAGAGATGATGATGAGGTTAACTATGGTACTGGTGAATCTGCAGATTTCTTTGGAGATGATGGTGATGATAGTGAAGAGCTCATGGACATAAGGGGAAAGCAGGCATCGGCTCTAGATCTGGCCTGCCATCATGGGTATTCACCAAGGACTGTGATATTCAACACTTCAAAACCACTCTCATCCATGAAATTCAACACACACATAATGCTCTTCAAGCCACAACAAATGCTAGCACTAGGAAGCTCTTACAGGCACATCTCGATTCTCTACAATTGCATCAAATCCAAGGCTTTCAACACAATCAGGATGTCACTTCTATCAAGACTGAGATTGATCAAGTGAAGAAGGATATTTCTGAAAGATTGGATGTTAAACTTCCAGAAGCAACAATGCTTGATATTAAGAGACAGTTAAGGAAGAACTCTTATCTTGCCACTAAAGTGGATTCCTTAGATAAAAGGATGACTGCTATGGAAGCTTCTCTAACAGCTATTCATCTACATCAAGCACAGCAAACTCAATTGCTGCAAAAGCTGGTGGCTGCACAATCTTCTTCCTCCACTCTACTTGATGATAACAAAAAGGGGGAGAAATCATTATCTCAAGACAGTCAAGCAGAGCCAACTAGTGAGGGTGAGCATGTGGTAAATGTACAAATCAGCCAAGTAATTGTTCCAGAAATTACTCTACCAAAGTCACCAGTATTGGACAGCATTGATCTGATCCAAATAGCAGTTGTTAAGCTTGAGTCAAAGTCAATTCCCAAGATGCCTGATGTTGCAGTTGTGAAGAAGGAACTAGATGAGGAATGGAGAAAGATAGATGCAGAAATTCAACAGAAGTTTGGGCCAATTCAGAAACCAGACAAAATCTTCACTCATCACTCTCAAGTCAAGAATATTTCTGTGAATGAAATAAGTATGAATTATCTTGAAAAAGGCCAAACATCTTGCATCAAATCTCCAAAGGAAAATCTGATCATGAAGCCTAAAAGAAACTACTCAAAGTTTTCAGACAAAAATCCTATGGATATTGTGTATGAAACACCTAGGCCAGATGAGAAGAAGCTTTTGGCTAGGTCAATTGCATTTTTCAAAGATCCAGCTGATTCAGCACTTAAAAGAAGAATTGCCAAGATTTACAGAAATGGTAAAGAAATCTGTATGGTGGTTGGACACCCTCAGTTTGTAGAAGCTAAAAAGGAAGAGAAGGAAAGAATCAGGAAAAAAAAGAAGCAAGTTGTCTTAGATGCTAAGAAGCTCGAACAAAAGAATGAGCAAGCTGCTATCTTGGCCAAACTTCAAGCTGTGAAGACTACAACTGAGATTTCTGCACAACCATCTGTGATTGTTGAACCTCAAGATCAGAAAATGCAACGGAAACCACAACAGAAAAGAAGATTCAGATACAAGCTCCACTCCAAAAGAAAATTGGACTTCGGTGATGAGGAAATGGAAGACTACATTCCCAAAAAGTCTACAACTTCAACTTAGAAATCAAAACCCTCAATGGTATCTGAAGAATTCAAGGTGGTGGATCCAACAAGGAATATTCATGGTGAACCCATAATTCCAAAGGATGAGCCAGTAGACTGGGATAGTTTGCCAATTCCTGAACTAAACTTTCAAATCTTCAACAAGCTAAAGAAAATAAAGACTAGAGAAATCAAGAAAGTGAAGCATGTGACTCTTAGATCCAAGACCCTAACCAAATCTCAACCCACAGTCAATAAGGAGGATATCTTATACATCTGTGACATCAATGAGTTCTCTGAAATAAACCTCTACTTGGAAGAATTGGAAGAAGTAAGAGGGATTGATGCTTACATACATCTTCCTGAAAGGCTAGTATTCAAATACAAGGGAGGGAAAGAGATCACATGGCCACTTCACAGGATTCTTCAAGAAAGCCAATCTGTACTGATAAAGGTCTATTCATCCTTCAAGAACTTTAAATTTAATGTGACTGCAAGGAGAATAGTTCTAAAGAAAATAGAGGAGCTAAGAAGTAATAGAGCCAAAGATGCACTTCCAAAAACTCTGTCTATTCCCTTCATAGGAAAGAGAGTGCATTTGAGACCTTAATGGCTAATGGAATTCATGGATGATAAGGGAGTTAAAAGATTCTTCAGACTGGATGACCAACTGAGCATCTCTAGCAATGAGACTTTTTTGGAAATGCAAGAAATGTTGGATATATCTGAAGCTGATGAGCTTGAATTCCACAGACAACTCCAGAATCAGATAGAAGGGAACAACAGGAGGCTTAGGAAGAAATCCAGACAATCAAGGAAGTAGATTTATCTGCTCAAACCAGAGGAGCACCTTGATAAAGATTGTGAGCAACTCTTTGTACACTTTGCCTTGTTCAATTTTCAGTAAATTTTGTAGCACTTATCAATTTTATCTACTATTTTTCAATCTGTATTTTTAGGATGTTTTGTTATCATCAAGTTTCCCTTAATTTATGATTACAATTCCCGTAGACATAAATTGGGGGAGATTGTTGAGAATATGTTCTAAACTTGATGATAAGTTAAACAAATCATCTTAGTAGATTTAACTTAGTGAATTTTGTAGCACTCGACGGATGATCTAATATAGTCCCGAAGGATAAACCTTACAGTCCCGATAGATGACAGATTAACATCCATCGAGTGAGTAGCTTATGAAATAATAAGAATTGTAGCACATTTGTGCAAACAACTTTGTGTAGATTCTGTAGAAGTATTTGAGTCATGTTGACTACTAGTGGATATGCAGAATAGGTTGATTAATTGTAAATATGAGATGTCTTGTAATTCTGTATAAGTGAAATGGAGTCAAGTGACAAATAGCTACCTGACGGATGATTAACAAAGCTACCCGACAGATGATCAACAAAGCTACCCGGCAGATGACAAACATGTACCCGACGGATGATCAAATTCAAATATCTATTGACAGTGACAACACAGTCACATGCGTTGGGTGTTTGCAAAAGGAATGTGGCAGCCTGTAAGTAGGAATTTGAGAACAAAGAAGCATTACCATTTCCATGCAATTGTGAAGATATTCAAAGATGCTGGAATAGAGTAGTGAAGCAGCATGGAGTTAGACTAGATATGTTTTGTTTTATTATCTTGTCTTATTGTCATGTAAACTTGGTGATATATAAATCAAGTGTAGCTAGTAGAACATTCAACTAAGCAAACACATTTTAAAGAGAGATATAAAAAGTTGTACTTGTCAAGAATTTCTCTGTAGTTTGTTTGTTCTGCTTGTAAAGCAGCTGTGAGCCATTCTAAGCTACACAGAGTTCTCAAACTGATATATATACATATATATATATATATATATATATATATATCTGGTGGATACATTCAAATCCACCAGAAAGTTTTAAAAACTTGTGTTTTTATTACTTTGTATTTTGATTTATATAACTCTTTCATTCCGCACTCTGCAAATCAAACACTTCTATATATTCAGTTAGAACAGTTTTTAAAATCTAGAAAAAGTAGCCAGAATTACATTCAACCCCCCATTCTGTAATTCTTGTTGTATTATTAGGGAATAACAGACTCCTTCTCTATTATTAGTATGCCATAATCTTGTGACTCGAACTCGTATCCTCAAGTTTCTGCTGTAAATGTCCAGTGAAAAAAGCGAATGAACTATAACTGGCGCTGAAAGAATTGAATTTTGAAATCTATATTAAAAGAGAACATAATAATAAACTCAAGATTTCATAATCGTTCAATATGTAAAACAAATTGTATGCAGAATACTAACCCATAATGATTCCAAAATGTGGTATGCAACGTTTCTTATGCATCTCTGAGTTAGAATACATGAACAACTATGAGAATATCGGTATTTAAACAAAACTCTGTGAATAAGATTTAGATGCTTATCTAGTAATTTAATTTAGAGATATGATCAGATTACATGTTTTATGACGGCAAATTTATTATATGTGATATGTCGTTATATGTGATATGTCAGACTGTTAATCTGAAATAAAGTTAATTACTTTAAAAGATAAAAAGTCAATAATGGAATGAGTATATGATACTTGTGCATATCTGATTATACCAAAATATGTAAATTTTAGTTGTTAATTTTTTTTAGATAATTTCATAAATCAAAATTATCGGGAACTTATATATATCATTTTAGTTGCAAATAATGATAACTCTGTTAAAACCGTTAAAATAATTAATTTAACTTGACGGGATTATGTTGACCTTAAAATTATACTTCAAAGATGAATACACGTGGAAGATGATACTGTTCCTAGAAGTCCCTTTGTTTTTCTTTTATTTTTCTGGTTGCATGTCAATTATATATCTTATCATCAACCCAAATTTCCTTAGGGCCAAATAATCAAAAATATAATATCCCAAAAACATTCCTCTCCAAATACTCCTTTAAAACACAACCATTGAAAAATGAAAAATGAAGTACCTGAAGAATGTGGGAAGTGGATTACGAGGGGAGGGTGAAAAGTGAATTTCTCACTTGTAAAGTTTTTGGTTTTTGGACTGTGTTAGTATTCAATTTTGTTGATATATTATATATTTTTTTGATTACATTGATCTTTAGGCAAAAAAAAACTAATCTTACGTCAGAGTCAGTATTAGTTTAAAAATTATCAAATCAGAAATATCTTAAATATTTTCGGCATTTTTTGGAATTAATTTTACTTTTTTAAAAGTTTTTAAAAATCTTAAATAAAAGAGTAAGAATTTATAATAAAATAAATAGATTTAAATTTCATTTAATTTATTTCAAATTTACTTTTTACATGTATTAGGAATGAAATTTTAATATTCTCTTTCTTTGAAAAAATTGAAAAAATATAACTTGCAGTTTTACAGATTTCGGAAATCGAAATTATTCGATTGATATATCAATTTACGATTCGTCCATGTGATTTTTTAAAAATCGTCTCATTCCTATAACCGAACTTCCACGTGACCTAAAAGAAGATCAAACTTTTAGAAAAAAATATTAAAATAATAAAATCAAAACAATGTCGTTTCATTTTATATGAATTATTTAGCATTCAGAAGCTTAAGAAAATTACCATTAAATTCTAGAGAATTTCCAAAAATACTAATTTTTCTAAGTTTCTTTGCGATTTTACTACCTTCTGATTTTTATTTTGCAAAAATACGGAATAAACCAAAATCAACCAGATATGCAATTAGTTGAATAAAGTTTTTTTGGTTGATTTGAGATTGCATTTATTGCCGAAACTCGTCAAAGTTGAATGCAGTTGATTCCGGTTGACAAAAAATCGTATTTTTGCAAATTTTTTTGAAAAATAGTATTTTAGTAAATTAAAAAATATTTTTGCAAATTTATTTAAAAAATGACAGTATTTTTACAAAAATATTTTTAAACTTGGGTATTTTTTAAAAAAGCTCTAAAATCTATTCAACAAGATACATTAGTCAGGTTATATTTGTTAATGTCAGTCAAGTGATGACCCATGTGTTACAGTTACGGTCAAGTTAGAGCCACTTCGCTGATTTAACATTTTTCCGTCAGGTCAACTAATCAAATAAACAGAGCTATCATCACTAGTAATTACTGGCAATTAGAGTGGTATAAATGATTCTCCGATAACTTAATCAGTTTTTTGATATGTATATTTCAGTAACAATTTTGATATTTAAGCCAATTTTATTTTTGTCAAAGTCAAACCAGATCAAAGTGAACACATCCCCTGGATACAACAGTGGATTAATCAGTCTCAAATCAATATCACCCCTTGATACTAATTACATTTCTGTGTTTAGTAGTGCTGGTTTTTACCCACCATCATTCCTGGAGCATCCCTTGCTGTATATCCAGCAATAAAGTCCCAGCTAATTATCTAATATCTTTTCAGGTTGACAGGGCTCATAAGGCGGTTTTTTTTGCCTGTTTTGCTATGGTGTTTCTCTTGGTTGTGTTTCCTGCTATATCAGAAACTCTGATCTTGCGCAACTCTGATCTTGCGCCTAGTTTCAATGAATTTGCTTGCATGAACCAGATGCAAAATGCAGTACCTCTTAAATTTGAACCAAAATGCAACTTCAAAGTAATTGAATCAGTTACAAAACCCCAGTTGCTTTTTGTATGATTACATTACATGTACAACATCAACACACACAACATATAATTAGTGACCAATAATGTTTTCCTGTAAATCTAACCTTCTGAGCCACAGCATGCTTCACAACAGTAATAACATCCTAAACAAGACAGAGCACCGCAAAGCTGTGTGAACACAATTGCACATTGGTCATTTACCCGCGAACACATCTGAATGCAGCACATGCAGCAGCAATGGCCACACATTTTCCCACAACAATTTGAGGCTGCCATTACAAACTTTTCTCCAGGATCTGGTAATAATCTAACTTCATTAGATCCTGGAGGGATGTTTTCTATTGTTGCAGTAAGGTTTCCGAAACCAGATTTGAAGTTATGAAGTACTGTTTTCTTTTGACTATCAGGCTCAGTTGAAACCTGCTTTTTCTGCCATATTTACGAAATCTAATTAGATTAAAGCATAACAATGAACGCACATGTCCACCATCATAAGGTAAACATATGCATTCTTGCATTCTTACTTATCTGCTTTGTACACGCGTACAGAGAGTTAAAATTAATTGATAATACATACATAATTATCTATCTCATACCCATGTCAAAAAAAAATTCTCTCACATAAGTACATATAATTTAACTCTGTGGGAGGTAAATATCACGTTTATTTACATGAATTTGAACTGTGCAGGCTACTTATTGTCTTCTCATTTTCATAGTTGTTAGGAATTAATAAAGACTTACCAAAACTAATTTTCGTACAAAAAGATAAAATAAAAAGAAACAGAAAATAGGTTCAAGACGAGGGTCATTGCAGTGAAGATCCCTAACTTGATAAAAATAATTTTAAAGAAAAACTCAAGATCAAATGACGATGTGAACAATATATACATCGTCTGAAAAATATATTAATTTCTCTCGACTAAAGAGTGCATATAATTTTTTTTTGGATGTTATGTAATAAATAATTACTAACAAGTAAAAAATTTCCTAGACATGAACCATCAAAACCAACCATGGTATTATTTATGCGGCTTCATGCATCTTAACGCTTTGCCAATCAAACACTTAAATTCGAACTATTGTGTTTGCTAATCTCACTGAAAATTCCAATATAAGACGGGTGCACATGACACAATGCTGAATGTACGGTTACAACTATGTTCATATTATGAAGCACATACCTCTTTCTTTTCAGATGAGTATGACGTGCCTTTCTTTCCCTTGCCTTTTTCTGCCAAGTCTGTCTTGCCTTTAATTCCCTTCTCTGTCTCAAGCAAGATCATACAGGTGTACTCAGAAATCACCGAGTTCTGCACGCTAACTTTGGCTATCTAGAAGTGGAACATAAAAAATATGTAATAAGAAAAAAGGAGCTGCTGATAGCCTGATACAGAAACTGCAGATTATTAAACTGATTATTAGGGCACAATTATCATGTAAATTTTCTCCTGCGAATCATTTACATAAAAAGTTAATTGCCATGTAAAAGCCAATGGATTAAGGAGAAATTAAAAAGATAGCATCTTTTTTTTTTGGGAAAGCCTGATAAGATAGTAAGATATAGTACAATAGACCATTTTCTACTAATTTATGCTATGAACTGCTTTATTTCAGTTAATAGTCAAATAAACAACTCAATATTGTGCCAGATCAACTAAGCTTATGATCCAACTCAATGATAGGGTTATCATCAGTAATAAACTTCTAGTCACCAAATCCAGTATTACTTATTTGACTTTTCGCTGTGAATCATATAAATGCAAAAAGACATGCCCAGTGCACAATGACCCCGCATCAGCAGGGTGTGCAGAAGGCCCTTATGCACGCAGCCTTACTTTTAATTTTTCATTAAAAGGCTGTTTTTAGGTTCAAATTCTGGAATATTATTTTTATATAGGGTCACGCTTTATGGAGAACAATTTTTGGCATGAGAACATGCGAGAACAATGTTCGGCACATGCCTTGCACTTTTTGTATACATTTTTCTGCAGATTCTTGGAAGTGCGGAGCAATTGTCCAGCAGTTATTTTTTAAGTGCAGAACAATTCTTCTCACTTGAGAACTGTTCTCATGTAAGTGCAAGCTTGTATAATTATCTTACAGTAACAAAAATCAACTGTGTTGTAAACTAATACCTGTTCCTCTAGGTCTTTATCTTCTGAAAACCATGCTTGAGCTGTGCATAATTCAATTTGTTGCTTCGCGAGTATCTATGATATATATATATCAAGAGAGAGAGATTAGATCTTAACAAATTCAAGTTTGGTAAATCTAGCATAAAAGAAAACTTGTCTAAAGCACTAATTGAAACAGTATTACACATGCTGCAACCGTACATAGATTACAGTAATTGCAAAGTTGTGCCTAAATAACAATGTAAAATAAGATCAGAATTGTTTTTAAGTCGTACAGAAATTATGAAGCCAAACATGACTTGGCCGTTTAAATGGAAAAGAGCATAATCAGAAAAGCGTGGTGAAGCTGGCAAGTTAATATATGAAATGACTATTGACCAAGTGATTGATGTAAGAAAAATAATTTCTCCATTCAGAAAACCAACAATTGATAGCTTATTTATCGAATGGAGAAAGTTTATTAACAAAAAATGGTTGCATGAGATGGATACTATATCAGTAAATTTAAGGAAGTTGTGAAATTTTATAGTGCCATCATTGTGAAATTTTATAGTGCCATCATTTTAAATTTGTTAAAAACAACACTAAACTGTTTTTAAATTTTTTCTGCAATAAAATATGAGATACCCCAGCCAGAAATGTATACAGGCAGCAAAATACTCAAATGCAAAATCTATAAATTTTATAAGCTTGAATGACCTCAAGTTGGCAACTCAACTAGAGCTTATATTACATCTGTTTTCTATTTACCTTGTCAAGAGGCATCTCCTTCACCTCTTCAACCTTCAAGTCTACTGAGAAGTTGCTCATATCTGCAAGGACACCTTTAACTAGAACTGTACTAGGGAAATCTCCACTATATCTTCCGGTAATAATCAATGGGCGTTCTGATTGAAGATCAGGTATACATGAAGGATACATCTACAATTTTAAATTATAATTTGAGTTAAAATGTGATCATCAGAATCAGTCTTAAATGAGTGCAAATAGATTATACTGTACTTCAAACACAAAAAGTAAACATGTAATGCTTAGTTCACTAAATTCAAGTTACTCAACCTTCAGATAAGGAAAAAGGGAAGAATATGTGACATGCTCCTGACATCTAGCATATTTACACTCACAATTAAATATATAGACTAGATTAAGTGAAAATGATCAAAATCAACTCTTACAAATGTATATTTCCAACGTATAAGAATGCAGACCTATGTCACTGCATATATGCAATGATCATTTTACCTAACCTATGAGGATCTAGATGCACAAAATGAAACCATATATTAAAACCAATAACCTTCTTAAAAAATTATACACAGATGAAACATACCTCAAGATCATCAAGATTTTCTAAACCATCAATAGTTATATTTTCAACAATGGCGGAGAAAGCCCTGTTAAAAAATCCTTTCAATCGAACTTCAGTTGAATCTGAACAAAGACCAAAGAGATTATCGGAGGGGGTGATCATCCTTTTGGCTTATATCCACATGATTAAATAAATTGCTGATAGTATGAACTTGGAAAAGGATAAATGGCATTTACAAGTTAAGTGCTCAATATCAGAAAGAAACTTACATAATAGCATTTTAAAAGATACAACAATATTTCTACCATTGATCCTACTAAACTAAGCATTAATAGCTTGTACCTTATGCAATGAAGATTGAAGGAAGGTCTAACCTACTGTTCACGCCATCACGGGGCCAGTTCTATATTGTAGATAAGAAACAATATGAAGGAGGGAAGCCACACCTCATAGCACCAACTTACAAAAATAAAAGGTTACTCTAATTGAGTAGTGTGTGTTCTATCTAGTATTGAGGAATATGTCTTGGCAGGCTTTTACAGACATGTTACAGTGGTAAGCGGTTGGACAAAAAGAAAGATGTTTAGATCAGGATGTAAAAAGACATTCCGACCACAACAAGACCTAGCAATTCCATTTTTAAGTAGCCTGGGTTCTGGTACTTAGATACAGCTGCACGTAGTATAACACACTAATACATAGAAAAAAAAGCATAAATTCCAAAGAAAACAAAACAAACAGAAGATATTACTTCAACAAATTTTTTATGAAGTGAATTTTATGGGACATGGCTAGCATAGTAAGGTTAAATCTATCTTTGAAATTTTTGGCCATAATATGAAGGTTAAAAAACTATTGAACTACCTACTGTAAGATTATTCTTGAAGAATTCCCCTCTCTCTTACCTCCATAGAGTTAAAGCTAAACCAAATATACTCTAATTACTTATCTACAGTCTACAAGTTCAACAATATAGGAAAAAAAATAAAATTAAATATAAAATCTCAGAAGCAACCTTCATCATAAGCAGCATCATAATTTCCCTTTCCCATTGTTGCAAGCATTCGCAGAAAATAGTGGTTGCAGAAGGAACCTGCAACGGTATGCATAAAAAATTCGATAAAACGCCAGAAAGAAGCAAAATCTGAAACATACAGAATACAAATATTTCTTGGATACAACCAATATTCATTCAAAGGAATTTGACTAATTCATCCCTACCATTATAGTCTAGTGGATCTCTCTCTTCTCTTGGTCAAGGGTTCAAACCTTAATAGAGGCATGGGTGTGTGTATATGATATTTTTTAATTGAACCTTGCCTAAAAATCACCTAGTATCATTCCAATTTATTTTATTTTAAAAAAAAACAAAAAGAAAAAAGAGTATAATTACATGATGCTGGAAATATTCAAGATCGGAACAAGATAGAGTCTATAAACAAAAATAGTGCGAAAATGATAAGTTTTTATGTGCAAGTAAAGGTTAAAATGAAAACTTCTGGTAAAGCCCTAAACAGTTGTTAAGTTAGAGGTGGAAATATAAATTACAAGTCAGCTGAAGGGTTTTACTTAAATTTAATATAAAGGACTGGAGAAATTTTCTTCTCATATATATGCTTGCTATGTGAGTCATAAGCAATATAGATATATCTCAAGAAAGAAACAATTACCTATGCCAAAAGTGTGAAGACGAGGGCTTGTTAATTTTTCATTTGATAAATGAGTCATCATAACATCACATATATGCCTCTCATTGTCGACAGACCCATCAGTAATGAGGAATATGATGGAAGTGCCATTATTGGAGATCATCTGTAAAGCCTAGAGAAGAAGAAAAAACTTCAATTAGAGTAAACCTTGAAATGATACATGTGTAACACGGTAAGATGTTATTGTTGTATTCATCAATCACTTCTTATTTGAACAATGGGAAACACATATATGTAGGCGGGAGTCGGGACAGAAAAAAGGTAACTGATAAGCATATAACTGAATATGGAACAAAACCTGATTCAAAGGAAGCAACATGTTTGTACCACCCTGGGCAACTAAATTCGCGCCCATCCATTCAGTTACTTTATCAAGAGTTTTCTCAGTAGCCAATTCCAGAGATGACGAGAATAGGTGAATCTCATCATTAAATGCTATGATATTAAAAGAGTCTCTTTGATCAAGCTCTAAGAGTGCTGCAACAAGAGCATTTTTTGTATCCTCGAGAGGCTTCCCCCGCATGCTTTCACTTATGTCAACGACAAATAGTACTTCCTTTCTGAAAACCTATCAAGTTAATATAGTTTAATTTGTAAGTCAAAACACATATTTTTTAACTGTAAACGTGTTAAGTATATTCATGATTCTTTCGATCAATCTGTCCATTCAGCAAAAATAAATGGGCCTAAAAATTGTGACTGACCGAGTCTGTATGTAAGATATATGACTGAAAAAGAATATGCAATTTACAATAACAAGAAATTTCATTAACAAAAAGTGCTGTATATCTTATTTTTAGATATATTTGTGACAACAAAATACTTTTCCAGTGCTGTCAAATATCTGTAGCAGATCTCAAACACCTGCATATCTATTCCAGTACAAATCTCACTGACAAAAAGTATTAACTCAGACATAGCTAAATTCTAATCAATTTTGCATTCTAATATCAGGGAACAACTTCTGTTTCCTTCCAAAGAGAATAATGGTGGAGTGTGTGGAATCAGCTATTAACTGATTTGTGCAGATGCATGACCATTGTCTAGATTCTAGAATGTACTTAAAACAATGCATAACCATCATCCTAGTAGCAGGATCTTTATTAATTGGAATCCTAAGCATTTGCATTTAATTTCCTACAAAACAGACTTGTTGCCTTCATTGGGTACCATCTGAGCCTCTTAGAACTTGGCTGCCTAGGGGAAGGGATAATAGAGCCTCTCTCTTTGAATCAAACCAGGAACACAACTCTATATGAGCCTACTACGAGAAAAAATATTGTACCAAAGAGAAAACAAAAAAACAAGGTTGTGTTTGAAGTACATAATCCAGTAAGCATTTCAAAAAAATATTCTCCTACCATATGTGCCAATCTTCTTTAACATAACAACTCTCATTTGTAGTCCTAGTCCTGGACTATTTAACCATGTTCTGAGTGGGTTCAACAGACATCCTTGTAATACAGCATCCCTTTTATTTTACTCTACATTTACTCTGTCCTGTAAAATGTTTCTTAAAACATTTACCAACAAGTTTGTGTCAATGTACACCTAAAAGATTATCACCATGCCAACTGCGAGTCTGCAACCACCAGATACTAAGTACTATAGCTTCAAAAGACGAACTTTGCACCGCCAAATTCATCAGAATTACCAATTTACCATCAAGAAAGAATATTTAACAAGGTGAAAGGAGTGCAGAATCCGACCTTTTTATTGTGTTTGTTTCCTGGAAAAAGAGAAAGGCAAAACATCTCCCTCTGGTCTATGTCGAGCATTGATGGTGATTGCAGGATTACACCACCAGAGGGACTAACTGATACCTGAAAAGAGATTGATGCATGAAAGGATTAATTAAATGGAAACTCTGCAAAGTAAGAGATTGCAGAACTAGGACTGTGAAAGGTTCAGCACTCTTGGGCCCATGTAATATTGGATGCCTCAAATCAGACTCCACATGCAGATAGTTTTATTGACTTGACGGGGACAAGTACAGAAATAAACTTACCCCATAAGTAATGACAAAATCACAACTTGACCAGGTGAGAACATCTGTATCGTATAAAAAACCCAACTGTCCCCCGTGGCGTCTTAGTTCCTGAAACCAAAATTCAAAACACTAATTTTGAGTCTACTCAAAACCCAGAAAAAGAGAAAGAATAATCAGCATACACTGGCACCTTCAACGGATGGCTAATTGTCTTGCACAAAATTTCAGTACCAGGACCAGCGTTCACATTGATTTTTATTCTTTCTTTTTTGGCCATCTTTTTCCCAGCAGGTGTAACAAATTCTGGGAAACTATATGGTATAGTTAAAGTGTATTGGCCATCTTGATACAATAGTTTCTGGGACCATTTAACTTTAACGGAGAGATTGGAACCCCCGTCTATCTGTGAGAAGACATCAACAATGGATGGAATAGAAGGTACAGATCTAAAACATAAGCCATGGACAAAAACTACATTTGAAAGATACCTCCGGTATTGTAAAAGTGAAAATGTGGGGCTTTATAAAATCTCCGTTTTCTAGTTTCGGTTCTTTTTCCATGTCGTTGTGATCCAAATTAACCACCTTGGTAGAATATGATTTTCTGGGTACCTCTACTTCAACACCTAGAATTGAACCCTGTTAGCCAAATAATGTATTACTTGAGAACCAAAAAAAACAATAACAGAGTGTTCAATATCTTTACTAAGAAAAATCCTAAAATATGCAATTAAGCCATAATTATGTCATATACTCACAAGTCACAACCTACATATTTAACTAAATCTTCACCAAGAATAATGTCAACTGTGATACTTGTTGCGAATGATATTGAAGTTGATAGCAAATAGGTACATAAGTCTTACCGAAAGCAATCAAATTCAGTAAATTCCAATGTTTAACATTAAAATTCTCTTGATTTTAAGCATCATATGTTCCATGTTTATAAAACGTGATTGCAAGTATCAAGTATCAAGATACAAAAATTATAAAACTATCTATCAAAATTCAACTTGAACTGTTTATTTTACTGGTAGAACCAAATTAAAAGACCCGTAATAGGAATATCAATTACAGAATTAATAACCACCAAATTTTACTAATTAAGCTCCACCGGGTGCACATGATTCATATAATGTTGTACAATATAAGTTCAACCTAGAAGAATGTAAACAATCTTAATTGATAAAATTACGTGAAGCTTATTTATCAATTCCCTGTATATAACGGCTAAGCTTCAACGAGAATCAAAAACACAAAAAATAAAGAAAGCAAACAGTAAAATGAAACATACATGTTCACCCATAGGAATAGCAACACGACAATCACAACATCGCGTTCCCATAACACAATGAACTCTCCAGGAGCCACTCAAGGTAACAAAGGCCGTGTCCAAAACACAATCAGTTTCCAAACTAATAGAATTCATCTGCAAAGGAATCAAAGCGGGAGGATCACACCTGCCATGCACGTGAGGCTGATAACTAGGAATATCAGGATTGTCAACAACAGCAGGATCAGGAATAACAGCATAAAGCATAGGAGCTGAGGGTAAATAAGAAGAAGATTGACAAGAAGATTTGTCCATTGCAGCCATTGGTTTAGGCGGCGCAACAGACCTGTCTTTGCCAAAATAAATGCGTTTCGATAGCCTGACTCCATCTTCCACCGCCTTTACAAACTCCTCCTCCGCCATATTGTTAATATTATTAATATGGAGGGTGATTTTCGAGGGATGAAAATTTAGGGTTTGTAAATTTGGAGAGAAATGTGAGTTGTTTTGTTGTGAGAACAAGGGGCGTCATTCATGCATTGGGATTTGTGATTACTATAGATAGATGCTTATTGTTTCTTTCTTTTTTGGAAGCTTTCCGCGTTTGATAGACGGACCATTCCATTTTTTACGAGTTAAATAGTCATTTTTAAAATTTTGGGAACTGGACCAGTTATGCTGTGACACGTCTTCTGCCGGCTTGTTTTTACAAGGGGTTAACCATGTCGCTTGATCTTTTTTCTCTTTTTCTTTCTTTTTTCTGGTAACGACAGCTGGTTCGGTTCGATAGATACAAATTAATGGCTTTGCTTCTAATTTTGCTGGACTATGTAATCATATGGATTGTCTTTTACGTAAAATTTATGAACCGTCTTCAATTGGTGAAATAGCCATGAATAGCATAATTTACAACATATGTCCCTAGTTGGCATAACCGGTCATGATGACCCTTTATGACAGACAAACACGTTAATTAAGTGACGTTTTTTTCTCAAAACAAAACAAGGGTGCGCGGTTCTAGCTCTAGGGGTGGTTTTAATCTTAGGGTCTCGGTCCACAAATCCGGTCCTTTTTTGCTCATGTTTACCGTTGGTTATCCCATACTACTCATGTTTTGATTCACTTTCTCAAACTATCCACATTTTCTCATTCCCTCTCCTCTCCTCCACCCCACTTCATTCTTTCACCACTTTTACTCAAATAAACAAAATAAATAGTAACTTAGATGGTTATGCGTGCATTTATAATTTTAATTCTTCTTATTTTGTATTATTTTTATCTTTTAAAATATGTCTATTAAATTACAATATTATTTTAAGTAATAATTTTTTTATTTAAAACTCACTTAATATTTGAATAATTGTTAACTGAATATTTTACTAATAAAAATTAGATTTTAAATTAAATAATCAAAGAACAATGATCATATAATAATTTTAAAATTATTTTAATAATTTTTTCCTTTCAATATATAATTCAAAATATTATATATGAATTTTTTTAATTTTAAATTATCATTATTACAACCATTTGGAGTGAATTGTCAAATCCAACTTTTGAAGTGGACTTTCTTAACTCAAAATTCAATTTACAGTGTATTCTCAAATCCAACTTTTCCAGTGAGTTGTTAACTCAAAGTTATCGGTGTGTTGTTTTTCAAACTTTTCAGTGTGACATCAATGTCATCTTTTTAAATAAATTATTTTCAGCTTTTCAGTGTGTAGTCACTTCAAATTATTATTACTTATATGAATTCATTCTATAAATAACTTCCACCGTGTTTGCAAAATCAAACAAACTCATAAGGTTAGTTTTTTCACAATTTTATTGTTATGAATTTCATGTGCTTATCACTAATATTTTTCTTTTTATAGATGAATTCTTTTCTTCTCAATGAAATAGCAAGATCAAATGCTATATATAATTTAAGTGGTGCTGATGATGATCAAGACTATCAACATGAGTCGGAAATGGATGTATCTGAAGGCGATAAAATAGACAATGACGAGCAAGATGATTCAGATCACAGTGCCGATAATGATAATGAACATATTCCAACTGCCCCATGTTTTACAACTGAAGAAATTAACGTCTCATCAGGTAATTGTTCAAACGTTAATCCACTTGATAACGATTTATTTGAAGGTCAAAATTTTGCAGATAAGCAAACTGCAATAAGTGCTGTTAAAGCAAATCACATTAAAAATTCTAGGGATTATCATGTTATAAAGAGTGATACAACACGGTATGAGGCAAAATGTGTTGTGGAAGATTGTTCATGGAGAATGCGAGTTATGAAATTAAAGCAATCTGGTTTTTTTGTAATCACTAAACTACCCGCTGAACATAACTATATTTTGAGGACACTTCAACGAGATCACAAGCAACTCACATCTAGGATGATTGCGAACGTAATTAAACAACAAGTATACTAATTTTTTCATTATATAGTTGTGCTAACTTTATATTACATTATTAATTCTTTCTCTATGTTTATATCAATCAGGTTACAGAGAGTCCATATTTGAAAGTAAATAACATCATGAGTCAAATAACATCCATGTACAACTACAATGTTACTTATAAGAAGGCGTGGATTGGAAAACAAAAGGCAATATCATATGTTTATGGTGATTGGATGACTTCCTATAATAAACTTCCTACATTTCTTAGTGCTGTAATGCATTTTAATCCAGGCACAGTTGCTTTAATTGATGTTGAAGCTGATGTTACAAAGCCCAACACATCTGTGTGCAAACGTGTTTGGTGGGTATTTAAGCCAATGATTGACGGATGGCAGCATGCCCGACTTGTTATCAGCATTGACGGTACCTTTTTAAAAGGAAAATATAATGGGAAGCTATTAGTTGCAATGGGATCTGATTCAAATAATCAACAGTATCCTATTGCATATGGCTTAGTTCATGAAGAATCAACTGTTAATTGGTCTTGGTTTCTGTACCACTTTCGAATATATGTATGTCAAAATAGAAAAGGTGTGTGCATAATTTCTGACAGACATCCTGGAATCATCGAGGTCATGAAAAGGATGGAAAGTGAATTTGTTGGTGAGTGGGGCATGCATCGATTTTGTTTGTTGCATGTACGTAGCAATTTCTGTTCAACTTTTCCAGGCTCACATTTGAAGATGTTGTGTTGGGCGGTTGGTAATACATCTCAGTTATGAAAATTTGAGACAGCAATGGTGCAAATTAGGGAGCTTAATCCCGATGCAGAAAGATGGTTGCGAAAGATTCCACTAGAAATGTGGACTATGTCTCATGATGGAGGTTATCGTTATGGCCAAGTAACAACAAACATGATTGAGAGTTTTAATGGTCTTTTACGTTCTGCTCGATTTCTACCAGTCACAGCAATGGTGGAGTACATATATTATCGATCTGTGAAGTTAGTTGCCCAGAGAATAACCCAAACTCTAGATGATCTTCAAAATGGTCAAATTTATTGCAAAAAATCAAGGGAGTTATTTGAAACTGTCGAGAAAAAAGCATCTGCACATAGGGTTATTCCCTACAATGAACAAAGGGTGTCTTTGAAATCATTACTGCACAGTACAGAACCAAAAATGGATCTTGGAAAGGTGGTAACAAACATAATGTGGATCTCTATAGAGGTTTTTGCTCCTGTGGAAAATGGAGCCGATATCATTTTCCATGTTCACATATTGTGGCAGGTTGTTTGACTTGCAACCTAGATTGGAAGCACTACATTGAACCATATCATAATCTATCAACGCTTTATGAAATGTGGAAGTACGAATTTAACCCAATCTCTAATCAGGCATATTGGACATTTTCACTAGCAAATAATTGCGAGATGTACGGGGTTCTTATTGCTGATGAAGCCACAAAGAAGAAAAATATAAGCGTTGTTATTCCTAGTGAACTAACAATGAGATTTACAGAAGGGGGGTTGAATGTAAATCTCAAAACTTTTTCAAGTTTTGAGCAGTTTCAAAGGCTGTGTGTTTAAGATAAACAAGTGTGTGAATTGCTTTAAGCTAATACAGACAGATATATATATTCAAGCACAAAAGTACAGAACACAACAGACCTTAAAAACTTTTCTGGTAGATTTGTTGTTCCACCAGAGATGGTATTTCATAAAATCTGTGATTCAAGAAGTTGATCACAGCTGCATCCTAGTACAAACTAGATAATTTTTCTCAAGATTTTTCTAAACAACTCTGGAAAAATTCTATCTAATTACTAGCTGCTACTTGGTTTATATAACACCAAGTTTACAAGTGAAGACAAAGATAAAAAGTACAATAATAAAATAAGTTCTCCACTTGTTTCTTCTCCATTTTACTCCAGTGCATTGTTGACTATTGCCTCTTTATGCTAGAGTAGAACGGCTGCTTTTTCTGATATTCCTGAAATAGGCTACCACATCTCAGTTGTCTCTGTCAACCCATGTGCCTCTGTTTGTAGGTACAACTACCACTTGTCAACTGCTATTTAACAGAACATCCGTTGAAGCCTTCATCCGTTGATGGCTTTATCCGTTGATGTGTTAGCAGTTGAAGCTCTATCCGTTGATGCACTCATCCGTTGAAGGATGTTATCCGTTGAAGCTTTAGAGACATCCGTTGAAGCTTTGTTTCTCATCCGTTGAAGGTCTTTAAGTTATCCGTTGACACCATTTCATTTATACAAAATTACAAGGCATGAAATATTTACAATTGACCTTCATATCTGCATATCCTTCAGTAGTCAACATGACTTATAATTTCCCTCAACATTTAAGAATTATATCTCAAATTCAGAGACTGAAATGTGCTACAACACTAGACTTATTTCTAAATAAAGCTACACCATCAACGGATAGCCAAAGTGGTCTTATCCGTTGAGGCTACAAACACTAGATTTCTACTTAAGTGTTTTGTTAAATATATCATCAAACTAATGCACATGTATTCCTAACAATCTCCCCCTATTTATGTCTATAAGAATTGTAGACATAAATTCAAGGTTAACTTGATGATAACAAAACACTTAACAAATATATGAATTGAAACTAAGTAGAAATTTAAAAGTGCTGCAAAAGTGTATGTACTAGAAGGTAATTGAAGATTTACAGTGTTTCCAAGGGTGCTCCTCTAGCCTGAGCAAATCATCTTTTTCTTCTTTGATCCCTGGTTTTCTTTCCTAGCCCTTTGTCATTTTTCTCAATTTGGAGTTGGAGTTGTCTGAAGAATTCAACTTCATCTTCATCACTGATATCCAACTTAGATTGCATTTCTTTGAGAGTTTTATTGCTGGCAATCTTGAGTTGGTCTTCAAGTCTGAAAAATCTTCTGACTCCTTTATCATCTCTGAATTCCATCAACCAATGAGGTGATTTGTGAATTGTAGTTCCCCTTTCTTGAATGAGTAAGGTTCTGGGCAAAGCATTGGGCTCCCTCCAAGTTTTCCTTATGTTGGCAATCTTGTTGAGAATTTCAGTCTTGGCAGTCCTGGTAAAGCCAGAATCCTTTTGTATGGCTGAAAAGACTCTGATCAAGGTAGAGTAGCCTTCATTCAGAATCCTGTAGAGAGGCCATGTTCTTTCCCCAGCTCCTTTGTATCTGAACACCAATCTCTCTGGTAGCTGTCTGTAAGCAGCAATTCCCCTTACATCCTCCAGCTCATCCAGATAGAGTTCAATATCTGAAATTTCTTTTATGTCACAGATGTGAACATAATCATCTTTAGAAATGGGTGGCTTAGGGTTAGGTTTGTGTTTTTGAGTGAATTTCTTAGAGTTTAGGGGAGGTGTAGATTTGGATTTTCTTTTCTGTTTCTTTGGTAGTGGAAGAGTGGTTAAAAAGGTAGGCAAATTGATGGTGTCCCAATCAATAGGTTCCTCTTTTGGGATGATTGGTTCATCATGGATGTTTATAGTGGGATCAGCAACAAAGGGTTCAGGTATGGAAGGTAGAGATTTAGTTTCTTCAGTGTTGCCTTCACTACTTCTATGTGCCTTGGCCTTTCTTCTGTTTCCCTTCTGCCATTTCTCTTTTTCCTCCATGCTTTCACCAAATATACTCCCAAAAACCTCATCTAAGTTTGCAATCTTGTCTTCACCCCTGACTTCAATTCCTTTCTCATTTTCAACTAGACTTGACTTTAGCTTTTGTTCAAGCTTTGCTTGTGCTCTTTTGTCAGCCTTGAGTTTTTCAGCTTCTTTCTTTAACCTTTTGGTTTCTTCCCTCTTGGCTATTGAGAATTTGGGATGTCCTTGCATCACATATATGCTCTTTCCCTCTCTAAAGATAATAGCCATGTTTCTCCTTACTGCCTCATCCATGGTCTCCTTGTGTTTTATGATGCTAGTACTCAAAACTTTGTCTTCATCAGGCTTTGGAAGAGGAAAGTCCACTTCTTTCATCTGAGCAAAGTCTAGAGGGTTCTTTGTGGAGTCCTTGCTGGATCTGGTGTTGGGCTTGAGAACCATAGGTTTTAGATTCTTGAAAGAAGTCTCTCCAACCTTATTTCTCCTTTCTGGCTTGTGCTCCATATTGATTGGTTCAACCTTTGTGCTATATTTCACAGATATTGATTTATCTTGTGTTGAGCCAAACAGCTGTTGCATCCTTTCATCAATTCTCCTCCTTTGCTCTTTCACTTGAATTTCAGCTGCTGCTAGCTGGATTAAATCAATTTCATCAGGCTTTCCTTTGATTTGAATGATTGGAGAAGTAGTGATGGCAGGAACTAGCACTTTAGATATTTGGATTTTTGTAGCTGGCTCTCCTTCCCCTTCCCTTTTACTCTCCCCCTTTTTGTTATCATCAAGGAGAGGGGTCAAGCCCTGTGCTTTTTCCAGCTGCATAAGTAGATTTGTTTGAGATTGTTGGTTGTGAAGAATGGTGGCCACAGAATCTTCAATAACTTGAACTCTGTCTTCCAATTTGGCCAGCCTCTTTTCAGTATGTGATTCCTTTTTCAATCTCAACAAAATGTCCTGCATTGTACCAAAGGGCATGACTGAATCCAATTTTTCAGAATTGTAGGATTTCAAGTCAGCAATATCCTTTCTGAGTTCATCCACACTCAGATTCTGTCTTACTTGCTGCAACTTCATGAGATGCAGTGAGTCCAAGTGAGCTGTAAGGATAGCCTTTGTACCAGCATGAGAAGTTTTCTGAATGGCCTATTTGATAGTACTGATTTGTTTGACTAAGGAGACATTGAATTGCCCTGTTGTAGACTCCTTTGTGAAGGCCCATTCAGGTAGATTTGGAATAGAACTAGGGCCTTCATCTCCCCCTAAGTTCATGCTTCCATCAGAAGAAACAAAGTCATCATCATCAGAATTTACTCCAAATTCTTCAAATGACTCACCAGCTGTTGAAGGCATCTTGTTAATAGCAGTTTTGTCCCTTTGAAGAGATGCTGTTGTATGTACTAGATGTAGTGTCTTTTCTGCCTCCACATTGCCCTGTGTAGCCAATACTTGATAGGCTGAAACAGGATGAGTAAAAGTGTCAGCATCCAAGGAAATGTTATCAATTACAACTTTGTAATGTTGCTGAAATTGTCTTTCCTTTTCAGCATCATTCACAATCATTGACTCACTAGCAATGGCTGGATCCATCCTTATATCTGCTGTACCTGCCTTTCTCTCATTTTCTCTATGTTCTTGCATCAGGGGCTCCCCCTGGCTCACACAACTCACTCCCTCACCTTCACCTACTAAGGTGGTACTCCTCTCACTTACTGTTGCCATGCTGGAAGAAATAGCATGCATATTTGAGCTCTCAATCTCTCTTTTTGCCTGGGAGCAACCCAGCCTCTCACTCAAATTGTCACTCCCTTCCCTCAGTCCTAGAAGTGATTGTACAGTAATCAAGTCTTCTACACTTGGAATTGTTTCAGTTGTGTATGTAGAGACTATCAACGGACGAGGAATAGCCGTTGAAGGTGAAACTGATGGTATCAACGGATAACTGCTGTTAAGCTTATCCGTTGAAGAACAACCACTTGTCAACGGATGAGTGATATCCGTTGAAGAAGGAAAAGAAGTAGAAATTGAAAGTGATATAACTGTTGAATCTGTGTAGATTGATATGAGTTTTGGTGACACAGATCCTTCAATTACATCTGAAAGAATTTGCGGGTGATCCAACAAATCATCTAAAAGATGATGATCACCTGTATTTGAGTGGAGCTCCTCCCTGAGTTGTAAAAAGGGAGAATCAGGAATTGATGGGAATAACATATCCACATCTAGAGATGGTGAAGAAGTGTGTGGTGATTGATGTGTGTTAATTGTGAGAGAATGGGGCTGTGACTCCACATTTGTTGGAGCCACATCAAACTGAGTTTGAGAAGGCATAGATACAGATGGATGTATCTGTGCAGTGTGTGCACCCTGTGTAGAAGATTGGGTTCTAGCTTTCTTTCTTCTAATAAAGGCTTTTGTTGGTGAGTGTTTGGCTTTAGTGTCCCTCCCTCGTTTGTGTGTTCCTGGTTGGGAACTATTTTCAATAGTTACATCCTTTTGGGAGGATGCAGCTAGGGATATGCTAGTAACCTTTTCAACCACCACAGCTTTTTGAGAAACTGTGGCTTGGCTAGCTTGGGAAGCACTTTTCTCTCCTTCCTTATCCTGGGGGTTTCTTTGATGTTCACCCCTCCCCTCACCACTCACACCCTGTTCACTCCCCTCAGGGTTAATGGTAGGTGTTACAACTGTTGTCTTTTGAGGAACAACAGAGGTGGTTTTCTTTGTCTTTGATTTTGAAAGTTTAGTTTTGGTGACCTTGGTAGGAATCTGTTGGGGCATTGTCACAGATTCCATGGCCACACTAGAAGATAAAGAAATAGAGGGGTTGGAAGAAGTAGGAGTTGTAGAAGCAATTACCTCACCTACCTGTGGTGCATTCATGATTGGTAAATATACCAATGGCACACTGTTGTTGAGATCCATTCTCAATAAATCTGCAAGAACTCTTTTCTCGTGTGCCCAGCACTTGAGTTTATTATTCTCATTCGTAATGACCAAACCTTCAGCAACATGGTTAGCCAATAACATAAAGAATCTAGCATAATAGATGTTATTAGGTCTATTAGCTTTGTTACCTAATCTAGTACCCAATTCTAGCATAATATAGTTGCTAAAATTAAAATACCTATCAGAAACAAGCATATAGAGCATATTAACTAGAGATGAAGTTATGGCATCAAAATTGCTAATTTTCCCAGAGAAAACCTTGATAAAGGCATCCCCAAGAAAACTCCATTCTTTCCTAAGGCCTTTTCTTCTAATACTCCCTAAACTAGCAGAGTTAAGAGAATAACCTATGGAATCTAACATGCTGGATACATCATTATCAGTGTGTGGTGTCATGGCATTGTTCTCAGGTAATTTAAAACATGCTAGTAAGTCATCACAGTTAACACAGTGATTTTTACCTTTGAGAGTGAAGGAGATTGTCATATCTATGGAGTTGAACTCAGCAGTTGTCCAAATCTCCTCAACTACTTCACAGTAAATCGTTGGGGCTTCCAGCATTGCATAGCTAAGTTTACAGTTTTTGATGAAGTCCATCATTTTGTGATAATCTGAGTGGGCTTCATTCTTTTCTACCAAAGCTATGAAATTGTTCTTCTCATAGATGAACCCAGATTGAGACATAATCTTTACGACTGGTGCCATTGTTGTGAGTAGAAATTGCAGAGAATAACTTGAAGGTTTTGCAGAGAGAAAATGGTAAAAGCTTTGAAATTTCAAGAAAGCGTAAAGTAAAAATGAAAAATCAGAAGGGCTTATATACTTTCTCAAATAAAAAAAAACATAAATAAGAGATTAAACAATAAATATGTGTAAGTGAATTTCAGCCGTTTAAGAATAAACTGTAAGTATTCTGAAAACTACCTTTAAAACAAATACATACAGCTGTATGTATGAGTATCAACGGTTAAGACAATAGAATCAACGGCTGTGAAACACTTGAATCGACTGATGTGATATTTCAACGGATAAGGTAAACTGTCATCCGTTGAAGAGCACTTCAGTTTTATCCGTTGACGGATAAAAATTCCATAAATGTATATGACTTTCAACGGATAATGAACATCCGTTGACAGAACAATTTTGACTTTCAACGGATAGGGAATACCCGTTGATGGAATAATCTATGTTAAAAATCAAATTTGTTCTTGCAGCTAATACATTTCAGGCTTCAATCCAAATTGCAATGAGGACATTAATTTTAAGAGTAATTAAGCATACCTAGCTCACTTACCAATCTTGTGAATGTTGATTCATCAAGTGGCTTGGTAAATATGTCTGCAATTTATTGTTCACTTGGAACAAAATGAAGTTCCACTGTACCTTTCATCACATGTTCCCTAATGAAGTGGTACTTGATATCAATGTGCTTGGTCCTTGAGTGCTGCACATGATTCTCTGTTATGGCTATGGCACTTGTGTTGTCACAAAAAATAGGAATTCTATCAACATGTAGTCCATAATCAAGGAGTTGATTCCTCATCCATAACACTTGAGAGCAGCAACTACCAGCAGCAATGTATTCAGCCTCAGCTGTAGAAGTAGAGACTGAATTTTGCTTTTTGCTAAACCATGATACAAGCTTGTTTCCCAGGAATTGGCAAGAGCCTGTTGTACTTTTCCTGTCTATTTTGCAACCTGCATAGTCTGCATCTGAGTAGCCAATTAGATCAAAACCAGACTCTCTAGGGTACCAAATTCCTAGATTTGGAGTCCCCTTGAGATATCTGAAAATTCTTTTAATAGCTACTAAGTGAGATTCTTTAGGGTCAGCTTGAAATCTAGCACAGAGACATGTAGAAAACATTATATCTGGTCTACTGGTAGTTAAATATAAAGTAAACCAACCATGCCTCTATAACTTGTAATGTCCACAGACCTTTCAGTCTTATTTAATTCAAGTTTGGTGGCAGTGGCCATGGGAGTTTTTGTAGATGAACATTCTGTTAAGTCAAACTTCTTTAAAAGATCATAAATATATTTAGTTTGACTAATGAAAATTCCATCACTAACTTGTTTAACTTGTAAACCAAGAAAATAGGTTAGTTCTCCCATCATGCTCATTTCATAATTACTTTGCATTAGCTTAGCAAACTTTTTACAAAGCTTATCATCTGTAGATCCAAATATTATGTCATCTACATAAATTTGAACAAGTATACTAGAGCCATTAACATTCCTAAACAAGAGAGTTTTATCAACAGTACCTCTAGTAAAGTGATTCTCCAAAAGGAATTTTGATAAGGTTTCATACCAGGCTCTAGGTGCTTGCTTCAGTCCATAGAGTGCTTTCAACAGATAATACACATAGTCTGGAAAATTTGGATCTTCAAACCTTTGAGGTTGACTTACATAAACTTCTTCCTCCAATTTCCCATTTAGAAATGCACTCTTGACATCCATTTGATAGACTTTGAAATTGGCATGGGCTGCATAGGCTAGAAAAATTCTGATGGCTTCAAGTCTTGCAACAGGAGCATATGTCTCATCAAAATCTATTCCCTCTTGTTGAGAATAGCCTTTAGCAACCAATCTGGCTTTATTCCTTATGACAATGCCATTTTCATCCATCTTGTTTCTGAATACCCATTTTGTGTCAATAGGACTCTTGTTCTTTGGTTTGGGTACCAGCTTCCAAACTTTGTTTCTCTCAAATTGGTTCAGCTCTTCCTGCATAGCTAATATCCAATCTGGATCCAATAAAGCTTCTTCCACTTTCTTAGGTTCCTCCTGAGATAGAAAACTACTATACAGACATTCATCTTGAGTAGCTTTTCTTGTTTGCACTTTAGATGATGCATCACCAATGATCAGTTCAAAAGGATGATTCTTGGTCCATTTCCTTTGAGGTGGAAGATATACTCTAGATGAGGTGGCCTCAGTATTGTCATGATGTGAGACAGAGTGTTGATTAGTTGAAACTCCCCCTGAGTTGTTGGTCCTTTGCAGGGAACTTGGAGTTCTATCAACTGATGATGTAAATCGATTATCCGTTGATGAACTATGATCAACGGATGCTTCATTTTGTACTTCAACAGATGATGCATTATATCTTTCAACGGATACTGCATTGCCTCTATCAACGGATGCAGAATTTTGTGCATTATCCAAGGGCATGTTTTGAATCCCTTTTGAAGTGTCATCTCCATCAGTCTCCTCTTCACTATCATCACAATATATCTCAATGTTGTCAAATTTGAGTCTCTCATGGTGTCCCTCATCTGTTAGTCCATCAATCTTTTTATCATCAAACACAACATGCACAGATTCCATAACAATGTTGGTTCTTAGATTGTAGACCCTATAAGATTTTCCAGCTGAGTAACCAACAAATATCCCTTCATCAGCCTTTGCATCAAACTTCCCTTTATGGTCAGATTGATTTCTCAGTATAAAGCATTTACATCCAAAGACATGAAGAAAGTTTAGAGTTGGTTTTCTTCTCTTGAACAACTGATAAGGAGTCATGCCTTTAGCTTGATTGATCAAAGAAATATTCTGAGTGTAGCAGGCACAATTAACAGCTTCAGCCCAGAAATATGTTGGTAACTTTGATTCTTCAAGCATTGTTCTAGCAGCCTCAATTAAAGATCTATTTTTTCTTTCAACTACCCCATTTTGCTGAGGTGTTCTTGGAGCTGAGAACTCATGCATGATTCCATTTTCTTCACAGAACAGCCTCATTGTCAAATTCTTGAACTCAGTTCCATTGTCACTCCTGATATTCCTAACCTTCAAGTCAGGATGATTATTGACTTGCCTGATTTGATTGATAATGATTTCACTTGCTTCATCCTTTGATCCAAGAAAATAGACCCATGAAAACTTTGAGAAATCATCTACAATCACTAAGCAATATTTTTTTCTTGCAATTGACAATACATTGACTGGTCCAAACAAATCCATATGTAGCAGCTGTAATGGTTCATCAATTGTTGTTTCAAGCTTCTTTTTGAATGATACTTTCCTTTGTTTGCCTTTCTGACAAGCATCACACAAACCATCCCTTGAGAATTCAACAAGAGGAATTCCTCTAACTAAGTCCTTTTTTACTAGATCATTCATTGTCTTGAAATTCAAATGAGATAGCTTCTTGTGCCATAGCCAACTTTCAACTGGACTTGCTTTGCTGAAGAGACAAGTAATAGATTCTGCATCAGTAGAGTTGAAGTCAGCTAAGTACACATTTCCTTTTCTAACTCCAGTTAGAACCACTTTGTTGTCTTTCTTACTGGTGATAACACAGGCTTCAGAATTGAAGGAAATTGTATTCCCTCTATCACATAGTTGACTGATGCTCAGTAAGTTGTGCTTGAGACCATCAACTAATGCAACTTCATCAATGATGACATTCCTTGTTGAAATCAAGCCATATCCCATAGTAAACCCTTTGCTGTCATCTCCAAATGTTATGCTAGGGCCAGCTCTCTCCTTAAACTCTGTGAGCAGGGAGAAATCTCCTGTCATGTGTCTTGAACAGCCACTGTCCAAGTACCATAGATTTCTTCTGTTTCCCTGCACACCATAAAATCAATCAAGTTGATTTTGGTACCCAAGTTTCCTTGGGTCCATTCATGTTAGCCTTTCTCCTAGACTTCATTCCTCCTGCATCTTTAGACTTAGGTAACTTTGAGTCAACCTTGATCTTAGATGTAGTTGGTTGAGATGTAGGGTTAGTCACAGAATCATTTAGCACATTTGGAATTTGATAAGGCATGGATTGTGCAAACATGTTATTCCACATAGGCATATTGTATGGCATTTGAGGCATACTAAATGCAGCAAGATAAGGATTGTTAAAATATGGCATGTTTGCAAAATGTGCATAAGGATTCTGTTGAGACATAACAGGCATAACATGCAGAGGTGATGCAGACATATTAGGCATGGAAGAGGGTACAGGTATGGGAGTTTTCTTAATAGATTTGCAATTAGCAGATAGATGATTAACACTATTATAATGCACACAGCTTTTTCTAGGAGCATACTTATCAGGTGTGTAATTGTTATGTTTGTTAACCCCTACCTTCCCATTTCTATTAGATTTCCTTTTAGTTTCCTTTTTATCCTCAACCACTTTGAGCCTATTCTTTAACTGTTCTAAGGTCATGTGTCCTATATTCACCTTACTGAAATCTTTGGATGTGCTTGCTTCTTCTTTGACAAAGTTCTTGGAAGTTGAACCAAACTTTTTGTTGAGTTTCTTTAGTTTTCACTGTTAGAAACATCTGCCTGTTTTAATTGAGGAACCTTCAACGGATGCTCCTTTTCTTCCTTCAACGGATAATTTTCATCATCCGTTGATTCCACATCCATTGACAGCCCATCAATTAATTCCATTTTCTTTTTGTTTTTATCCCAGGCAGTTTCACAAAAATGATTCAATTCCTTGGACCTTGATAATTTGAGCACTAACATCCCTAGATGTCTTCCAGGCTTTAATCACCTCTTGCTCTCTCTCTAATTGATTAGAAAGTATTTCTACTTTCTTAACAGATTCAGCTAGTTCATTTTCAACAGATATACAATGTAGCTTAGTTTTCTCTAGGTCAATCAACTTATCTTCTAACACAGCATTTCTATTACTTAAGAACAGATTGTTCTCTTTAATCCTACTATTTTCTTTAGCAAGAGATTTAAGAGACACACGCAAGTGATACAATTCAGTAGACATGACATTAAAAGCATCATTGCACTCTTCTTTAGTAAGCTGTGTTAAATCAGTAGTGATTATCTGGTTGCTTGATGAACTAACTTCATTTTCCTCAGAATCAGCCATGAGAGCCAAGTTGACATATTCCACATCTTCATCCTCTTCTTCTCCATCAGCTGCCCAATCTTTTTCTTGAGTAATGAAAGCCTTCTCCTTTTGCTTGAGCAGATCAAAATATTTCTTTTTGTAATCTACTTGGTCAAATTTCTTCTTTTCAGTAGTTGGCTTTCTGCACTCACTTGCAAAGTGTCCACTTATACCACAATTGAAACACTTGAACTTGGATTTGTCCACCATGTTCTTATGAGGTTTAGTGGCTCTAGTGTTTTTCTTAAATTTCATCTTTGCAAATCTTCTGGACAGAAATGCAAGATGCTCATCAATACCATCAGAGTCATCTTGACTGGAGTTGTCTTCATTCTCAGCAACTTGCTCCTTACCCTTGCTTGATTCTGATTTGCTTGTGCCATTTTTGGAGTTTAATGTTGATCTCACAGTTTCTTGTCTGCATTCTTTCTCATTTTTAGCTACCAAGGCAACTGAACCTCCTTTCTTTCTTCCCTTCTCCAATACCTCATCCTGTTCCAGCTCTAGTTCATAAGTCTTCAAGATTCCATATAATCTTTCAAGAGTGAAGTCCTTATAATCTTGAGAGTTTCTCAAGGAGACAGTCATGGGTTTCCATTCCTTTGGCAAGGATCTTAAAAATTTAAGATTTGAATCCTTCACCTGGTACACTCTACCATACAGCTTCAGTCCATTCAACAGCTTTTGGAATCTATTGAATGTGTCATTTAAAGATTCATTTTCTTCAAAATGAAAATACTCATACTGTTGAATGAGAAGCTGCATTTTGTTTTCTTTTACTTGTTCTGTACCTTCACACAGTAGCTGAACTGTGTCCCAAACCTCTTTGGCAGTTGTGCAATTTATCACATTATCAAACATATCCTTGTCAAGACCATTAAACAAAATGTTCATAGCCTTCTTATCCTTGTGGACTTCTTCTGTGTCTTCCATTGTCCATTCTGCTCTAGGTTTTGGAATGGATTGACCAACAACAATTGTGGCTGTAGCAACTGTGGCTTTGTGGGGAATGTGAGGACCATTCTCAATGCAGTTTACATAACCTTCATCTTGGGAGAGTAGATGAAGGTGCATTTTCACCTTCCAATGGTGATAACTGTCTTTGTCAAGAACTGGGATTTTTACTCCAATATCCTTCTTACTCATCTTTGTTAGTTTCCAAGAACTTTAAACTCTTTGTATGTCAAGAGCCTGCTCTGATACCAATTGTTATTCCTAGTGAACTAACAATGAGATTTACAGAAGGGGGGTTGAATGTAAATCTCAAAACTTTTTCAAGTTTTGAGCAGTTTCAAAGGCTGTGTGTTTAAGATAAACAAGTGTGTGAATTGCTTTAAGCTAATACAGACAGATATATATTCAAGCACAAAAGTACAGAACACAACAGACCTTAAAAACTTTTCTGGTGGATTTGTTGTTCCACCAGAGACGGTATTTCAAAAAATCTGTGATTCAAGAAGTTGATCACAGCTGCATCCTAGTACAAACTAGATAATTTTTCTCAAGATTTTTCTAAACAGCTCTGGAAAAATTCTATCTAATTACTAGCTGCTACTTGGTTTATATAACACCAAGTTTACAAGTGAAGACAAAGATAAAAAGTACAATAATAAAATAAGTTCTCCACTTGTTTCTTCTCCATTTTACTCCAGTGCATTGTTGACTATTGCCTCTTTATGCTAGAGTAGAATGGCTGCTTTTTCTGATGTTCCTGAAATAGGTTACCACATCTCAGTTGTCTCTGTCAACCCATGTGCCTCTGTTTGTAGGTACAACTACCACTTGTCAACTGCTATTTAACAGAACATCCGTTGAAGCCTTCATCCGTTGATGGCTTTATCCGTTGATGTGTTAGTAGTTGAAGCTCTATCCGTTGATGCACTCATCCGTTGAAGGATGTTATCCGTTGAAGCTTTAGAGACATCCGTTGAAGCTTTGTTTCTCATCCGTTGAAGGTCTTTAAGTTATCCGTTGACACCATTTCATTTATACAAAATTACAAGGCATGAAATATTTACAATTGACCTTCCTATCTGCATATCCTTCAGTAGTCAACATGACTTATAATTTCCCTCAACATTTAAGAATTATATCTCAAATTCAGAGACTGAAATGTGCTACAACACTAGACTTATTTCTAAGTAAAGCTACACCATCAACGGATAGCCAAATTGGTCTTATCCGTTGAGGCTACAAACACTAGATTTCTACTTAAGTGTTTTGTTAAACATATCATCAAACTAATGCACATGTATTCCTAACAAGCGTGGACAGAGGTGTCAAAGCTCACATATTCGTACTGAAATGGACAACCCTCGAAAGATGATAGTGTGTGGAAAATGCGAACAATAAGGGCATACAAGACGCAGTTCACGATGCCCTGAATATCGTCATTAGTATTTGATATATATTAATTATTTATATTTTAATTTGTTTTGTTATGTATTTTATTTTTCTTGTAATGTATTTATTTTAATGTTTGTGTGATGTATTTTTTTAAATATTTATGTAATGTAGTTTTTAAATATGTATGCACACATTTATTCTAATATATCATGTTTTAATTTAATTTTAATTTTATTTTAGTAAAATTTTAAATTAGTTAATTTTTAAATAAAAAATGAGTTAAAATTAGCTTATTAAATAAAATAATAAAAGTGATAAAAAGAAGATTGTGCAATACAGGAAAGAGAATAAAGAGAGAAAACCAAAAACATGGGTAGTCCGGGAACTTGAACTAAAACGTGGGTAGACTGGGAAAATGAACGACAAAGGTGGGCAAAATAGGACTGGATTCCTCGGTCCACAGCCGCAGATTCTTAGGCCAGCCACCCACAACAATGATTCTTTGCTGGGTACAATACCCATCATTAGAGATGTACCGGATCCGACCAGATTCGGGCCGGTCTTTGTAAAATTTGAGTTTTTTGAAATCTGGTTGGCCTGGATTTTTTTTAAATAGGACCGAGGCGGCCGGATTTTGTTTAAAATAACTAGGTTCGTTTAGGTTTGCTGGAATTTTTTAAATAATTTTTATATTAAATTTTTTAACTTTTCTTAGGAATAATATATGATTTTCGTAATCTATTTTTATTGTATTTGTAAATTTAGACTTTTATTTGTACATACACACACTTGATTTTAATTTAGAACGGATTATTCATATTATATCTTAGAATAGTTTAGTATTTTAAATTTAAATCTTGATAATTTGATCTTAATATTAACAAAAGGTGTTCACGAATAAGTAAAAGATGTGCAACTATAATTCTCTATAGAGTTAATTAGAAATTTAGGAATTTTATTCGAAATTATATTCAATTACAAAATAAATTTAGGTAAGACATAATTTTTTTAATGGTCTAATAAATTTTTATTAAAAATCAACATAAATCTAGGCTTTTAATGGGTCGGATCAGGTCGGGTCGGGTTTTGTCAGATATTAAAAATCAAGAAAACAAGAATATGCTTAAAAGATCCGAGAGGAATAGATGAAGGAGTACAAATATGAAGATGTTGCAGAAAAGAGCAAAAATGAGAACGAAAGTATTTCCAAAGATCAAGAATAAATATAAATGGAGAAAAATTGATGATCTTAATTGTAATGATAAATTGAGTTTTACTCCTGGAGGAATAAGGATGGATGGTTTACTTGGTTCTAATACTATGGGAGATAAGAAGTCTTGGTTAGTACAAACTAAGAATCTTAAGTTGATTGAACCATTCACAAGAGTTGGAATAGGCATCATGAAAGTAAACTTGTCAACTTAAAGTTGTTGAATTTCACACTTGCTGATAATCCTGATCAGAAAATAATTATTGATCATCTGGATAGACTTGAAGCTGTGAATATTATTCTTAACAAACATGATGGTTCTGAATCTAAACAGAAGATCCTACTCTTACTACAAAATGATCAAGTTCAAGTTCTTTCACTTGATGAACTGATGATCATGTCTACAACAGAATTTAAGTACATTCACTATTTGCTAATAGTTGAAGATGAAACTTCTAGGTTATGGTCAAACATGATTCTTGCCAATATCAGAAGAAGGATATTGGATGATGATCTATATTATTTTGGATCATATGTTACATAAATTTTAGAGGGAAAGAAGTCTACATGAAGAAGGTGAATCTGTCATTGAAAATGTTCTTACTCAGAGACATATAACTATAAATCCTGATGGAAGAAAAACTTGCTATGTTTCACTGGAAGACATGATGACAGAAAGAGCTCAAATCAGAAATTTGAGAGCTGCTATCTATCAATTATCTGACAAAACAGAGTATGAGAAGAATTTGAAGATCAAGTTAGAAGATATTCTATTGAAAAAGATTGATGACAGAGTTAAAGCTTTTGTTCAGAGATATTGCAGAATTTATTAAGAAATATGAAGATCAAAGACTGAAACAAAGTAAGCTTTACACTACTTATTTTGTCTATATGCTTTTTGGCACTAGACAATTTTATTAGAATTCATGCTTATTCTGCAAAGCATAAATTGGGAGAGATTGTTGAGAATTGGTTAAGTCGAAGATCAAGATCTGTCTAACAATCAGGAATGATCAACTGTTGTGATATGATTATCCGTTGAAAGCTTCGATATCATCCGTTGAAGATCTTTAGTCATCCGTTGATATATATAAATGATTATCCGTTGAAGCTAAAGCATTTATCCATTGATCAGGCTATCTGTTGAGAATGACTTGGATGATAAGTCGAGACTGCAAGATAAATCAGAAGGTGCTGATTTATAGGATCGTAGTTGATTTAGATATGTAAAGTGTTAGAATTATATTATAACATATCTTATAATTGATAGAGGACTGATTTGTAGTTGTGTAGTATATAAACAAAGAATATGTTATCACAATATGTTTTGAGCAGAACTCGAGTATTCGTGTAACCTACAAACTCTTAAGAATATTGTTCTTGACAGATTTTTGTAACAGTTTATTAAAGATCAATATAAACTGTTATTTGATTCATCTATTCATACTTTACTTTCATAATACATCGATTTTTTAGAAATTGTATCCAACCCCCCTTAAACAATTACTTTACTGGGCAACATATATTTATAAAATATTAAATATTGTGGTGCGGTGTGGTTTGAACCACATTTCAGAAATTTAAAACCACAACCCGCACCGCACCGCGCGGTTTATTAAAAATTCAAACCACACCACGAAAATTAAAAATCGCGTTTTGCGGTGCGGATTGGTGCGGTGCGGGCGGTTTTTACGGTTTGTGTGGTTTTCTGCTCACCCCTAATGGACCATGTTACCTTGATTAAGTTATATTGGGTAAGCCTTCTAGCTTTCTACTTAAAGAGTGGGATATCACAAATAACTTATATATTCATTTGATTCATTTTCCTACTCCTCGCATTACCTCAAAGGTTTGAATACGCAGAATTAAGTTATCATTGCTTATCAGAGCACTTTGTTCGTGCTCCAGGATGACCAGAGGGCCGGGGAACAATCATTTCTTCTAGCCTTCTAGGTTTGTGCTTTTAATTCTTGCAATTATTCAAAGAACGTTCAATTTATACTCCCTTAATTATTTGACAAATATTCTTCGACAATTACTTGATAATCAATTCCTTATCTCATACCTGAATTCCTCAGTCGAGCTAGTAAGGATCTAATTATTTTTTTAAATATAGATGGTTTATTATTCAGAGATTCCTCGTAACTTCTTTCCTTCAAGATGAGATTTGCACATCGGACGTGGAAATCGCAGAATGGATATCAAATTGATATTGATATTCCGAATTAAATTTTACTAAGGAAATTGATAAATTATATAGACGGAGACACCTTTATGTGGACCGTTTCACCAATGAAAAATATTTGATGTATAGTTATCGATTGTTTCGATAACCAGAACTTTTATTCCAAGTTTTTAATCACTTGTTCATCTCAAACTTATTTATTCTTCTTTTAATTTGATATCCGAATAGCCAAAACATTGATTTTCTTTCTTTGGCTATGATGTCGGGATTTTGTGCTAGTAGTTTGAAATTGGCTAGTTATATATGTTCTTATGAATGACTAGTTAGTTATTCTAACTAGTTAGAATTTTAACATTTTTATGAAAAGCTAGTTAACTTTCCTAGCTAGCTGTTATGTTTTGAACTAGTTGAAACTAGCTGATTGGTTTAGCTAGTTCTTGATATTTCTTGAAATGGACTAGTTATTGCTTCACTAGTCCAACTTCCAATCAATTTATTTTCACGAATTTTATAAGCAGTAATGTATAATGATGAAATATCCAAAGGATAATCTATTGAGACTAATCAGGTCGCCCACTCAACTAGAACTTTTATCTGGTTTTGTCAAACTTGGTGTCGCTTGAATATTTTATTATTTCGTCCATATAACAAAGATTCGTTCAAAATCATGAATAATTGAACAACAAACTGCTTCATTTATTATATATCATGAAGTAGAATTCCTTTTTCAGATTGACATTATTGATGAGACCTTATTGGTTGACTTTTATCAGTGAAATTATTTGGGATTTTCCTTTTATTGTTCAAGAGAAAAAATATTTGTCCAATTTGGGAATCTTATAAAAATTGTCCATATGATATTTGTATCCATCCATTATTGTTTCTGAAGAATATTCTCTATATTGTCAAAATGTGAAATTATATGCACATGGAAGAATAAACCTTATTGTATTCTTCTGTCAATCATTGTATCTTTTGAGTATTGAGGCTCCTTGTATTTAGGGCTCATTATTATTCTTGAATCATTCGATGTTGAAATCCTATTAAAATTATTTAAACACTAAACTAAATATGACCTATTGCAATGCTAAGAAATTGTAATGTTAGGTCCCAAAAGTGTTACAATATAGTCTAATGTAACACATTTACCAAAAACCAGCGTTGCGTTTACTGCCGTTGCAATAGAACCCTATAGAAATAAATTATGTGCTTATTGCAACACTTAATTAGTAGTGCAATAGAAACTTTGTTGTAACACTTTTAGAAGTTATAGTAACACAAATAAGGTGTTATAATAGGTTATTGCAACACATATTTGTAACATTTTTAAGGTACATTTGTTACTAACTGTAATAGTTTAAGACTCTCTTGTAACATTTTTGTGACCTTTTGTAACATTATTTGTAACATTTAGTTGCAACGTTTAAATCATATTCCAACAATTTCTACTATATTTCAAATTTAATATACCTTTACCAAATTATATAAAATCAGAAATTACATTTAAAATTTTCTAATTTACAATTTACTAAAATAAATTACATAAAAAATAAAGAATGAAAAATAAAAAGAATCTTGTAAAAAAATTTACGCGGTAAATGCTAATTATAATTTCATATAAATAATTCTAAAGGCTTAATTTGGTGCAAATTTTTTCGGCCTTTGGTGCTTCTATGGGAGCTTGCTTAACAATAACTTATTTCTTAGTTTCTTCAAAAGCTCTATGCTTCTCCTTCTCTTAGTGCACCTCCCTTCGATGTCATTGGTGCATGCATAGTCATGATATTAATATTTTTCTAAAATACAAAAACCTTAAGATAAATTCATTAAAAGCACACTTTACACACATAAAAGTACACATCTACTACTTCCAATGTAGCTTTTTTCAAATACATCTTTTGTTTAAGCAATTTTTTCAAAGGCATCCTCATTATATAGAAAAAAGATATCCATACGCACTTGAAAAATAAATAAAAAACTATAACTAATTAGCAGCATGTAAAAATTTAATTATCTTTCACGTTCGTCAACTATATTATATAAAGAGTAAATAAAATTAAAATATGAAATGACTTTAAGAGAAAACATGGGTTTGTCCATAGAGTTGTTCCAGGACCTTAGAGGCTACAGTGAGTCTATCATCACTCTCAACAACAGAGATGTTTAGAACAACCTTTTATACCTTTATTTCCCTCATTGGGTTTGCTAGTTTCCTGTCAGATGCCTGCCCACCATTTCACACATATAAATGGATGCTTCTGTTGAGAAACTCACTAACAAGTAAAGCAACATAGAGGCAAGTGTATAAAGAATTTAACAAGTTTAGGCCAAGACCACAGTTAACAAAACAAAACATGCAGGTAAACAAAATCAGTAACTGAAATAACGTAGAGAGAAAGAAAGATGTACCCGAAACCATAGCTTTCAACAGTGACTGAAATAAAGGTTTACAGATACAAAACGCCAAGAAAATGATTACAGCTGAGTCACCAGGCCTTGCTCGAAGTCCTGGCTGCTCTTGAAGAGATTATTGCCCCCTACCTGCTGCGTTTGGGATGTGCGCAATATCTCCACCAGGATAAAACAGCTCGGAGTTTATGTTAACAGCAGCAACAAAACCTCCACTTCGACCAGCACCTCAGTCGCCGGAAAATATCAGCACTTCAGGACTTATGGGAGAGAAATGCAGAGAGGTTGAAGAGAAGAGATGAGAATGTAGTGTGTTGTATTCATTCAGTTTAGCCTCTATTTATAGGAGAGGAAAAATGAAACTGTCCACACACTTAATGTCTGAATTAAACTGCTCCATTAATGAAAAAATCAAAACTGATCAGATTTTGAATTCATAAATGAAAAAATCAAAACTGAACAGCTTTTGAATTTAAATTATTTGTAACAGCTTTTCACATTAACACCCACATTATTATCAGAACTTAAGTTAAGTTCTGATTCGACTCATCAATACTTAAGTTCTGATTCTGATATCAGAACTTGTTAAGTTCTGATTTTATTCATCAGTTCTTAAGTTCTGATTCTTATATCAGAACTTGTTACAGATCAGATTATTTGCAGGTTCAATATATTTAGACTACTTAGCCTATTTCAGAACCCAGCCCAATAATTCAATCACCGATAAATAAATTCGAATTAAAATAATTCTCAAATAAATAAAATCTCGCCCAGGTCACCTCGCGTACGCGAGACGCCGAGACATTCGCCCAAATCGCCCTTCGACCCGACCCGACCCGGTCCGGTCCGGTCCGGTCCGGTCCGGTGCGGTGCGTGGCGGGGCGCGCGTGTGTGTGTGCGCGTGAAGCACACAACAACACAATGGACCATCACACACCTTAGTAGTTGTATACTACTCATGTGGGTAATACCATATAAAGCACACAACCCCCTTTATTTATTTCAATGTGGGACAAACATTCTCAAATTTTCCAAGCTTTTCCAAGCTACTTTCATCTCTCATTTCATATGGATTTCATTAAGAAAATTCTTAAAACCATACATGAAAATTTAAGTTCAAATATCATTGAACAATTTCCAATCATTATATTTTAGGATTAACATCAAGAACATATTTAAATTAAGCTCTAAAATCCTAATTTTCTAACAATCCCCCACAAATCCATACAGAAATGTGATCAATTTCCCATCATGACTTGTTTTTCAGAGTCGGTACCCTTCCGGGTTTGAACCCTCCTAATTCCTCTACTTCAATGGCTATCGGACTCAGATGGAATGTTTCACCTTGAATCTTAATCCGTTTAGTATAACCATATTCCATAGACGACGACAAGTCAAAGGTTATGGTGCCAATCTACGGCTTTGAGACATTAATGGTCATGTCTCGATCCTGTTCGTCGAATGCTTCAAGGATTAACCCTATCCTCTAATTGCGACCACACAATTACATTCGCTTAGCTGGGCATCTCCAGAGATATACTGCCTCTATCTCGTCAAATGACTTGATCACATTCAGAGTTTTAACACTCTTGCTTTTCTGGAAGTGTCAGTACCTTCTAGGTTTACAGGGGATAGATTCAGATACTATAGTATCATCTATGTAGCAAAGGTACTACCAACTCATCCTTACAGCTTGTTATTACCCATTGAATACACTTCAAGGGATCTCCTCTCATGTGTATTGGGTTCCCACTGTTGATGAATTATGATGGGTTGACAATCCCATCCCCAACCTTGACTTAAGGACCACTGCAGGTTCCAGTCCTTTAGTAAGAGGATCAGCTATATTATTCTGAGTTCCTATGAACTCTATAGCTATGATCCTATCAGTCACTAAACCCCTTATAGACTTGAGTCTAACTTGGATGTGTCTCTTAGTTTTAGCATTATGCTTTTTACTGCTAATCTTGTCGATAGTTGTTCGACTATCACAGTGAATAGCAATAGCAGGAAGCGGTCTGCTTACTACAGGTATTGCAGACATAAGTCCGTGTAACCATTCAGCCTCCGTCCCTGTGGCATCAAGTGCACACAACTCAGCCTCAAAAGTAGACCGAGTAACAATAGTCTGTCTGCTTGACTTCCAGGATATTGCTCCACCAGCCAAGGTGAACACGTATCCAGTCACTCCATTGGAACCAGACTTCTTAGCTATCCAACTTGCATCACTGTACCCTTCAAGCACACCAGGAAATCTCCTGTAGTGTAAACTAAGGTACATTGTGCCTTTTAGATATCTAAGTACTCTATCAAGAGCATCCCAATGAGTTCTGTTTGGACAGCTTGTATATCTCGCCAATTTAGACACAGAATATGAAATATCTGGTCTAGTACAGTTAGCAAGATACTGCAAGCTCCCAATAATCTGAGAATACCTTAACTGAGACACAGGCACTCCTGAAGTATTCTTGACAAGGGCAACTTTCGAATCATAAGGTGTACTAGCGATTCTACACTGTGAATAACCATATTTCTCAAGTATAGATTTCTCTATATAATGAGATTGAGTCAAGGTTATTCCTTCAGTGGACTGAATCAATTTGATTCCAAGAATCACACTTGCCTCACCCATATCCTTCATTTCAAAATGCCTTTTCAAGAATTCTTTAGTCTCGTTAATAATCTCAATATTGGTTCCAAACAGTAAAATGTCATCCACATATAGGCACAAAATAACACACTCATTACCTTTAACTTTAGTGTAGACACACTTATCACTTTCATTAATCTTATAACTGAAAGGCAATATAGTTTCATCAAACTTTTTATGCCAATCTCTGGGAGCTTGTTTCAAGCCATAGATGGACTTGATCAACTTACATACTTTCCTTTCATTGCCTGATGCAACAAATCCATCAGGCTGATCCATATAAATCTCTTCCTCAAGTTCACCATGAAGAAAAGCCGTCTTTACATCCATCTGATGAATGATAAGACCATGGACTGAAGCCAATGCTATAAGCATTCGGATTGTTACCATTCTTGCAACCGGAGAGTATGTATCAAAATAATCAATTCCTTCCTTTTGCTTAAAACCCTTAGCTACCAGTCTAGCTTTGTACTTATCTATTGAGCCGTCAGGGTTCAGCTTCCTTTTAAAGACCCATTTGCACCCAATAGTAGAACACCTAGGAGGGAGATCAACCAACTCCCATGTTCCATTGGAAACAATAGAGTCAATTTCACTCTTGACAGCGCCCTTCCAGTGCCTTGACTCAGAAGAATCCATAGCTTGCCGGAAAGTTAAAGGTTCGTCCTCGATATTGTAAGTGATGAAATCACCTCCAAAATCCTTGACTATTTTTGCACGCTTACTTCTCCTTGGTTCCTTTAATTCCTTAGGAATAGAGCTACTACTAGGTTCCGCCCCCACATTTGTCATCTTTTCCACATGATCAGGAATAGAACTTGATGTGTGAGTAGGATCTTCCTCAGAAGTCGTTTCAGGTATTCCAGTCTTCATAGGGTAGACATCCTCAAAGAATGTCGCATCTCAAAATTCAACTATCGTGTTTGCCACTATACCATCTATGTCAGATTTTAACACTAAAAATCTCATAGCTGTAGTGGTTTCAAGATAGCCCAGAAAGATACAGTCAACAGTCTTTGGACCTAGTTTCTTTCTCTTGTGTTCAGGAACAAGCACCTTAGCAAGGCACCCCCACACACGAAGATACTTAAGACTAGTCATCCTGCCTTTCCATAACTCCAAGGGTGTTTTATCCATGTGTTTCAGAGGGACTCTATTCAAAATATGGCAAGCCGTATTTAGAGCCTCTCCCCACATGTATTTAGGCAACCCAGAGTTAATAAGCATACTATTAATCATATCTTTAAATGTTCTGTTCTTTCGCTCAGCAACCCCATTAGACTCAGGTGTGTATGGTGGAGTAACTTCAAGAACTATACCATTGTTTGCACAAAATTCATTAAAAGCATTACTCGTATACTCACCACCTCTATCAGATCTCAATCTTTTAAGTAACTTACTAGTTTGTTTTTCTACTTCAGTTTTATATATAATGAATTTACTAAGTGCTTCATCCTTATGTCTAAGTAAATAAACATAACAATATCTACTACTATCATCTATAAAAGTAATGAAGTATCTAAACTGGTCCTTGGTCAACACACCACCAAATTCACAAATATCAGTGTGTACTAAATCTAACAAGTCTGAATCCCTAACAACGTTATGAAAAGGTTTCCTTATCTGTTTAGTAGACACACATACTTGACATTTAGAATTCTTTTCTATGGTATATTTTGGAATCAACTCTAAGTTCATCATGTTCTTAAGAGCACCAAAGTTTAAATGACCTAGTCTAGCATGCCATATATTTGAGGATTCAATACAATTAACAGTAGAAATAACATTATTATTCAAACTTCCCAAAACGGGATCCGCATTAATAACAAATAAACCATTTGACAAGTAACCCTTGCCAAAGAATGTACCAGTGTGAATAAGAACTACTTTATTACACTTAAACGAAATTTCAAAACCACTAGAAACTAAACAGCTTCCACTTATTATATTTCTACGCATGTCGGGAACATGATGCACTCTCGTCAGAGATAGAATACGTCCTGAAGGGAACTTCAGATCCACGTTTCCAACTCCATGTACTTGAGCAGCACTAGCATTCCCCATCTTCACAGTCAGGCTATGACTCTGTTGATAAGATACAAATAAACTAATATCAGCACAAATATGTACATTAGCTCCAGTATCTATCAACCATTCATTTGACAGATAGGTAGAAAATATCACAGGGTTGTAGGATACATACCGGTCAACGTTGGTTTCAGAAGCCGTAGCCTCACCAACAACCATGTTCACTACAGGCCCACTTGCGGTTCCAAGCACAACATTTGCTTGTGCTACCTCGGTTTTCTTCGCTTTCTTCGTAGGGCAGTCCTTACTCTAGTGCCCAACCTGCCCACAAGACCAGCATGGTTTGTTTGCCTTGGGTTTCTTGGCCTTGTCCTTGTCACTCTTAGGTTTATTACTATTAGCTTTCTTAGCAAAAGCCTTCCTCTTTTGTCCTACAGTTGCTATGTTTACCTTCGAGGTACCGTGTTCAGTTGGCATCACATGTCCCTGTTTGGAATTGTGTTGTTCTTGCACCGAGATGTCCAGCATAAGGTTGGTCCAGGTGATCTCTCCTTTCTGTCTTTTCAGGGAGAGAGAGAACTCTTCCCAAGACTTTGGGAGCTTTTCAATCACACTCATCACCTTGAACTTCTCCGGGAGATTCATTCCAGACTCCTTCAAGGCATGCACTATCATCTCGAACTCATGCACCTGCTCAGTCATGGACTTATTGTCCACCAGCTTGAACTCGAGGAACCTTGCCACAGAATACTTTTCTAGACCTTGTGAGTCAGTATTATGTGTCTGGTCCAGCTTCTCCCATAAGAGTTTTGCAGAGTAGGCATCAGAAGAATAGACATCAAACAAAGTGTTTATTAGTGCCGCCAGAATGGCCGCTCTAGCCACTCCATCCTTCTCAGCCCACTTCGCAAAAGCCTTAACTGTGTCAGCCTTCTCTTGATCCACTACTGGTTTCTCATATTCCACAACCGGCCACAGACCCTTTATAGTCAACCACAACTTCATCCTTTTCTGCCAGCGAGAAAAGCCAATGCCACCGTTGAATTTCTCCGGTAAACCGGTTAGTTCAACAGCTTGTGGGAAACTATAGGTGGTCCAATCAATGGCCCCAGCAGTTACACCCGAACTGCTACCACCACCAACGATAACCTCACTTTTGTTAACCATTATGCTAAATTCTAAATAACCAATAATCTCTTCAAGAATGTTGAGAAACTCACTAACAAGTAAAGCAACATAGAGGCAAGTGTATAAAGAATTTAACAAGTTTAGGCCAAGACCACAGTTAACAAAACAAAACATGCAGGTAAACAAAATCAGTAACTGAAATAACGTAGAGAGAAAGAAAGATGTACCCGAAACCATAGCTTTCAACAGTGACTGAAATAAAGGTTTACAGATACAAAACGCCAAGAAAATGATTACAACTGAGTCACCAGGCCTTGCTCGAAGTCCTGGCTGCTCTTGAAGAGATTATTGCCCCCTACCTGCTGCGTTTGGGATGTGCGCAATATCTCCACCAGGATAAAACAGCTCGGAGTTTATGTTAACAGCAGCAACAAAACCTCCACTTCGACCAGCACCTCAGTCGCCGGAAAATATCAGCACTTCAGGACTTATGGGAGAGAAATGCAGAGAGGTTGAAGAGAAGAGATGAGAATGTAGTGTGTTGTATTCATTCAGTTTAGCCTCTATTTATAGGAGAGGAAAAATGAAACTGTCCACACACTTAATGTCTGAATTAAACTGCTCCATTAATGAAAAAATCAAAACTGATCAGATTTTGAATTCATAAATGAAAAAATCAAAACTGAACAGCTTTTGAATTTAAATTATTTGTAACAGCTTTTCACATTAACACCCACATTATTATCAGAACTTAAGTTAAGTTCTGATTCGACTCATCAGTATCAGAACTTGTTAAGTTCTGATTTTATTCATCAGTTCTGATTCTTATATCAGAACTTGTTACAGATCAGATTATTTGCAGGTTCAATATATTTAGACTACTTAGCCTATTTCAGAACCCAGCCCAATAATCCAATCACCGATAAATAAATTCGAATTAAAATAATTCTCAAATAAATAAAATCCTCGCCCAGGTCGCCTCGCGTACGCGAGACGCCGAGACATTCGCCCAAATCGCCCTTCGACCCGACCCGGTGCGGTGCGTGGCGGGGCGGGGAGCGCGTGTGTGTGCGTGAAGCACACAACAACACAATGGACCATCACACACCTTAGTAGTTGTATACTACTCATGTGGGTAATACCATATAAAGCACACAACCCCCTTTATTTATTTCAATGTGGGACAAACATTCTCAAATTTTCCAAGCTTTTCCAAGCTACTTTCATCTCTCATTTCATATGGATTTCATTAAGAAAATTCTTAAAACCATACATGAAAATTTAAGTTCAAATATTATTGAACAATTTCCAATCATTAGATTTTAGGATTAACATCAAGAACATAATTAAATTAAGCTCTAAAATCCTAATTTTTTAACAGCTTCAACTAATAACTAACACCACCACATTCACACCCTATATAATCTGTAGCCGATACTATGGCACATATTTGATAATACAGTCGATAATGGTTTGCCAATGGTTTGTAGGACTGTAGCCGTTTGATGCCATCACAAGTAGCCCGATATAATCTGCTTCTTTATCCCTTCTGATAATAGATCAAATAACTATATCTTAACAACATATTTTAAAGTGTAGCAGGATCACTACAATTAACAATCATTAAGTTATTAGTTCATATCTACAAATAATGTACCAAATAAATTTAATTATGAGTATCACAGGTATACTTTTCCCTTATTTGTCATCTCTCTGTTTTTCTTAATAGAGCATAACAAAATGTAATTATGGGACAATGAAGAAAGGGATAAAGTAGTAATAAGCCAAAATCAGAGACAGACAAATAAAAGAGTAAGGGTTGATTAACTAACTCAGCTTCAGGTTCCCGGAGTAGAACATCCTCTACAAATACTCCTGTTTATTCCAAAAATAACTAAAAAGGTTTCTTTGAGAAATGCCAACATAAAGTCAGCAGGTGCAGATAATATCAAAGCTCTAAATTTATTTCATCTTCTTTAAGTTGCACACTATCTTCCGCACCCAACATATTATGGACTTGTAGATTTCCCTGTAAAGAAAATTGACTCATCTAGATACATCCCAAAAAAAATAGGTTTCACGAATATGCAAGTCACAATCAGCCAAAGGTTGTCACATTTAGTTTTCTGAGAGTTAATATTCTTTATCCCTACATGTACATTCACGTATATTTGACAAGTTTAAATATGCACATATGCTTATCAATTTAAAAATGAAAAACACCAAGTAGTTGACATTATCATCTAATGGTTGATTATGTGTGCAATTACCCTTTAGTTCTTGGAAGTTGAAAATGAGGTCCTCGAAAAAAAAAAGGATCACACTCTTGATACTCTTTGCATGGCCAAAAACTCTCCTCTCTTCCAATATTTTAATCTAGCAATTAAAATACCAAGTTATCATAGCTTACTCTGCATTCATTAACAAGAATGACACCTTTATTGTCATCACATACAAATGTACTGTCTTCTTTCCATTTCAAAGAACATGGTTGCATTATCATATTATAGTAGCTCTCTGTAACTAAATTAGTTTCAATAAGAATTATGGAGATTGGAGAAGAACATATCCTACCAATTTAGAGACGAAATTCTTTCCATAATCATTGCCATTCTCTGTAAGATCGTTAATTGATGCAGAAAAACCTTCCAGAACTCAGTTACAAATTCATTTCCTTTGTGTTTTCTATTCTGTATAATAGCATTAGCAAGATACATCAACGGAACTTTCTAAACTATTTCTGAATAATAGAACTGCTTATTCCATGTTGAAACAACCAGTTCTGCTTTGCTTCGATGAAATATGCACCAATATCTTACTCCTAGGATCTTTGGCCGGAATATTTTTTTAACATGGCCTCAAATTTAACAATAAAAGATGCATTTGTTTGATTCCATAGAATGTATAGACTGAGTATGTACCTTAGCATCTTCCTCTCGAATATCATTTAGAACTTTGGCTATCATATCTTTTAATGTCTGAGCAGCATCACACGAGGTAGAAGTTCAATCTTTCCATTGTTGTACTTGTTAATCAATTCATCACACTATACGCAACCATCTGCAATTTTACTTTCTTTATCTTTATTTGAAACAATCAAACACATCATTTATCCTATTAAATCGAAACAATTAAAAAATTTAATTAAAAATACTAGAGCAAAAATTTAATATACATATATAGATATTGTTGTGGATATGTTGTGAACTTGATGATTTCAATAACAAAACACATTGGTAGGTTTTACTTAGTGAAAAATGTAGCACTCGATGGATAAGGATTATAGTCCCGACGGATGATGATTCATTATCCATCGAGTGAATAGCTTGTGTAACAATAAGTCTGTAGCACATTTCTGCATACACATTGTTTAGATTCTGTAGTAGTACTCAAGTCATGTTGACTTTAACTAGATATGCAAAATAGGTTGATTAATTTCACATAGATGATGTCTTGTAAATCTGCAGAAATGAAATGAAGTCAAGTGCCAGCTAGCTACCCGACGGATAAACAACAATGCCACTCGACGGATGATCAACAAGGCAACCCGACAGATGATCATGAACCCGACGGATAAAGAATTCAAACATCTGTTGATAGTGACAACACAGCCACATGCGTCGAGTGTATGCAAATGGAATGTGGAAGCCTATTCAACTGGGTTTTAGAGAAAAAAGAGGCATTGCCATTTCCATGCTATTATGAAGATATTCAAAGATGCTGGAATAGAGTAATGAAGTAGCACAGTATTAGACTTGATAGTTTTTATTTTATTATCTTGTCTTATTACTTTATAATCTTGCTGTTATATAAACCAAGAAGTAGCAAATAGAACAACAAGCAACTGAGCAAGATTATTATTCGTAGAGAAACATTTGTAAGTTGTATTCTTAGCATTTCTCTGTAAACTTAGTTGTTCAAATTTGTAAGCAGCTGTGAGCTAATTGCTACATAGAGTTCTCTTGATATAATATATATCTCTGGTGGATACATTCTAATCCACCAGAAAGTTTTTAAAGACTTGTGTTTTTAATTACTTGTGTCTTGATTCATTCCAAGATATCATTCCGCAGTTTGCAAATCAATTCACGCAGTTATATATTATTAAGATAGAACATTTTATATCTTTATGAAAAAGTTTCAAGAATTCCATTCAACTCCCCTTCTGTAATTCTTGTTGCATTGTTAGGGACTAACAATTGGTATCAGAGCAAGCTCTTGATAAACAAAGAGTTTAAAGATCACAACAAAACATCAAGATGAACAAGAAGGATGTTGGAGTCAAGATTCCTTTTCTGGACAAAGATAATTACCATCACTGGAAGGTAAAGATGCATCTTCATTTACTTTCTCAAGATGAGGCCTATGTAGATTTCATAGAAAGAGGCCCTCATGTACCAATGAGAGCTGCAACTGGAAATGAGCCATATGTCCCCAAGCCAAGGCATGAATGGTCTGATCCTGATATTGAATAAGTCAGGAAAGATAAGAAGGCCATAAATATCCTGTTCAATGGAGTTGATGGTGATATGTTTGACAACATCATCAACTGCAAAACTGCCAAGGAAGTTTGGGATACAATACAGATTATCTGTGATGGCACTGAACAAGTTAGAGAAAATAAGATGCAGCTACTAATTCAGCAATATGAGCACTTTCACAGTGATGATAGTGAGTCTCTCACTGACATTTTTAGTAGATTTCAAAAACTACTAAATGCTCTGAAATTGCATGGAAGGGTCTATCAGAAAAAAGACTTCAATCTTAAATTCCTTAGATCTCTTCCAAAGGAATGGAAACCTATGATAGTCTCATTGAGAAACTCTCAAGATTACAAGGAGTTTATTTTGGAGAGATTGTATGGCATCCTGAAAATTTATGAGATTGAAATAGAGCAAGATGAGAGGATGGAGAGAGGAAAGAAGAAAGGAGGATCCATTGCACTAGTTGCTGAGTTAGAGAAAGAGAAGGAGATGAAGATGGAAGTTGTTGAATCAACTTCAAAGGTTTGTGAAAACAAGGGCAAGGGGCTGGTAGCAGAAAATGAAGATTCTTTGAGCCAAGATGACATGGAATATATTGATGAACATCTAGCATTTCTTTCCAGAAGATTTTCCAAGCTCAAGTTCAAGAAGAACTTTGGAGCAACCAAGCCAAATAATAACATGGTGGATAAATCTAAATTCAAATATTTCAAATGTGGCTTGGCAGGGCACTTTGCCAGTGAGTATAGAAAGTCAGATTCCAACAAAAAGAAGTTTGAGCCTGTGGATTATAAACATAAATACTTTGAGTTGCTCAAACAAAAGGAAAGGGCTTTCATTACACAGGAAAATGGTTGGGCAGCAGATGGTCTGGATAAGGATGAGGATGTCAGCTATGTCAATCTAGCCCTAATGGCCAAGTCTGATGAAACAGAGACAAGTTCTTCAAGAATCAGGTAATCACCACTAACCTTGCACATTTATCTAAAGCTGAGTGTAATGATGCTATAAATGACATGTCTACAGAATTATATCATTTGTGTGTTACACTTAAGTCTCTTACTAAGGAAAATGCTAAAATCAAAGAAAATAATTTGTTTTTAAGTGAGAGGAATAATGTGCTAGAGTCTCAGTTCATTGAATTTGAAAAATTAAGAATTGAGTGTAAAATTGTTAAGGATGAATTAACTGAGTCATTGAAGAAAGAAGAGATCTTGAAGAAGCAGCTTGAACGAGAACATGAGGTGATTAAGGCATGGAAAACATCTAGAGATGTTCATGCTCAAATCACCAAAGTTCACGGTATTGAGTCCTTTTGTGATGCAGCCTGGAAGAAGAATAAGGAGAAGCTGGAATCCAATTTGGTTGAAAGATTGCTAACAGATGTAGACTCGACAGATGATGAGGGTCATCCGTCGGATAACAAAAAGGGTTATCCGTCGAGCGATATAAATCCTCATCCGTCGACTGTGAGCAAGCCTGTGAGTAAAGCCAAACTTGTCAATTTAAATGAGAAATATGGATCAGTTTCCAAGAATTTTGTTCCAGGAGAATCCAGTCAAGTGAAGAAGGAGAAAAAGGCTAATGTTGGTCATATGACTGTTAAGCAATTGAGTGACAGACTGGAAAAGATTGAGGTTAAAACAGAGGCTAAAAAGAAAAAAAAATAGAAATGGTAAAATAGGAATTAACAAGCACAACAACTACACACCTGATAAATATGCTCCTAGAAAAATCTGTGTCAAATGTGGTAGTGTAATTCATTTGTCTGTTAATTACAAAACTGCCATGCCTACTTCCACATCTGTGCCACCTCATTTTCCCAACATGAATGACATGCCTTCTATGCCTATGAATGCTATGTCTACACAGAATATGAATGCACAGTTTGCTAATATGCCATTTGCACCCAATCCTTATTATGCTGCATTTAGTATTCCACAAATGTCATTTAGCATGCCTTACTGGAATAACATGTTTACAAATAGCATGCCATTTCCTGTTAATCAAAATATGCATGATAATTATGTTGTAATGAATGGTTTCAAAGGTTCAACTCAAATGACTAAGGATGAATCTGATATCCCTAAGTCAAATAAGATAAAGCCTATGAAACAGAAAAAAAAGCTAACAAGGCAGGACCCAAGGAAACTTGGGTACCAAAATTAACTTGATTTGATTTTGATATGTGCAGGGAAATAGAAAGAATCTATGGTACTTGGATAGTGATTGTTCAAGACACATGACTGGTGATTCTACCCTGCTTATAGAGTTCAAGGAGAGAGCTGGCCCAAGTATTCCTTTTGGAGATGCCAGCAAGGGTTATACTGTGGGATATGGCTTGATTTCAAAAGACAATGTCATTATTGAAGAGGTTGCCTTAGTGGATGGTCTCAAGCACAATTTTTGAGTATCATCCAGCTTTGTGATAAAGGCAATTCAGTAACCTTCAACTCAGAAGCCTGTGTTGTGACTAATAAGAGGAGCAACAAAGTGGTTTTCACTGGTGTGAGAAAAGGAAATGTGTACCTATTTGACTTCAACTCATCAAATGCAGAATCTGTTACTTGTCTTCTCAGCAAAGCAAGTCAGGATGAAAGTTGGTTATGGCACAAGAAGCTATCCCATTTAAACTTCAAGACCATGGATGAACTTGTAAAGAAAGAGCAGGTTAGAGGCATTCCTCAAGTGGAGTTTTCTAAGGATGGATTGTGTGATGCCTGCCAAAAAGGAAAGCATATCAAAGCATCATTCAGAAAGAAGCTTGATTCAATAATTGAAGAACCTCTGCAAATGCTACACATGGATTTGTTTGGACCAGTCAATGTGTTGTCCATTTCAAGGAAAAGATTTTGCCTAGTAATTGTAGATGATTTCTCAAAGTTCTCTTGGACATATTTCCTAAAGTCTAAAGATGAGGCTAGTGAAATCATCATCAATCACATAAGGCAAGTCATTAATCATCCTGATTTGAAAGTTAGAAGAATCAGGAGTGATAATGGAACTGAGTTCAAGAATTCTGTCATGAGAGCATTTTGTGAATAAAATGGGATCCTGCATGAGTTTTCAGCATCAAGAACTCCACAACAAAATGGAGTAGTAGAAAGAAAGAACAGATCACTTATTGAAGTTGCAAGGACAATGCTTGAAGAATCTAAATTACCAACATATTTTTGGGCTAAAGCTGTAAATACTGCATGCTACACTCAAAATATTTCTCTGATTAATCAAGCAAAATGCATGACTCCCTATCAATTGTTCAAGAACAAGAAGCCAACTCTAAATTTTCTTCATGTCTTTGGCTGCAAATACTATATCTTGAGAAATCAAACTGATCAGAATGGGAAGTTTGATGCTAAAGCAGATGAAGGAATTTTTGTTGGATATGCTGTTGGTAAAGCATATAGAGTCTACAATCTAAGAATCAACATTGTTGTGGAATTAATACATGTTGTGTTTGATGATAAAAAGATTGAAGGACTACAAGATGGAGATTACCATGAGAGCCTCAAATTTGACAATGTGGAGATGGTTAGTGATGACCGTGATGATGAAAGTGATCAAGAAACAGTATCAAAGGATAATACAGAAAAATCCACTACAAATGAAGCACAAAATTCAACATCTGTCGAGTTGTAAAATGCTTCATCCGTCGGGAGACAACCAGCTTCATCCATCGGTACTCAAAATTCACCATCCGTCGGGTCATCAAAAGAAGCTGGAAGTCAGAATAGATCACTTATAGAAAGTTCCCCTTTCTCAAATCAAATATCCATTAACTCAGGGGGAGTTTCTAATAATCAAAACTCAATCACACATCAAGACAACAATGAGGCCTCTTCATCTAGAGCTAATCTACCTCAATAAAGGAAATGGACAAAGGATCATCCCTTTGAGCTCATCATTGGTGATGTATCTTCTAGAGTTCAAACAAGGAGAGCAATTCAAGAAGAATGTCTATACAGCAGCTTTCTTTCTAAGGAAGAACCTAAGAAGGTAAAAGAAGCTTTGTTGGATCTTGATTGGATTTTAGCTATGCACTAGGAGCTAAACCAATTTGAGAGCAATAAGGTATGGAAGCTGGTGCCCAAGCCTAAAGGGAAGAATCCAATTAACACCAAATGGGTATTCAGAAACAAGATGGATGAAAATGGTATAGTAGTCAGGAATAAAGCTAGATTGGTTGCTAAGGGATATTGTCAACAAGAAGGAATAGATTTTGATGAAACATTTGCTCCTGTTGCAAGACTTGAAGCTATCAGAATCTTCTTAGCCTATGCAGTACATGCCAATTTTAAAGTCTATCAAATGGATGTCAAAAGTGCCTTTCTGAATGGAAATTTGGAGGAGGAAGTCTATGTGAGTCAGCCTCCTGGTTTTGAAGATCCAAATTTTCCAAAATATGTTTACTATCTCTTGAAAGCACTTTATGGACTGAAGCAAGCACCTAGAGCCTGGTATGACACTTTATCAAAGTTTCTTTTAGAGAATCACTTCACTAGAGATTATGCAGGTTGTAGAATTGATAGAAAAAGTACAACAGGAACCTGTCAATTTCTAGGAAACAAGATTGTGTCCTGGTTCAGTAAAAAACAAAATTCAATTTCTACTTTTACAACTGAAGCTGAATATATTGTTGCTGGCAGTTGCTGTGCACAGATTTTGTGGATGAAGAACCAATTGCTAGACTATGGTCTGTAAGCGGAAAGAATTCCCATTTTCTGTGATAACACAAGTGCAATTGCCATCACTGAAAATCCAGTACAGCATTCAAGGACAAAGCACACATCAAGTACCACTTCATAAGGGAACATGTAATGAATGGTACTGTGGAACTACATTTTGTTCCAAGTGAAAAGCAGCTTGCAGATATATTTACCAAGCCACTGGATGAATCCACCTTTTCAAGGTTGGTAAGTGAGTTAGGTATGCTTAATTTTTCTTAAATCTTTTCAGATAATTTGCAAGTTGTAATGCAGCCAAAAACTTAATTGATTTTTCAGTCTTGGATGTAATTTTGGCTAAGTCAAAATTTACATCTCGACGGATGATCATTATCCATCGAGTTTGATCATCCGTCGGTATACATTTTATTAATAAAATTAATTATTTTTCTGGAATATTATATAACTCGACGGATAACTGATTTATCCTCATCCGTCGAATTGTCTGAATCTTAGCTGTTAATTCCCTGAACTTTATCCATCGAGTATACTTACAGTTATAAGTATAACACGACAGATAATTGAAGGAATTTTTACAATTTATTTTTAAACGGCTATTTTGGGCAATTCTTATTGGTTACTTTATTTTACTTTATTATTTTTTACAGTTATTTTTGAGATAGTATAAAAGCTTAATTCATTTCCATTACTTTTCTTTTATCATTCTCAAATCATCTGCTCTAAATTCTCTCTTTCTCTAAAGCAACTACCATATCTATATCTGCAATTTCCACTCTCTAACAATGGCACCAGTAATCAAGATCATGTCATAAACTGGATACATCTATGAGAAAAACAACTTCATGGCTCTAGTAAACAAGGGGATTCAACATGCAAGTGACTACCACAAAATGATGGATTTTGTGAAGAACTGCAAACTCAACTATGCAATGCTAGAATCACCCACCATCTTCTGTGAGGTTGTTGAAGAGATGTGGACGACTGCTACATACAACTCTACTGATAAGGCCATCATACTCACTATTAAAGGTAAGAAATTCTGTATCAATAGTGATGTTATTAAAGCATATTTCAAAATTCCTGATAATACTGTGACCTCACCACACACAAATACTGATATTTTTAATATGCTTAATTCCATGAACTATGCACTCTCTACTTCTAAGTTAAGTGATATTAGGAGGTTGGGTCTTAGGAAAGAATGGAGTTTCATGTGTGATGTAGTTACCAAGGTCTTTTCTGGTAAAATCAGTAATTTTGATTCTGTCAATATTTTTATGCTTAACATGCTTTACATGCTAGTTACAGATAAGTTCTTTAATTTTAGTGATCTTGTTTCATTTGAGTTGGGGTTTAAATTAGGGGAGTTAAATAAGAGGGGTAAAAATGTTTACTATGCTAGATTTTTCATGATGCTAGCTAACCACCTCTCTGAGGAAATTGTGCTTGAGAACCCAAACAACAAATTAGATTGTTGGGTTCAAGAGAGAAGAATTATTACAGATGTAAACAGGGCAAACCATCACAAGGAGGTGCCACTCTTCTATTTCCTAGTAATGGAAGCACCTCAGGTAAGTGAGGTAAGTTCATATGTCCCTACTCTTCCAACCTCACATATTTCTTTAAATTCTAGTGTAGCTATGGAAACTGTGTCACTGACCCAACAGTTGCCTACCCAAGCTACCAAATCCAAAATTTCTAAATCCAAGTCAAAGAAAGCCCCCTCTGGTATCTCTCAAAAGATGCCAGTTGTAAAATCCACCAAATCTAAATAAGGGAGTGTGAAGGTGGGTAAGGTAGGTGAGGGACAGGGTGAACATCAAAGAAACCCTAAGGATAAGGTTGGAGAGGTGAGTGTTTCCCAGCCTAGCCACACTGCAGTTTCCCAACAAACTGCAGTGCTTAAAAAGGACAAAAGCTCATTTCCAGCTTTATCCTCCCAAAAGGATGTGGCTATTGAACAAAGCTCTCAGCCAAGAGCACAGGTCAAAAGGGTAAGGGACACTAGCTCACCCCAAACTTATGCCAGAAAGAAGAAATCAAAAACCTTTGGGGATGTACAGGGTTCACACACTGTGCAAACTGGTGCTAAAGGCACAATCACTGCACCTTCTCAAAGTCAGCTTGATGTGGCTCCAATAAATGTGGAGTCACAACCAAAATCTTTAGTTATAGAAGCACCCCAAACACCAAATTCTCCCATAAACTCTCTGGATGTGAATATGATCAACACATCAATTCCTGTTTCCCCTTCTTTAACTCTGTTGGGGAAGCCAAAATCTAGTGCAAGTGAGCATCATCTTTTGGATGATTTATTGGCTCACTTGCCAATTCTTTCAGGAACCGTTGAGACATCTGTGCCAAAATTTTTATCAATCTACACAGAGTCCACAATAATTTCCACTCCTAACTCATTTATTCCTACTCTCTCGATGGATATTATTCATCCGTCGAGTAGTGATTGTATCCCGACGGATAAGCTAAACAGTTGTTATCCGTCGGATAGTCAAACTGCTAACCCGACGGATATCCCTCATCCGTCGAGTATCTCTACACAGCTTAAAATTTCTTCAATTATCTCAAGTGCAGAAGACTTAGTGGTAGTACAGTCACTCTTAGAATTGAGGAAAGAGAGTGTTATGAGTGAGAGTCTGGGTTGCTCCCAAGAAAAAGGAGAGGAAAAAGTGAAAATAAGCAATCCAGTTCTTCAGGATTGGCAAAAGAGAGTGAGAGGAGTCCCACCTTAGATGGTGAAGGTGAGGGTGTGAGGGTGGGGAGCCAAGGTGAGACCTTGATGCAACAAAAGAGCGAACACGAGAGAAATGCAGGTACAGGAGCTATAAGGATGGATGTTATTGTAAGTGAGTTAATAAATGTCCAGGATGCAGACAGGGAGGGACTATCTCAGCAACCTCAAGCTGTTATAGATTCCACCTCCCTTGATGCAGAGACATTTACTCATCCTGTTCCAGCTTATCAACTTCTAGCTGAACAGGGCAATGACAATGCAGAAAGGATGCTCAACTTAGTGCACACCACACAGTCCATGCTAAGGGCTAAGGATGCCATCACAGCTTTGCCCTCTACAGCTGGTGATGTTGATTATGAGACTGGTGGTTCAGCAGATTTCTTTGGAGATGAAAGTGGAGATAGTAAAGAAGAGCCATTGGACATAGGGGAGAAGTATGTTCTAGCTCAAGATCAGGCATGCCATCATGGGCATTTTCAAAGCATTGTGATGAACACTACTTCAAGACAACCCTGATTCAACTCATAAATCAGACAAATTCTGCTCTTCAAACCACCACAAATGCCAACACCAAGAAGCTCCTTCAAGCACATCTTATTTCTCTGCAACTACAACAAATTCAAGGCTTCCAATATGCTAGAGATGTCAACACCATCAAAGGAGATATTGATGAGATGAAGAAGGCTATTTCTGACAAAATGGACTCTAAGCTTCCAGAAGCTACAATGCTTGATATTAAGAGACAGCTCAGGAAAAATTCTGATCTTGCCACAAATATAGATGCCTTGGATACAAGGATGACAGCTATGGAAGCATCTCTTACAGCAATTCATCTGTATCAAGCTCAACAGACAGACTTGCTTCAAAAACTGGTGGTTGCACAAACCTCCTCCTGTACTCAACTTGATGATAACAAAAAGGGAGAGAAAGGACCAAGTGAGGGGGAGAAACAGATTAACATTCAAAACAGTAAAGTAATTGTGCCTACAATTGCTTTTACCAAGCCACCAGTTACAGACAACATTGATCTGATAAATGAAGCAGTAGCCAATATAAGAGCAGCTGAAAAGAAACAGTTGAGTCCAATCAACTGGGAGAAAATTGATGAGGACATTAAAAAGAAGTTTGGGCTAGTAAAGAAGCTAGAAAAGTCAGCCATTCATCACTCTCATGTCAGGCAAATCTCTGTGAATGAAATGAGCATGAACTATCTGGAAAGGGGACAGCCATCCTGCATCAAATCTCCAAAGGCTGAAATAAATCTAAAGCCAAGGGTGAACTATCCAAAATCATCATTAAAGAACCCTTTGGATACAGTGTATGAGACACCTAAGCCTGATGAGAAGAAACTGTTGTCAAGGTCAATTGCCTTCTACAAGGATCCAGCTGATTTAGCCTTAAAAAGGAGAATTGCTAAAGTTTTCAGGAATTGGAATGAAATTTGTGTGGTGGATGGACATCCTCAATTTGCTCAAGCAAAGAGAGAAGAAATGGCAAGATTGAAGCAAGAACAGAAGCAAGCTTCTCTAGATGCTAAAAAGGCTAAACAAAAGAAAGAGCAAGCTGCTATCTTGGCCAGGCTACAAGCTGTGAAACCAACACAACAAATTCCTGCTCAGCCATCTGAAATCACTGAATCTTAAGATCCAAAGAAGCAAGTTGAACCACAACAGAAGAAACCTCAAAGATACAAGGAATTGGCCAAAAGAACCAAAAGAAAATTGGACTTTGTTGATAAGGAATTGGAGGATCAGTTTTCCAAGGAATCCACTCCAACTATAACTCAAGCATCAAAACCCTCTGTGGTATTTGAAGACATTAAAGTGGTGGATCCTTACAGGAACATTCATGGTGAACTTATTGTGCCTAAGGATGAACTAATAGACTGGGAGAGTCTACCAATTCCTGAATTCAATTTTCCAGTCCTCAGCAAGCCAAAAAGAACAAAGTCAAGAGCAGTCTAGAAAGTGAAGTTGTCACCTCTCAAATCCAAATCTATAACTAAAGCACAATCCAAAGTCAACAAGGGAGATTACATGTACTTTTGTGACATCAAGGAATTCTCTGATCTAAATCTCTATCTAGATGAACTGGAAGAAGTTAGAGGGATTGATGCCTATAGGAATCTACCTGAAAGGTTAGTTTTTAAGTACAAGGGAGGAAAAGAGATTCAATGGCCACTTCACAGGATCATTCAAGAAAGCCAAGTTGTACTGATAAAGGTTTATTCATCATTCAAGAAGAACTTTGGATTCAATGTAACTGTAAGAAGACTGGTTTTGAAGAATATTGAAGAACTGAGGAGTATTAGAGCTAAAGATGCACGCCCAAAGACTCTAATTATTCCTTACACAGGGAGAAGAGTGTATCTAATGTCCTGTCCTATTGGCTGATGGAGTTCATGGATGATAAAGGAGTGAGAAGATTTTTCAGATTAGAAGACCAATTGAGCATCTCTAGCAATGAGACTCTTTTGGAAATGTAAAAAAAGCTGAATCTCTCAGAATCTAATGAACTGGAATTCCACAGACAGCTGCAAAATCAGATAGAAGAAAACAACAGAAAGCTTGGAAAGAGATCCAGATCTTCAAGGAAATAGACTAATCTGCTCAGGCTAGAGGAGCAACTTGAAAATGACTTTGAGCAAATCTTTGTACATTTTGTTAATTGAAGCACTTTACGGTTTTATCTACTTACTTTTAAGTTGTATTTTTAGGGTGTTTTGTTATCATCAAGTTTCTCTTAATTTATGGCTACAATTTCAGTAGACATAAATTGGGGGAGATTGTTGTGGATATGTTGTGAACTTGATGATTTCATTAACAAAACACCTTGGTAGGTTTTACTTAGTGAAAACTGTAGCACTCGACGGATAAGGATTATAGTCCCGACGGATGACTCAATATAGTCCCGACGGATGATGATTTATTATCCACCGAGTGAGTAGCTTGTGTAACAATAAGTCTGTAGCACATTTCTGCATACACATTGTTTAGATTATGTAGTAGTACTCAAGTCATGTTGACTTTAACTAGATATGCAGAATAGGTTGATTAATTGTACATAGATGATGTCTTGTAATTCTACATAAATGAAATGAAGTCAAGTGCCAGATAGCTACCCGACGGATAAATAACAATGCCACGCGACGGATGATCAACAAGGCAACCCGACGGATGATCATGAACCCGACGGATAAAGAATTCAAACATCTGTTGACAGTGACAACACAATCACATGCGTCGAGTGTATGTAAATGGAATGTGGAAGCCTATTCAACTGGGTTTTAGAGAACAAAGAAGCATTTCCATTTCCATGCTATTATGAAGATATTCAAAGATGCTGGAACAGAGTAATGAAGTAGCACAGTATTAGACTTGATAGTTTTTGTTTTATTATCTTGTCTTATTACTTTGTAATCTTGGTGTTATATAAACCAAGAAGTAGCAAATAGAACAACAAGCAACTGAGCAAGATTATTATTCTTAGAGAAATATTTGTAACCTGTATTCTTAGCATTTCTCTGTAAACTTAGTTGTTCAAAGTTGTAAGCAGCTGTGAGCTAATTGCTACACAGAGTTCTCTTGATATAATATATATCTCTGGTGGATACATTCTAATCCACCAGAAAGTTTTTAAAGACTCGTGTTTTTAATTACTCGTGTCTTGATTCATTCCAAGATATTATTCCGCAGTTTGCAAATCAATTCACACAGTTATATATTATTAAGATAGTTAATTTTATATCTTTGTGAAAAAGTTTCAAGAATTCCATTCAACCCCCCTTCTGTAATTCTTGTTGCATTGTTAGGTACTAACAATACATATAAATCAAGCAAGTCCTACTTAAACACATATACTAAAACAAGATTTAGGTCTAATGTAACATAAAATTTCCCTTAATAAGCTAATAATTTGAAATAATAACTCCAACGAGCACAAATGTAGAGCAAATAATCTAATCAACTGACATGAATAATGGACAAATTTGTGCATATACCTCTAATCAAATCTAATTTATTTTTAAAAATATTAAACCTATATATATAATCGAACATAATTGAAGTATAATGCGTACTTTACCTCTAATCGATAATCGAACCCATTCGAAGGTTTAATAGAATCAATTAAAACTCTAATCAATTTTGTTTTTTTGCTCAAGTGTTTCCCCAAATCAATTTAGGATATCGATGGTCGTGCACCAAAGATGAGCGAGAGTGAAAATCGAGAGAGAAGAACAGAAAGAGAGAGATGAATGAGAGAGGGATATGAACGAGAGAGGTAAATAGGGGAGATGAGCGAGAGAGATAAGCAAGGGAGGTGGACAAGAGAGAGTCAGCAGAGAGAAGTTCGAGAGGAAAATGGGTTCTAAAATAATAAATTATATGTATAGAATAAAAGTTTTGGTACGAAATGATTTTTATGATCCCGCCTGTTAAAAAATTGAAAGCCCGCCTAAAAGTTTCGGTCTAGTTAGATCAAATTTGTTGCATTATATTGCGACATTTTATGAAAATATTACGTATGATCTAAAAATTTATCATCCTCATTCTCTTGTAACACTTTTCTATGTTATACAACACTTTTTAAAATATTACAACAGACTCGTAATTTTATGCTCTATTGTAACATTTTATGCAACACAAATGCTTTTTGGGCTTGCAATAGGCCATATTTGGTGTAGTGAAATGACATTGATATATTGAAATCATTTCTTTCAGGAGTGATTATTTTATGGTGAATGGGAGGTACAGTTGTGAACCGTTGCACTAATATGGTATTGTGCAGCCAGAATATTATGCTATGTAATTATTCTTTTATAGGAATAATATATTGAAACACGCTATAAGGACCTTTAATGGGTACATAAAGAACGATATGGGGAATACTTATGTGGTTGAAGATACGTTCCTAATAGATGTTATCGGCATGAATATTCTAATGGATTTCGGATCTACCAAGTCTTATATATTTGAGGAATAAATATTTCGAGGACCAAAGGAAAGACTAGTAACAACTCGGTGTTAGCAAGATCTGATGGTAGAGGGGACTTTGTAAATTTTAAGTGATGGATCCCTTAAGGTTTGAAGATGTAGGTAGATGCAACATGGAAATGTGATTGATATGAGTCAAAATCACTTAAGGAGTATAAGATAAGATATCCAACACATGACTTGGAGTTAGCCTTGATGGTGTTTGTACTAACGAATTGAAAATAGTAATTTATGGAGAAAAAGGTGAATTTTTTTTCAAGAGCCTTAAGTACATTGTCGAAATAAAAAGAACTACAAATAAGGTTGAGAAGATAGTTGAGATTGATTGAGATCTATGATGATGAAATTTACTATCACCCAGGATAGGCCAATATGGTGGATGATACTTTAAGTAGGAAAGATAAAATGATATTATTGACTATTAAAAAAGATACTTGGCATGTAGTTCCAATAGCAATTGTGACCCAAGATTTAATTCCATATTTGGATAAAGTTTCCAGAGTGTTGAGAATGAGATTTATCATGAACATAGCTTATGATCCGCAGATCGACATATAGATTAAGAGAACTGTTCAGACAATGGAAGTTACGTTGAGTGCCTGTGCCTTGGATTTCTGGGGAAGTTGGAGTGATCACTTATCACCGATAGTATTTTCGTATAGTTATAATTACCGCACAAGTAGAGGGACGCCTCCTTACAAATCTTGTACTTAAAGAAGTATCGATCTCCATTTACATTAGGACGAAACGTATAACCTTGAGGACAAAGAAGAATTGAGATCCTCCGAGAATGACTCATAGCAGCTCAAGGAAGATAAAGCAAATATGTCAATTGTACCAGAAAGGACAAAGAATATATGGTAGGGGATTTTGTGTTGTTGAAAGTATCTCCATAGCGAGAATCGATATAGTTTAGTAAGAAAGGGAAAGCTAAGCTGATACTTATTGGACCTTTTGAAGTCTTGCAATGTCATACGAGTTGTCATTGCCTCTGAATTTGAAATGTGTCATGATATGATTCACGTGTCCATGTTACGAACATAAAATTTCCGACGCTTGGTTTATGATGAAATATGAACGTATAGAAGTTCAACCATAATTGTCTTGGTATGGATTTATAGGTAGTTATTGTAGACCGAAAGGAGCAAGTATTGGGAAACAAGACTATAGCGCTAGTGAGAGTGCTATGAGAGAACAAGAAAGTTAAAGAGCCAACCTGGGAATAAAAATGTATTGCATTGGAAAAGTACTTTCGTTATTCTGATTAGATTCCGAGGACCGAATCCTTTTAAGGAGGGGAGACTGTAGTAACCCAAATTTTGGACTAATTTGAATTTTTTGGATGAATAGTAATTTTGCTGATTTGGTATATTTTCAGACGACCTTATATAGAAGTTTTGTTATTGGAATTCTGAGTCCATATTAATGTTCAATAATGGATTTGAGTGTATGTAATAGTCGTCAGAATTCGACAATGTGCACTTTGATTTTTCCCGAAAATCCACCAGACACCGAAGGAATTATGTATAAAGCGTTAAGGTTGAAGTATTTAAATACAAGGATTATAAAGAAGATATAAGGTGTATTCATAGTAGTTTTAATGCCTATGAGGATTTTAAATATTTGGTGTTATAACTAGGGATTCGAATGAATGCGTATTATATCGGTAATTGAGGATCAGTCTTTTCTGGTATAAAGTTTGTTAGGAATATGTGTATTAGTTTAATGATAAGTTAAACAAAATACTTAAGTAGAAATCCAGTGTTTGTAGCCTCAACGGATAAGACCATCTTGGCTATCCGTTGATGGAGTAGCTTTACTTAGAAATAAGTTTAGTATTGTAGCACATTTCAGTCTCTGCATTTAAGTTATAATTCTTAGAAGTTGCGGGAATTTATAAGTCATGTTGACTACTAGTGGATATGCAAATAGGAGGGCTAATTGTAAATATTTCATGCCTTGTAATTTTGTATAAATGAAGTAGTATCAACTGATAGATTAAAGGCCTTCAACAGATGAGAAATAAAGCTTCAACAGATGTCTCTAAAGCTTCAACGGATAACATCCATCAACGGATGAGTGCATCAACGGATAAAGCTTCAACTGTTAAAGCATCAACGGATGTCACTAAAGCATTAATGGATAAAGCCATCAACGGATGAAAGCTTCAACGGATGCTTAGTTCCATAGCAGTTAATAGTGACAATGCATAAGCTGATAGAGGCACATGGGTTGACAGAGACAATTGGAATGTGGTAGCCTCTTGGAGGAATCAAGAAAAAGCGGCATTTCCATTCTGGTGCAAATAAAGAAGTATTCAAAGATTCACAGATTATCTTAGATTGCATTGGATAGAGAAATGAAGAAGAAACATGTGAAGAACTATTTTATAATTGTAATTTATCTTTGTCTTCACTTGTAAATTTGGTAATATATAAACCAAGTTGCAGCTAGTAATTAGATGTGAATTTTCCAGAGCTGTTTAGAAAATCATAGAGAGAAAATCATCTAGTTTGTACTAGGAAGCAGCTGTGATCAATTCTTTGTATCACAGATTTTCTGAAATACACATCTCTTGTTGAACAAAATCCACCAGAAAAGTTTTTAAAGCCTTTGTGTTCTTTACATTTGTGTCTTGAATATACATCTGTCTGCATCTGCTCAAAGCAAATCACACACAACTGTTCATCATACACTTAGCTTTTGAAACTGCTCAAAACTTGAAAAAGTTTTGAGATTTACATTCAACCCCCTTCTGTAAATCTCATTGTTAGTTCCTTGGGAATAACAATTGGTATCAGAGCTAGCTCTTGACATACAAAGAGTTTAAAGATCCATTCTACTAACATCATGAGTAAGAAGGATATTGGAGTGAAGTTTCCAATCTTGGAAAGAGATAATTATCATCACTAGAAAGTAAAGATGCATCTACATCTTCTCTCTCAAGATGAATGCTACATCAACTGCATTGAGAATGGTCCTCACATCCCTCAAAAAGTGGCCACAGCTGCCACTGCCACAGTTGCTATTGGACAGTCAATTCCCAAGCCAAAAGCAGAATGGACTGATGAAGATATTGAAGAAGTTCACAAGGACAAGAAGGCCATGAACATTCTGCTTAATGGCCTAGACAAAGATATGTTTGATAATGTCATTAACAGCCAAACTGCTAAGGAAATTTGGGATACTGTACAACTTATCTGTGAAGGTACTGAACAAGTTAGAGAAAATAAAATGCAGCTTCTCATTCAATAATATGAATATTTTCATTCTGAAGAAGGAGAATCATTAAATGATACCTTCAATAGATTTCAGAAACTGTTGAATGGATTGAAGCTGTATGGCAGAGTGTACCAAGTCAAGGATTCCAACTTAAAATTTCTGAGGTCTCTAACAAAGGAATGGAAGCCTATGACTGTTTCACTAAGGAATTCTCAAGATTATAAGGACTTCACACTTGAAAGATTATATGGAAATTTGAAGACCTATGAACTTGAGATGAGGCAAGATGAGCTGTTGGAGAAGGGAAAGAGAAAAGGTAGGTCAGTTGCACTTGTAGCTGAAAATGAGAGAACTGAAGCCAGGAATGAAGAAAAGAAAATGCCAAGTCTCAAAATTGGCACAAGCAAATCAGAATCAAGCAAGGGAAAGGAGCAAGCAGCTGAGGTTGAAGAAAATTCCAATCAAGATGACTCTGATGATATTGATGAACATCTGGCTTTTCTGTCCAGAAGGTTTTCAAAGATGAAATTCAAGAAAAACACTAGAGCCACTAAGCCAAACAAAAACATGGTGGACAAATCTAAGTTCAAGTGTTATAACTGTGGCACAAGTGGACACTTTGCAAGTGAGTGCAGAAAGCCAACTTCTGAAAAGAAGAAAATTGAGCAAGTGGATTACAAAAAGAAATATTTCAAATTGCTCAAACAAAAGGAAAGTGCTTTTCTGACTCAGGAAAATGACTGGGCAACTGATGGAGCCAATGAAGATGATAATATGGAGTATGTCAACTTAGCCCTGATGGCTAATTCTGATGAAACTAGTTCATCAAGCAACCAGGTAATTACTACTGACCTCTCTCAACTTTCTAAAAATGAATGCAATGAAGCTATAAATGATATGTCCAATGAATTATATCATTTACGTGTTTCCCTTAAATCACTGGCTAAAGAGAACACAAGTTTTAAAGAGAATAATTTATTTTTAAGTGTAGGAATGTTGTGTTAGAGGGTTAGGTTATTGAGCTTGAATAGATTAAAATCAAATGCTTATATGTTGAGAGTGAACTAGAAGAGTCTGTTAAGAAAGTAGACGTTCTTTCTAGACAACTAGAACGTGAGCAAGTGGTAATCAAGGCCTGGAAAACATCTAGGGATGTTAGTGCTCAAATTGTCAAGGTTCAAGGAATTGAATCACTCTGTGAGAATGCCTAGAAGAAAAATAAAAAGGAAATAGAGTTAATTGATGGACTGTCAACGGATGTGGAATCAACGGATGATGAAAGTCATCCGTTGAAGAAAAGGAGCATCCGTTGAAGGCTAATTAATTAAAACAGGCAAATGATTCTAAAAGGAATAATTTGAAAAATCTCAGTAAGAAGTTTGGTTCAACTTCCAAGAACTTTGTCAAAGAAGAAGCTAGCACATCCAAAGATGCCAGTAAGGTGAATATATGACACATGACTTTAGATCAGTTGAAAAATAGGCTTAAGTTGGTTGAGGATAAAAAGGAAACTAAAAGAAAATCTAATAGAAATGGGAAGGTAGGGATTAACAAACACAACAATTACACACCTGATAAGTATGCTCCTAGAAAAAGTTGTGTGCATTGTAGTAGTGTTAATCATCTATCTGTTAACTACAAATCTGTTAAGAATGCTCCCATACCTTTAACTCCTTCCATGCCTAACATGTCTATGTCACCACTGCATGCTATGCCTGTTATGTCTCAACAGAATCCACATGCTCATTTTGCAAACATGCCATATGTTAATAATCCTTATTTTGCTGCATTTAGTATGCCTCAAATGCCATACAACATGCCTATGTGGAATAATATGTTTGCACAATCTATGCCTTATCAAATGCAATCAAATGTGCTAAATGATTCTGTGACTAACCCTACACTTTAACCAACTACATCTGAGATCAAGGTTGACTCAAAGTTACCTAAGTCAAAAGGTGCATGAAGTGTGAAGTCTAGGAAAAAGACTAACAAGGCTGGACCCAAGGAAACTTGGGTACCAAAATCAACTTGATTTGATTTTGTTGTGTGCAGGGAAAAAGAAGGAATCTATGGTACTTGGACAGTGGTTGTTCAAGGCACATGACAGGAGATTTCACCCTGCTCATAGAGTTCAAGGAGAGAGCTGGCCCTAGCATAACCTTTGAAGATGACAGCAAAGGGTTCACTATGGCATATGGCTTGATTTCAAAAGAAAATGTCATCATTGATGAAGTTGCATTAGTTGATGGTCTCAAACACAATCTATTGAGCATTAGTCAACTATGTGACAGAGGGAATACTGTTTCCTTCAATTCTGAAGCCTGTATTGTCACCAGTGAGAAGGACAACAAAGTGGTTCTAACTGGAGTTAGAAAAGGGAATGTGTATTTGGCTGACTTCAACTTTATAGATGCAGAATCAATCACTTGTCTTTTCAGCAAAGCAAGTCAAGATGAAAGTTGGCTATGGCATAAGAAGCTGTCTCATTTAAATTTCAAGACAATGAATGATCTAATAAAAAAGGACTTAGTTAGAGGAATGCCTCTAGTGGAATTCTCAAGGGATGGACTATGTGATGCTTGTCAGAAAGGAAAGCAAAAAAGAGCATCATTCAGTAAGAAGCTTGAATCAGCAATTGATGAACCATTACAACTGCTACACATGGATCTTTTTGGACCAGTCAATGTTTTGTCAATTTCAAGAAAAAGATATTGCCTAGTGATTGTAGATGATTTCTCAAAGTTTTCATGGACATATTTTCTTGGATCAAAGGATGAAGCTAGTGAAATCATTATCAATCATATCAAGCAAGTCAACAACCATACAGATTTCAAAGTAAGGAATATCTGGAGTGATAATGGAACTGAGTTCAGGAATTCTACCATGAGGTTGTTCTGTGAAGAAAATGGGATCATGCATGAGTTCTCAGCTCCAAGGACTCCACAACAGAATGGTGTGGTGGAAAGGAAGAACAGATCACTAATAGAAGCTGCAAGAGCAATTCTTATAGAGTCAAAACTCCCAACATACTTTTGGGCTGAGGCTGTTAATCTGTGCATGTTTTGCTTGATGATAAAAAGATTAATGGACTAACATATGAGGGACATCATGAAGGACACAAATTTGACAACATTGAGATATATTATGATGATAGTGAAGATGAGAATGATGGAGAAGACACTTCAAAAAGGATTCAAAATCTGCCTTTGGATAATGCACAAAATGCTGCATTAGTTGAAAGTCATAATTCGGCATCCGTTGACAGAAGTAATGCAGCATCCGTTGAAAGACAATGTGCATCATCCTTTGAAATACATAATGGAGTATCCGTTGATCATAGTTCATCAACGGATAATCAATTTACATCATCAGTTGATAGAACTCCCAGTTCCTTACAAAGGACCAATAACACAGGGGGAGTTTCAACCAATCAACACTCTATCTCACATCATGACAATACTGAGGCAACCTCATCTAGAGCTAATCTACCACCTCAAAGGAAATGGACCAAGAATCATCCTTTTGAACTAATCATTGGCGATGCAACATCTAAGGTGCAAACTAGAAGGGCTACTCAAGATGAATGTTTATACAGTAGTTTTCTATCACAGGAGGAACCTAAGAGAGTAGAAGAAGCTCTATTGGATCCAGATTGGATCTTAGCAATGCAAGAGGAGCTAAACCAATTTGAGAGGAACAAAGTATGGAAGTTGGTACCCAAGCCAAAGAACAAAAGTTCTATTAACATAAAATGGGTATTCAGAAACAAGATGGATGAAAATGGCATTGTCATAAGGAATAAAGCTAGATTGGTTGCCAAGGGCTACTCTCAACAAGAGGGAATAGATTTTGATGAGACATTTTCTCCTGTTACAAGACTTGAAGCCATCAGAATTTTTCTAGCCTATGCAGCCCATGCCAATTTCAAAGTCTATTAAATGGATGTCAAGAGTGCATTTCTGAAAGGAGAATTGGAGGAAGAAGATTATGTGAGCCAACCTCCAGGGTTTAAAGATCCAAATTTTCCAGACCATGTGTATTATCTGTTGAAAGCACTCTATGGACTAAAGCAAACACCTAGAGCCTGGTATGAGACTTTGTCAAAATTTCTCCTAGATAATTACTTCACAAGAGGTACTGTTGACAAAACTCTTTTCTTTAGAAATGTTAATGGCTCTACAATACTTGTTCAAATTTATATAGATGATATTATATTTGGCTCTACAGATGATAAACTTTGTAAAAAGTTTGCTAAGTTAATGCAAAGTAAATATGAAATGAGCATGATGGGAGAGCTAACTTATTTTCTTGGTTTACAAGTTAAACAAGTTAGTGGTGGAATTTTCATTAGTCAGACTAAATAGATTTATGATCTTTTAAAGAAGTTTGACTTAATGGAATGTTCATCTGCAAAAACTCCCATGGCCACTGCCACTAAGCTTGAATTAAACAAGACTGAAAAGTCTATGGACATTACAAGCTATAGAGGCATGGCTGATTCACTTCTACATTTAACTGCTAGTAGACTTGATATAATGTTTTCTACATGCTTTGTGCTAGATTTCAAGCTGATCCTAGAGAGTCTCACTTAGTTGCTATTAAAAGAATTTTTAGATATCTCAAAGGGACTCCAAATCTAGGAATTTGGTACCCTAGAGAGTCTGGTTTTGATCTAATTGGCTACTCAGATGCAGATTATGCAGGTTGCAAAATAGACAGGAAAAGTACAACTGGCACCAGTCAATTTCTAGGGAATTAGCTTGTGTCATGGTTCAGTAAGAAGCAAAATTATGTTTCTACATCAACAACTGAGGCTGAGTATATTGCTGCTGGTAGTTGCTGTGCATATATATTATGGATGAGGAATCAACTATTTGACTATGGGCTAAATGTTGCAAAATTTCAATATTCTGTGACAACACAAGTGCCATTACCATTACTGAAAATCCAGTGCAGCATTCAAGAACCAAGCACATTGACATCAAGTACCACTTCATAAGGGAACATGTGATGAATGGTACAGTGGAACTTTATTTTGTTCCAAGTGAAAAACAAATTGCGGACATATTTACCAAGCCACTTGATGAATCAACATTCACAAGACTAGTAAGTGAGCTAGGTATGCTTAATTATTCCTAAATTCATGTTCTACTTGCAATTTGTCTTGTAGCCTGACATGAATTTTTTGCAAGAACAAAGTTAGTTTTAAGTAAAGTTTATTCTATCAATGGATATTCCCTATCCGTTGAAAGCCAAAGTTGTTCTATCAACAGATGTCCATTATCTGTTGAAAGATAAATATATTTCTGGTAATTTTATCCTTCAACAGATAAAATTGTGTTAATCTTCAACGGATAACTGTTTACCTCATCCGTTGAAGTGTCACATCAGTCGTTTTGAGTAAGTCACAGCCGTTGATTCTATTTACTTAACCGTTGATACATATATATACACAGTTGTATGTATTTGTATTAAAGGCAGTTTTTAGAATACATACAGTTTTTCTTTTATTCTCAAACGGCTGTAATTCACTTAAAAATATTGTTTAATCATTCTCTTTATGTTTTAATTTGAGAAAGTATAAAAGCCCCTTTGAATTCTTTTTTTCATTTTACGCTTTCTTGCAATTTTCAAAAGCTTTTACTCTCTTTCTCTCCCAAAACTCTCAATCTTTCTCTGCAACTTCTACTCACAACAATGGCACCAGTAGTAAAGATAATGTCCCAATCTGGATTTGTCTATGAGAAAAACAATTTCGTAGCTTTAATGGAAAAGAATGAAGCCAACTCAGATTATCACAAAATGATGGACTTCATCAAAAACTGCAAACTGAGCTATGCAATGCTGGAAGCCCCAATGATTTACTGTGAGGTAGTTGAGGAAATGTGGACAACTTCTGAGTTCAACCCCACTGATATGACCATTTCTTTCTCTCTCAAAGGTAAGAATTACTGTATTAACTATGATGATATACAGTCATGTTTTAAATTACCTGAAAACAATGCCATCACACCACACACTGATAATGATGTATCTAGCATGTTAGATTCCATAGGCTATTCCTTTGATTCTACTAGTTTAGGCAGTATTAGGAGAAAAGGCCTTAGGAAAGAATGGAGTTTTCTTAGTGATGCCTTTATCAAGGTTTTCTCTGGGAAAATTAGTAATTTTGATGCAATAACTTCATCTCTTGTTAATACGCTCTATATGCTGGTTTCTGATAGGTACTTTAATTTTAGCAATTATGTTATGCTAGAATTGGGTATTAGGTTAGGTAACAAGGCTAATAGACCTCATAACATCTAATATGCTAGATTCTTTATGTTATTGGCTAACCATGTTGCTAAAGGTTTGGTCATAACTAATGAGAGTAATAAACTCAAATGCTGGGCACAAGAGAAGAGGGTCCTTGCAGACCTTTTGAGAATTAACCTTAACAGTCAGGTGCCATTGGTATACTTACCAATCATGAATGCACCTCAGGTAAGTAAGGTAAATACTTCTTCAACTCTTACTACTTCCAACTCCATCATTTCTTTGCCTTCAAGAGTGGCTATGGGATCTGTGTCAATGCCCCAACAGATTCCTACCAAGGCCACCAAACCTAAAATTTCAAAACCATAGTCAAAGAAAGCCACCTCTATTGTCTCTCAAAAGACAACAGTTGTAACACCTACCATGAACCTTGAGGGGAGTGTACAGGGTGTTAGTGGTGAGGGGAGGGGTGAACATCAAGAAAACCCCCAGAATAAGGTAGGAGAGGTGAGTGGTACCCAAGCTAGCCAAGCCACAGTTTCTCAAAAGACTGTGGTGGTTGAAAAGGATTCAAACTCATCCCTAGTTGCATCCTCCCAAAAGGGTGCAGCTATTGAAAACAGTCCCCAACCAGGGACACAGAACAAAAGAGGGAGGGACACTGAAGCCACACACTCACCTGTAAAAGCCTTCACAAGAAGAAAGAGGGTCAAAACCCTAGTTTCCACACAGGGTGCACACACTATACATATACAACCAGCTGTATCTATGCCTTCTCAAATTCAGCTTGATGTGACTCCAACAAATGTGGAGTCACAGCCCCATTCTCTCAAAATTGATACACATCAATCACCAAATTCTCCATCACCATCTCTGGATGTGGACATGATATTTACATCAATTCCTGATTCTCCCTCTTTATAACTCAGGGAGGAGCCCCACTCAAATATTGGTGATCATCATCTTTTAGATGATTTGTTGGATCATCAGCCAATTCTTTCAGACTTAGTTAAAGAATCCGTGTCACCTAAATTAAAATCAATCCACACAAATTCAACAATTATGTCACTTTCAATTTCTACTTCTTTTCCTTCTTCAACGGATATTCCTCATCCGTTGATAAGTGGTTGTTCTTCAACGGATAAGCTTCACAACAATTATCCATTGATACCATCAGTTTCAACTTCAACGAATATTCCTTATCCGTTGATGGTCTCTACATAAATAACTGAATTAATTCCAAGTGTAGAAGACATGGTTATTGTACAATCACTTCTAGGATTGAGGGAAGGGAGTGAAAACTTGAGTGAGAGGTTGGGTTGCTCCCAGGCAAAAGGAGAGCTTGAGAGTCCAAATATGCATGCTATTTATTCCAGCATGGCAAAAGAAAGTGAGAGGAGTACCACCTTAGTAGGTGAAGGTGAGGGTGTGAGGAATGTGAGCCAGGGGGAGCCCTTGATGGATGAAAAGAGAGAAATTGAGAGAAAAGCAGGTACAGGAGGTATAAGCGTGGATCCAGCCATTGCTAGTGAGCCAATGATTGTGGATGATGCTGAAAAGGAAAGACAATTTTAGCAACATTATAAAGCTGTAAGTGATAACATTTCCTTGGATGCTAACACTTTTACTCATCCTGTGTCAGCCTATCAACTGTTGGCTATTCAGGGCAATGAGGAGGCAAAAAAGACTTTAAATCTAGTTCATACTTCAGAATCTCTACAAAGGGATAAAGCTGTTGTCAATAGGATGCCTTCTACAGCTGGTGAGCCATCTGAAGAATTTGGAGTAAATTCTAATGATGATGACTCTAATTCTTTTGATGGAAGCATGAACTTAGGGGGAGATGAAGGCCCAAGTTCTATTCCAGAATTACCTGAATGGGCATTAACAAAGGAGTCTACACCAGGGCATTTCAATGTATCCTTAGTCAAACAAGTCATGTCTATCCAAAAGGCCATTCAGGAAACTTCAAATGCTGGTACCAAGGCTATTCTTCAAGCCCACCTAGATTCTCTACATCTCATGAAGCTACAGCAATTAAGATAGAATCTGAGTGTGGATGAGCTCAAGAAGGATATAGCTGACTTGAATTCCTACAATTCTGAGAAGCTGAATTCAATCATGCCATTTGGTACCATGCAGGAACTATTACTGAGACTGAGAAGATAATCAGATGCTGAAAAGAAGATGGCCAAATTGGAGGAAAGAGTTCAAGCTATTGAAAACTCTGTGGTCACTATTCTTCAAAATCAACAGTCTCAGACTAGTCTTCTAATGCAACTGGCTAAAGCACAGGGCTTGACCCCTCTCCTTGATGATAATAAAAAGGGGGAGAATAAAGAGGAAGGGGATCCATCTACACATATACAAATATCAAAAGTGCTAGTTCCAGCCATCACTACTTCTCCAACACTTCAAATCAAAGAAAAGCTTGATGGAATTGATCTAATCCAGCTAGCAGCAGCTGAGATGAAGGTGAAAGAGCAAAGGAGGAAAATTGATGAAAGGATGCAACAAGTGTTTGGCTCTTCAACTACAAAATCCTTGTCTGTGAAACATAGCACAAAAGTTGAGCCAATCATTATGGAGCACAAGCCAGTAAGGAGGAATAAGGTTGGAGAAACTTCTTTCAGGAACCTGAAGCCCATGGTACTCAAGCCAACCACTAGATTTAACAAGGACTCTACAAAGAACCCTCTAAGCTTTGCTCAACTAAAAGAGGTGGATTTTCCTCTTCCAAAGCTTGATGAAGACAAAGTTTTGGGTGGTAACATCATAAAGCACAAAGAGACCAAGGTTGTAGTGGAAAGAATGATTATGGCTATCATCTATAGAGAGGGAAAGAGCATCTGTGTGATGCAAGGACATCCCAAATTCTCAATAGCCAAGAGGGAAAAAACCAAGAGGCTAAAGGAAGAAGCTAAAAAGCTGAAGGCTGACAAGAGAGCACAAGCAAAGCCTGAAAAACAGCTAAAGTCAAGTCAAATTGAAGAAAAGAAGAAAATTGAAGACAAGAGTGAAGGAGATAAGACTGAAAGCATAAATGTGGATATGGGGAATATGGTTGGTGAGAGTGTGGATGAAAGGAGTGAGGAAAGAAAGGAATGGCAGAAAGGGAACAGAAAGAAGGTCAAGGCAAAAAGGAAGAGTGAAGATGACACTGAGGAAACCCAATCAAAATCTAAACCACTACATTCTATTCTTGAACCTGTTGTGGCTGATCCCAGTATAAATATTCATGGTGAAACAATCATCCCTAAAGAGGAACCTATTGATTGGGACACCATCAAATTGCCTACCTTCCTAACTACCTCCCCACCACCAAAGAAACTGAAAAGAAAATCCAAATCAACACCTCCCCTAACCTCAAGTAAATTCACTCAAAAACATAAACCTAAGCCTAAGCCACAAGCCTCAAAGGATGATTATGTTCACATTTGTGACATAAAAGAACACACAGATATTGAACTCTTCCTGGATGAGCTGGAGGAAGTAAGGGGAATAAGTGCCTATAGACAGCTACCAGAAAGGCTAGTGTTCAAATATAAAGGAAATGTGGAAAGGACTTGGCCTCTTCAAAGAATTCTAAGTGACGGCTATTCTACCTTGGTTAGAGTCTACTCAGCTATCAAAAGGGATACTGACTTTACCAGGACTGCCAAAACTGAGATTCTCAACAAGATTGCCAGCATAAGGAAGAATTGGTGGGAGTCAAATTCCTTGCCTAGAACATTACTCATCCCTGAGCATGGAATTACAATTCATAAATCACCTCATTGGTTGATGGAGTTCAGAGACAACAAAGGAGTCAGAAGATTTTTCAGACTGGAAGACCAGCTTAAAATTGCCAGTAATGAAACTCTCAAGGACATGCAATCTAAGTTGGATATCAGTGAAGAAGTTGAAGCTGAATTCTACAAACAACTCCAACTCCAAGTAGAGGAAAATGACAGGAGGCTAGGGAAGAAAACAAGGGAACAAAGGAAAAGAAAATGATTTGCTCAGACTAAAGGAGCACCCTTGGAAACACTGTAAATCTTCAATTCTATCTCAGTACATACACTTTTGCAGCACATTTGAATTTCTACTTGATTTTAGCTCATATATTTGTTAAGCGTTTTGTTATCATCAAGTTAACCCTGAATTTATGCCTACATAAATATGGGGAGATTTTTAGGAATATGTATATTAGTTTGATGATAAGTTAAATAAAACACTTAATTAGAAATCCAGTGTTTGTAGCCTCAACGGATAAGACCATCTTGGCTATCCATTGATGAAGTAGCTTTACTTAGAAATAAGTTTAGTATTGTAGCACATTTTAGTCTCTGCATTTAAGTTATAATTCTTAGAAGTTATGGGAAATTATAAGTCATGTTGACTATTAGTGGATATGCAAATAGGAGGGCTAATTGTAAATATTTCATGCCTTGTAATTTTGTATAAATGAAGTAGTATCAACTGATAGATTAAAGGCCTTCAACGGATGAGAAACAAAGCTTTAAAGGATGTCTCTAAAGCTTCAACGAATAACATCCATCAACGGATGAGTGCATCAACGGATAAAGCTTCAACTGTTAAAGCATCAACAGATGTCACTAAAGCATCAACGGATAAAGCCACCAACGGATGAAAGCTTCAACGGATGCTTAGTTCCATAGCAATTGATAGTGACAATTCATAAGCTGACAGAGGCACATGGGTTGACAGAGACAATTGGAATGTGGTAGCCTCTTGGAGGAATCAAGAAAAAGTAGCATTTCCATTCTGGTGCAAACAAAGAAGTATTCAAAGATTCACAGATTATCTTAGATTGCATTGGATAGAGAAATGAAGAAGAAACATGTGAAGAACTATTTTATAATTGTAATTTATCTTTGTCTTCACTTGTAAACTTGGTAATATATAAACCAAGTTGCAGCTAGTAATTAGATGTGAATTTTCCAGAGCTGTTTAGATAAACATAGAGAGAAAATCATCTAGTTTGTACTAGGAAGCAGCTGTGATCAATTCTTTGTATCACAGATTTTCTGAAATACACATCTCTGGTGGAACAACAAATCCACCAGAAAAGTTTTTAAAGCCTTTGTGTTCTTTACATTTGTGTCTTGAATATACATCTGTCTGCACCTGCTCAAAGCAATTCACACACAACTGTTCATCATACACTTAGCTTTTGAAACTGCTCAAAACTTGAAAAAGTTTTGAGATTTACATTCAACCCCCCTTTTGTAAATCTCATTGTTAGTTCCTTGGGAATAACAAAGTTAATGAATAGTAACTTTACAGTATAAGTAAATATATATTGTGCCACCTATGTTGTAAGATCCATAAGGGAATTCATAATCCGTATTAGTGATCCATACTATTAATAAGTGTATATAAATCACGTCAGATCTCAGAGATTCGCAACTTGAATTTTGACCGAAAATTGAACTGTTTCTGTAACCGAAAAAATGTAGGAATATTTAATTCCTCAAAAATGGATTTATAAAGATATATTCTTAATCTAAGAATTAAATAAATGTAAGTTGGGTTCGTCAGAATTCGAAAATGAGCAAGTTGAAAAATGCGATGAATAGTGCCTGATGAATAGTAAAAAATTTCGGTCTCCGATCAATCCCATATTTCGGCAGAAGTTCCGGAATAATAAACGATTATTAAGTGTGTAATTACAAATTAGAAATGAAGGCAAGGACTCGAGGAACGATTGATAAAGAATGCAATAGAATTAAAATTTGGAGACTTTGTAACTTAAACAAACTTGAGGGGTTAACTTGCAATTTAACAAAGTTTTAACCTAATTAAAACCAAACACAAGCTTCACTCCATCAAAACATAAAGGAGAATCCCCCCTATTTTTGAAGAGAAAAAATAAAGAAAGAAGGAAAGAAAGAAAAGAAGAGGAAGAAGATGGAGCTAGGCATGGTCTTTTCTTGTGTTCTAGTACTTGAAACGAAGGTCTTCTCGATCCCGTTTTTTTAAAGGTAACATCTCCAACACCCACCATCTTTAGCATGATCTTTTATCAAGTTAAAGAAGCTGATGAATAGTGATTTTCATGGAGTTCTGATTTATGATTGAAAATGAAAGTATGTATGTTAGTATATGTTATAGTTAGTTTTTTTATGTTAAAGATGAGTTGTTGTTGGGTTTCGGAGAGTGGGTTTTGAATTTTGCTTGAGTTTTTATGAAGGATTTGACTGAGTAGAGAGATTATAAGGTGGATGGTGAGTTTGTGATTGATTGGTATTGATTTTGGAGCAATTTAGAAATGGAAAACGTTACATTTAAGCCGTCGTAACGTCCGTTTTACATTAACCCGTTTGGAATGTTACTTCGTGATTTTTGACCCTATGAGCCAAAATGTGTTTTTGCATATTCTTGTTCTAGATGTTCTCTATATCGTCCATGAGAAAACGGTGCATCGTTTCGATTAACGATTTAGAAGAAATTGAAGTTTCAGTAAAAGCGGCGCAAATAGTAAAACTCCGTGGGAGACTCAACTTTTAAAATGTTTTTCATCGAGTTAAACTCTTATTTTTGAAATGAAACTTTTATAATAAATATTAAAAATACGCAAGAAGAGTTTGGTAGTGGTTTCATATTTAAATATGAATTTCTTGATTTAATAAAACTGTTAGAGTGTGAGTCGCGTAATAGTAATTCTCAGGAAAGTCAACTCTAGAGGCACTACTTTGACCATCCATTTTGACCAAGATAAAAGAGTAGTTCGAATTGTTTAAAACATGGAAATTGTTGAGGATTATCATGACTTCATATTAGTGTAGAGAATGAGAGTAAAGACCATGGATTAAGTTAAGTTGTACTTGTGTTTACCGGACTCGATATAGGTTTGTGGATTAGTATCGTGGTCTTGGAAATTAATGAGTTAATGGAGTTGATTATGTTTCTTAGTTGTTTATTAGCTATTGAAACTAACTTAGATTATTATATCCATTGATAAAACTGTTGGGGTTAAACCTAATATGTGATATGGGCTTGGTGATACAAGACATAATTGAATTGGTTAATAATTGTATTTGTTGACAATTATTATCATAATGGGATTGAGTAATAATTGTATGTGTTGACAATAATTATCATAATGGGAATGGGTAATAACTGTATGGGCAGAAAATTATTATTGTAATCAGATTAGGTATGTCTTGTTGGCTAAGTTTGTGATGGCTATATATATATATAGTCATGTTATTGTTTTGACGTATGCTTAAGAGATGTAGTCGTCTTAGGTATCGTGTGAGAGATGCTTGAGCATTGGTTGACTTAAGTATCAGTTTGGAATACCATTGAGGTGTTATGTATTGATGTATTATTGATAATTGTTTTGATTAATAATACAAGTTGGGACGTGAGTTTTTCACGTCAACTATATTGTTGTGTGTTTGTGTACATACTCTGTATTGGTAGAATTGAATCTCGAATGTGTGTGTGTGTGTGTGTTTCCTCCTCACAAGTGGTATCAGAGCCGAGGTTCGAGGTTCGTGATGAATTAGGCTAGAAGAACAGTCGAGGTTCAATTGGTATGGTGGAGTACGTTGATGGATTTGCTGACAAAGTTACGTGCGGTATGGTTGACTTGCACCATGGATTAATTCGTTCGGAATCGAAGTGGAAGATGGACGGGATTATTGCAATAGATTCAATGGTTTGATGGTTGATCGACCGGGTGAAATTTTTTGGATGATACTCGTGATGTTTTTCAAAAGAAGCCGAAGGATTGTGAAAGCAAGGACCGGGTGAATCAATGCTGAAAGGAGGCACTCGTGGTTGATGCACGTGATTTTATGGATGGATATGCCGTTAGGATGAAGAATGGTAGTTTGGAGTTATTGGAGGTACTATACGGGTCTTAGTGATTCTCAAAAGTTGGAAGAACGAGATTAATGGATTTTTGTTCGAGGGGAAGCATCGGCGAACGGACGTTGATGTTTTGATGGTTACCATTCAACCTGATCTGGAGTATTGGGTTGAAGGGAAGGATTGTTGGGGTTAAACCCAATATATGATATGGGCTTGGTGATACAAGACATAATTGGATTGGGTAATAATTGTATTTGTTAACAATTATTATCATAATGGGATTGAGTAATAATTGTATGTGTTGACAATTATTATCATAATGGGAATGGGTAATAATTGTATGGGTAGACAACTATTATTGTAATCGGATTAGGTATGTCTTGTTGGCTAAGTTTGTGATGGATATATATACATAGTCATGTTATTGTTTTGACGTATGCTTAAGAGATGTAGTCGTCTTAGGTATCGTGTGAGAGATGCTTGAGCATTGGTTGGCTTAAGTATCAGTTTGGGACACCATTGAGGTGTTATGTATTGATGTATTATTGATAATTGTTTTGATTAATAATACAAGTTGGGATGTGAGTTTTTTACGTCAAATATACTGTTGTGTGTTTGTGTGCGTACTCTGTATTGGTAGAATTGAATCTCGAATGTGTGTGTGTGTGTGTGTGTTTCCTCCTAACAAAAACCAGTCGGAGCGAGTGGAGCTCTGAGGACATTAAAGACTGTGAGAATCCTTGAGACTATATAGCTGGACTCTAGGCAAGTTTTTCAACCTTGTACTCTATTTTCAAAATATTATATCTTTGTTTTGCATGTAAGATGTAATTATGTTATGCAAGTTCCCTAACCCTATGTTTTATATCATAAAACAAACTTTGGTTGTTTATGCAAGTTTCTTAAAACTATATCTTGCTTATCAAAGTATAATTGATTCTTATGATGCAAGTTTTCAAACCCTATTATTGTTGTTGTGATGATTACAAGTATATGCATGAATGTTTCGAAAACATAATCTTGCGATATAAATGCATGTATGATTTTAAGTTAAAATCTTACAATATATATATATATGCATGCATATTTTGAAATCATGATATTTCGATAGTGAAAAATGATTGTTTAAATTAGAGCTTACGAGCTACATAATACCTATGCTAGTGATAAGTGATATTTTGCGTATACCCTTAGTATAGGGCATACAAGGTTAAACATTATACTTTAAACCGGGAGACGATGTTCCTGAGTATATTACATACGATTTTCGATAACTAGTAATCGAATAGAGTTACTCAATTTTTAAATTCTAAAGTGAATATTATTTCAAATATTCAATTAATATTTTACTACGATCAATTATTATTATTGAATATTATTTTGATTATTTGAGTAAAGATTTTACTTACGAATGATTATATATTTATTAAATGAATATTAGTTTTGAATATTTATTTATAGCCTTTTATCTCTGATTATTTTATTTAAATATATTCTTTAAACCATAATTATTTAAGGAATGATATTTAAATATTTTCAAATTAGGTTGACAAATGATTTATATTAGTTAAATCATCTTTACTTAAATGTTTTCGAAAAATATTTTTGAACTTTATCAGATGGTTTTAAAAGTAAAGAGAAGATCCCAAACCCCGTTTTCTAATCTAAATCTTTCTTTACGAATGGGATTTAAATCTCATTCAAAATATGGGGGATCCCGCTCAGTGATGTGTTTTATATTCGCAACGAAGTTGCTGAATAGATAAAGAAAGAAAGTTTTTGATTACTTACCCAATATTTGGGAAGTAAGTCATGGAACATATTTAATCCATTAACAAGCATCGCTTGGGAAATATTCGTGAGTTTTGAAAGAGATGTGTCCTAAGTCCAATCATGTATGATGATTTAGGAATAACTTTTATGTAATCTGTTTTGATTTCATTGATATTAATAACAGACTTGTTTTGGTTTTATTGTGGGCTTTATCTATTTAAGTGTTTAAATAAGATATACCATAGTTTAGAGTAAAGCTTTTTATGGATTATGATGAGATCATAATAATGAGACCTAAAAGATGATAACTCTGAACTTAAATATTTCCTGGTCGTAGGATTACTAACCGGTAATTAGTAATCCGCAAAGATCGGTACATACTATGCTTGCTTCATTATGAAGGATGTCTGTTCTCATAGATATTTGTGTGGTGACACTATAGCTAGTATGTAGGTGCTTATTATTGAATAAGTTCACTGAACATGACTCACACAGCCGAACAACTGACGGAGTTCACTCACGTGTCAGCAGATGTTCACATAGTGATAGTTGTACAAGTATTCTTAGACTTGAGGTCATCATAGTCATCTTGTGTACACTGAACTATACTTTGGTTTAGTTCTTAGTCTCCAGGGACAATAATAAGGGCTCTACTGGGTGTAGGAATTTATTCACGAAGATAGTGTATGATCAATAAAGGATCTACCCCTTCCAGTGAAAGGAAGAGAATGTTCAATGCTGATCCACTTATGCTAGTTCAGGAATCTCTGGCCATAGTGAGTGAAATTAGAAAGGAGTTTCTAATTCACATTAATTAGAACTAAGCATAGTGAATGGGAAAGCATATGATTAAATAAGATAGGCTTGACACGAGTTCCATGCCTTGTATTTAATCATGACATTGCAGGGTAGAAGGAATTAATTATACGGTAACTTTTCACTGAATAGGTTCTTGGTATTCTAAACAGTGAATTCGTATTATCCGGATAGTCGCGATATGCTGAGAAGTATCCCTCACGATGTAGAATAAACATGATTAATTTATTAATTAATCATATTTATTAAATTAGAGAATTTATATAAATAATGATAAAATAGTTTTATTATTATTTATTTCTACTACTCGCTTAATATTGAACCTACAGGGTCACACCATAAAAGAGAATGATTTAATGGTGGAGGAATTAGTTAATAATAATTGGTAATTATTTATTTATGAAATAAATAATTAATTAGCAAAATTTAATAATTGATTAAATGAGATTTAATTAATTATAAATTAATTAAGAAAAGTTCTTAATATTATTAATTAAGAATTTATTTTGGAAATTAAATCAAGTGAGAGAATTATTTTTCTAAAGTGTTTAGAAAAAGGGATTAATGATTAAAAGGCATTTTAATTATTGGTTAATTGGTTAATAAGAATAATCAATTAAAGGGTTAATAATAATAATATTTTATGGAAAAAAATTCAGCTAAAAATTTTGCCTATAAATATACTATTATAAACCCTATTTGTCTCAACCCAAATAAAAACCCTAATTCTAAAGTAGAAAAGAAAGGGAGCCAACTAATTCTCTCAACCCCTTCCTCCTACATCACATTGATCTCTTGGTTGATACCGGTGGAGTGCTTCACACTTGAGGAGCAGCTGCTAGGGATCTCCGCTCGTCATTCTTGGATCGCTTTTAAAGGTTAGAAACGATCCCATATGATTTAATCACGATCTAATACCATTGTTGGATTTTATTTTAAAGGGTTGTAACGCATTACCGGAATGCGTTACAGGACTTGTAACGCATTCCTGTAATGCATTACAGCCCATCTGTTTTTTTTAATTTGATTTCTGAGAGTTTCGTAACTCCGTTTTGGGCGTGCAGTATATCGTTGGATTCGTTTTTCCGAGACGGATCTAATAGAGTGGTCAAATTTTTTTATATAAAAGTTTTGAACTGTTTTTATTCCCGAAAGTGTTTTAAAGCATGTTTTAATTATTTTAATTACTTTTAAATGCCTCATGTGATACATAGAGATGTATAATGCTTAGACTAATATGCTATATGATTTAACATGCGTACCTTTACGTTTATTTATTTTTATATATGAGATATATGCCTATGTTTACCATGCGATGATAGATTTAGGTGAACTTAAATCAACATAAGGCGTACTCTAGAAAATCTAGAATAGGAATCGTTTCTTGCCTTAACAATAATATTATGAATACAATCATGAGATTCTTGTGTTTATGAAACACGTAATTAAATATGAATTTTCAATATTGAGAGAAAGGATGATTCTGTCAAAAGCAGATTTCTATTTGTAAGAAAGGGGTATTAAGTGACGCATCTTGACAATGCCCCCCCCGATCTGGGAATCATCTGATTATCGATTATTTATTTGAAATATTTAATTTAAAAGGAAGAATATCTTTATAATATGATTATGATTGTAACATAATATAATCCCTCTAAAATTAAATAATATCAAGTAGTAATTGGTCAATGACACAACGGGCTTGTGTCGGTCAAAGCCTTCCAACATGGTAGAAAGTAGTTCTTATTTTTAAATCATTATCATTTCGTGCTACAGCCGAGGGCTTTGATTTCGAAATAAGAAATACTTGTCTATTACATAGAGATGTGTACATTGAATTAGAATCTAAAGGTCGTTACGTGCTGCAGCCGTAGGCCGTTGGAGACTGATTCAATTTTACGAAATGTTGGGTTAGACTTGACTTAGAATATTGAGTCTGTCGTGCTACAACCGTGACCCAATTATTCAAGAGGCTAAAGTTTTATTAGGGAATAACATAAGATGTAATTAACAAGAGTTGTCTGCCTATTGAACATCACATGACGTTTCATGCTACAACCGAGGTTGTGTGATGGAATGTAGGATCCCTATTCCCACTAGCATTATGAATGCTTAATTTTCACTTAGGGGTTGTATAAATTAGATAAACTAGTGGGAACCACTTATGAATAAAGACCTGATTCATATAGTTTTTTGAAATGAAATTGAATATTTGCTAAGTGTTGTTATGTGTTCATCATTTACAGATTTACTATATACATTATGTCTTATGCACTATCACTACGGAGTATACTAGATGCTCATAAGGTGACTGGTCCTAATTTTGCTGACTGGCTTCGAAACTTGAGAATTGTTCTCAGGGTGGAGAAGCTGGAATATGTGTTTGACTCACCTAAGCCTACTGAACCTCCTAGCGATACACATAATGATGAACATGTTGTGTATCGTAAGTGGATAGATGATGTAAATGTTGCTCAATGCATCATACTAGCTTCCATGAACATATAGCTACAGAAGCAACATGAGCATATGGATGCTCACATTATCTTTATGCATCTACAAGAGTTGTATGATGTTGCAGGGAGGACAGCTCGATATGAGATATCGAAGGAGCTGTTCGGTTGTAGGATGTCTGAGGGATCATCTGTGAATGACCATGTACTTAAGATGATCAATTTGATTTAACGTCTTGGACAACTTGGTTTTGCCATGGATGGGGAGCTGAGCCAAGACTTGGTCTTTCAATTACTTCCGAGTTCGTTCTCGCAGTTTGTTATGAACTTTCACATGAATAAGCTGGATGTCAGCCTGCCTGAACTCCACAACATGTTGAAGACTGCGGAATCGAATTTCCCCCCTAAGAAGAGTTCTATTCTTCTAATTGGTGAAGGTTCCAATCCTAAGAAAAGAAAGAAGAACCCTTCCAAGAAGAAGAAAGTAGATGAGAAAAATCCGGTTCCACCAAAAGCTGAAGACCCCAAGAGCAAAGCTGTTTGCTTTCACTGTAACAAGGTGGGGCACTGGAAGAGGAACTGCAAGGTTTACCTTACAGAATTGAAGAAGAAGAAGGGTAGTGAGACTACCGCTTCTGATTCAGGTATGTTCATGATCGAAGTTAATATGTCACTAAGTCAAATTTCTACTTGGGTATTAGATACCGCCTGTGGTTCTCATATTTGCAATTCGTTGCAGGGACTAAGGAGAAGTAGGACTCTTGAAGAAGAGGAGGTGATTCTACGGATGGGAAATGGAGCAAGAGTTGCTGCTGAAGCTATAGGATCATTTCATTTACATATGCCTACGAGCAAGACTATTGTTTTAAATAATTGTTATTTTGTTCCCTCGATTGTGAGGAATATTATTTCCATTCCCATGTTAGACTTGGCTGGTTTTTCATTTATTATTAAGAATAATGAATGTTCTATTCTTAGAGATAATGTTCTTTATGGACGTGGTACTTTAAATAATGGTCTGTATGTATGTGACATAGAGCATAATTTACTTCAGATTGAATAAACTAATAAAAGAAAAAGGGATGATGAAAATCTCACTTTCTTGTGGCACTGCAGACTTGGTCATATTAGTGAAAATAGACTGCGGACATTGCATAAGGAAGGGTTACTTGACCCCTTTGATTTTGAATGATACCCTACATGCGAGTCTTGTCTATTAGGTAAAATGACCAAATCTCCATTTAGTGGACATGGAGAGAGGGCTGCAGATTTTCTAGGATTGGTACACACAGATGTATGTGGACCAATGTCTATGCAAGTCATGGGTAGATTTTCATACTTCATTACTTTCATAGATGATCAATCTAGATTCGGATATGTGTTTGATGAAATACAAGTCTGAAGCCTTTGAAAAGTTCAAAGAATATAAGTATAAAGTGGAGAAACAAACCAAATATAGTATTATAACTCTTCGATCAGATCGAGGTGGTGAATACTTGAATGGAGAGTTTCTATATTATCTCAAAGAAAATGGTATAGTCTCCCAGTGGACTCCTTCATATACTCCATAGTTGAATGGGGTATCTGAAAGGAGAAATCAAACTTTGTTAGACATGGTTCGGTCCATGATGAGTTATGCGAATCTTCCAGTATTCCTGTGGGGTTATGCATTGGAAACCTCAGCATATTTACTGAATAAGGTGCCTTCCTAATATGTTCCTCAAACTCCATATGAGATATGGAAAGAAAGGAAACCGAGTCATAAATACGTTAAGATTTGGGGATGTCCAGCTTATGTCAAGAAAGTTGACCCAGATAAGCTGGAATCTCGATCCGTAAAATGTAGTTTTGTGGGATATCCTAAAGAGACTTTAGGGATTACTTTTACACCGATCATAGGGTGTTTGTCTCTAGACATGCTACCTTCCTGGAAAAGCAGTTTATCCTTGAAGGAAATAGTGGGAGTAAAATTGAACTTGATAAAGTTCAAGAAGCACAAACTACTACGGTTCAAGTGGAAACACCTATTCAGACTGAACAACCTTCTGTGGAACAGCCCATTCGTAGGACAGGGAGAGTGTCTCGCCAACCTGAGAGGTATTATGGCCTTGTCATTGAGAATGACAATGAGTTGTCAATCATTGATGATGATGACCCTATGACCTATAATGAGGCAATGAGTAGTGTTGAATTAGAGAAATGGCAAAGCGCCATGAAATCCGAAATGGAATCTATGTATACCAACCAAGTATGGATTTTGGTTGAAGCACCTGAGGGTGTGAATCCTATTGAGTGCAAATGGGTATACAAAAGAAAGATTGGAGCAGATGGCAAGGTGGAGACCTAAAAGGCCAGGCTCGTGGCAAAAGGATTCAAACAAAGGCAAGGGATTGACTTTGATGAAACTTTTTCACCTGTAGCCCTGTTAAAATCAATTCGGATTTTGCTTGCGATTGCTACTTACTATGACTATGAGATCTGGCAAATGGACGTGAAAACGGCCTTCCTCAATGGGAAACTTGAAGAGGAAGTGTATATGACACAACCATAGGGTTTTCTTTCCAAGGGAAATGAACACCTAGTGTGTAAGCTGCTGCGAACCATATATGGTTTAAAGAAAGCTTCTCGTAGATATAATATCCATTTTGATGAGACAATCAAAGAGTTTGGTTTTATCAAAAACATAGATGAACCATGTGTCTACAAGAAGGTTAGTGGGAGCGCGGTAATATTTCTTGTATTGTATGTGGATGACATACTTCTTATAGGAAATGTTTTGCGACGCTTTCATCTGATTAGGGAGATTGTTGAAAGAGGAGATGTCAACGTCAAGAGAGTTGACACACATAACAACATAGCAGACCCTTTAACAAAGCCACTTTCTCAAAGTCACTTTGATCGTCATAAAGACAAAATGGGTATTAGATACCAGAGTGATTGGCTTTAGTACAAGTGGGAGATTGAAAGAGATGTGTCCTAAGTCCAATCATGTATGATGATTTAGGAATAACTTTTATGTAATCTGTTTTGATTTCATTGATATTAATAAAAGATTTATTTTGGTTTTATTGCGGGCTTTATCTATTTAAGTGTTTAAATCATATATACCATAGTTTAGAGTAAAGCTTTTTATGGATTATGATGAGATCATAATAACGAGACCTAAAAGATGATAACTCTAAACTTAAATATTTCCTGGTCGTAGGATTACTAACTGGTAATTAGTAATCCGCAAAGATCGGTACATACTATGCTTACTTCATTATGAAGGATGTCTGTTCTCATAGACATTTGTGTGGTGACACTATAGCTAGTATGTAGGTGCTTATTATAGAATAAGTTCACTGAACATGACTCACACAGCTGAACAACTGATGGAGTTCACTCACGTGTCAGCAGATTTTCACATAGTGATAGTTGTACAAGTATCCTTAGACTTGAGGTCATCATAGTCATCTTATGTACACTGAACTATACTTTGGTTTAGTTCTTAGTCTCCAGGGACAATAATAAGGGCTCTACTGGGTGTAGGAATTTATTCACAAAGATAGTGTATGATCAATAAAGGATCTACCCCTTCCAGTAAAAGGAAGAGAATGTTCAATGCTGATCCACTTATGCTAGTTCAGGAATCTCTGGCCATAGTGAATGAAATTAGAAAGGAGTTTCTAATTCAAATTAATTAGAACTAAGCATAGTGAATGGGAAATCATATGATTAAATAAGATAGGCTTGACACGAGTTCCATTCCTTGTATTTAATCATGACATTGCAGGGTAGAAGGAATTAATTGTACGGTAACTATTCACTTAATAAGTTCTTGGTATTCTAAGCAGTAAATTCGTATTATCCGGATAGTCGCGATATGCTGAGAAGTATCCCTCACGATGTAGAATAAACATGATTAATTTATTAATTAATCATATTTAATAAATTAGAGAATTTATATAAATAATGATAAAATAGTTTTATTATTATTTATTTCTACTATCGGCTTAATATTGAACCTACAGGGTCACACCATAAAAGAGAATGATTTAATGGTGGAGGAATTAGTTAATAATAGCTGGTAATTATTTATTTGTGAAATAAATAATTAATTAGCAAAATTTAATAATTGATTAAATGAGATTTAATTAATTATAAATTAATTAAGAAAAGTTCTTAAAATTATTAATTAAGAATTTAATTTTGGAAATTAAATCAAGTGAGAGAATTATTTTTCTAAAGTGTTTAGAAAAAGGGATTAATGATTAAAAGGTGTTTTAATTATTAGTTAATTGGTTAATAAGAATAATCAATTAAAGTGTTAATAATAATAATATTTTATGGGAAAATTTTCAGCTGAAAATTTTGCCTATAAATATACTATTATAAACCCTATTTGCCTCAACCCAAATAAAAACCCTAATTCTAAAGTAGAAAAGAAAGGGAGGCAACTAATTCTGTCAACCCCTTCCTCCTCCATCACATTGATCTCTTGGTGGATACCGTGGAGTGCTTCACACTTGAGGAGCAGCTGCTAGGGATCTCCGCTTGTCGTTCTTGGATCGCTTTTAAAGGTTAGAAACGATCCCATATGATTTAATCACGATTTGTATGCCTTTATTTGGATTTTATATCAAGAAAATTGTTTTACCTTGCTTCCGTGATGTATAAAATCCAATAAGTTTTCCCTTTCCAAATAGATACGACTTCTTGGTGGAGTCCTATCAACAAATTTCTACTTGGTAAAAGGGAGACGAGCTTTACGTTTCAGAGTTATGGATTTGAATTGAACTAGGAGTTAGCGAAAGAGGCCGAGAGGTGAATCATTCCTTAGGAGTCCAGCGTTCGGTCGACAAATAAATCTGACTGTTCTCCTCTATATGTAAATATAAAGGGGGTTGTATAACTGCGACTGATCATCATAGCTGCACATCCTAGCATGGGTGAAACTCCAGAAAGTAGTTCATCATCCAGATTGGATATTTTCCTGCAACATCATCGAGAGCACCCATGGGAAAAAGCTACGTCTGGGTGACCAGTGAGTGTTGGCAGGGTCGAGCATTCAAAATGATGTTTCCAAAATGAAGTAACTCGTAACTTCATCTTTTAAAAGATATTTCAAGGATTGATTTTCCTTGAGGGGACAAAAGCCCTCAAGAGTCTTTACGAAAATGATTTATACAAGACTTATCTTGTAACTTCATCTATATGATGAACTTTAGAAAACTTGTTATACTTTGAACAAAAATAGTTTTCAAGAAGTTTTACGAAAAATATATATAAACATATTGAAGTATTTAGTAACTTCATTTTTTAAACATATATCCAGATAATGTTACAGTATGCATGGCAAAGATTTTCCAAAAACCGTTAAGGCAAGGTTAGATATATGAGATCACCTTGTAACGTTATATTATATAGTTTATATTTTGGAACTCTGTTTATAATATGCATAACAAATGATTAACTCAAATAATTATGAAAAGGATCATTAGTATTGTTGATCCGTTATATATTATTTTGGGGCTTTATTGCTCCCTTTTATACAGTATTTGAAATGTATGTTGGTCTCAGAAATTGGGGAATGTTACTATCCCTTGTATAGTATTTTGAACCATATGGTATTTTAAAACCAAGGATATATCTTAAAGATTTTGGTTGCTATAACAAAAAATATTATTGAATTTGAAACTTAATAAGTTGTGAAGATATTTATTCTACAGTGGAATACTTGCTGAGCATTATTGTGCTCATCCTTGTTTTATTTATTAAACCTTTCAGTAGTTGGAGAATATAGTCAATTATTTCGTACTACGAGGAACGGGAGTGGATGATTAAACCCTGAGATAGCCAGTTTAGAATTGTTAATACAAAAGGGAGTTGCATAGGTTTCAGTCGGGAATGTTGAAGCTGGTATTCAAGTCTAGTTGTTTATTTTGTACTCTTGTATAATTAAGTTTAGTTGTTAATATAACTTCAGGTAGAGGTTGTAATTAATAGTGTGAGATCATGGATAGTATATTTGGTTTGTAATAATTAATGTCACTTTTGAGAATTGTTTCTTAGGATCTAACTTGTGTGTGTAAGAGATCGGGGTCATTTGTTGTTGTATTATTGGATTGCTGAGTTAATGCAGGTAATATATATTTGGACGGTAGCGTAACGACTCAGATTCCTGACCCTTGATGTGAGGGTGTTACATTGGCTTCCATTCCTTTGGTAACGACCTTAGAAATTTTAGGTTGGAATCCTTGGTTTGGTAGACTCTTCCATACAACTTTAGACCATTCAATAGTTTTTGAAATCTACTGAAAATGTCACTCAGTGACTCACCATCTTTAAAATGGAAGTGTTCATATTGTTGTATGAGAAGTTACATCTTATTTTCTCTTACGTGCTCAGTTCCCTCACATAGCACTTGAACAGTGTCCCAAACATCCTTAGCAGTTTTGCAGTTTATGATATTTCCAAACATGTCTTGATCAAGACCATTGAAAAAATGTTCATGGCCTTTTTGTCTTTGTGGACTGCTTCAATATCTTCATTAATCCATTATGACTTAGGCTTCGGAACAGTCTGCTCATTTCCAGTGGCATCTTCAACATCTGTTGCAACCCTGCGAGGAACATGAGGTCCATTTTCTATACACTTGACATAGCTTTCATCTTGAGATAGTAGCTGAAGGTGCATCTTCACTTTCCAGTGATGATAGTTGTCTTTGTCCAGAATTGGAATCTTTACACCAACATTCTTCCTGCTCATGTTGTCTGATTTCTTTGATCTTTAAACTCTTTGTATGTTAAGAGTTTGCTCTGATACTAACTGTTAATCCCTAACAATACACCAACAGAATAACAGAAAGGGGGTTGAATGGAATTCTGGATACTTTTTACTTTTCAGAAAACTCTTTCTGAAATATACAACTGTGTTTGTGAATATGCAAGAATGCAAATAAGACTTTAAAAGTATTCAACTAACACAAAGTAAATAAACACAAGTTTAAAAACTTTCTGGTGGATTTGTCTCTCCACCAGAGATGTAAATATTGAAGAAATGTATATGACGCAAAATGCACACAGCTGCTTACAAGTGAATCTTACAACTTAAAACTAAGAGTACCAAAAATACAGCTTGCTTTGTACTTGTTGTTCTAGTTGGTAAGTTCTAAAATACTTGCCACACTTGATTTATATATTCACCAAGTTCACATGTGCAATAAGATAAGAATAATATTCCTATCAGCTAAGTCTAAGCACATGCTTCTTCATTTCTCTGTTCAATGCAATCCAAGTAAGTTACAACATCTTTGAACGAGCTTGTTTCGCATGGAAATGGAAATCCTTCATTTTCTTCTAAAACCTGCAATCAGGCTACCACATTCCTTTTGTGCACTATCAACTCATGTGACTGTGTCATCTTCTGTCAAGTCACTATCATTTGTTATCTTTGTTGATTATCCGTTGAATTTTCATAGGTGTTATCCATCGACACTATATTGGTGTCATTCGTTGAAACTTTCTTGATAGCATTTGTTGAGAGCTTTAACTGATATCCGTTGAAGGCTTGACTTATCCGTTGAAGGCATATTGAGTTATTCGCTGAAGCTTATAGAGTCATCCTTTGAAACTTTCTAGATTAGCAGTTGAAGTTATTTCCATAGCAGTTGATACTCTTTCACTTATACAAAATTACAAGACATTTTATATTTACAATTAGCCCACCTATTTTGTATATCTTGCTAGTAGTCAACATGACTTAGAAACTACTAAAACTCCCAAACCCCTTAGCTATTATAGAGTACAGAATGTGCAACATACTTATTTACATAAGCTACTCCTTCAACGGATAGATAACTGTGCTTATTTGTTGAACGCTACAAAAGACGCTAAATAAATCTACTTAAGATGTTTTGGTGAATTATCATCAAGACTGCAATATATTCCTAACAGGAAATGTAAATAAAATTCCTAAAATAATTAAATTATTAGAATTTAACAAGAAAATGTACTAATAAAAATATTTAAGTAATTAGCAATAATTAATTATTTGTAATATATAAAAAAATTATCTGATTCGAGTTAGTCGAGTTTAAACCAAGTTCGAGTCGAGTCCGAGGCGAAAAGACAAGAAGCTCGAGTCGACTCATTTATTTATTCTAACTTATTTTCATATTCAAGATCGACTATTTAAAGAAACGAACCAAATCGAGTTGACTTGAACGGTTTGTTCACGAGTGACTTGCATGGCGCTAAAATAATCTGGGCCCTGTCCAAAATAATTCATAGGCCTGGTTACAATTCAACCCAAATGAATTCAAAGGCCATTCCATTAATAGAAAACATGGGTTTATATAATGTTTCTTCGTGCCATTAAATGGAACTAGCTCTATAACCCGTGTATTATTCTAGATTGTATAAATTCATGTTATTTTATTTGCGGTATATTAACGTTGTTCTCTAATAGATCGATGATGTGATTGTGTATGTGAGCAGCTTTTTGGGATGGGGTGACATTCGGATATTTGACATTAAGTTGTCGAAATGTTTGTAGTACTTGTTTGAGTTATTATAAAATATAGTAGTTGCACACATATAAATTTGTTTTATAATTGTTATTTGAATTTAAATCTTATTAAATTTTTATTCTTGACCTTGTTAATTCTTCACCTTCACTCGTCCAATATAAACAAATACATATTTCTAAACATGTTAGGTACCTCCTTGTTGCATATGATACAGAAACTTTGCCAAGAATTTCTGTTTCTAATACTAATATAAACTAACATGATCATATGCTCTACGATGAATATAAACTAAATCTAAGCTACAACAAATTAGAAATAGAATGCATTAATCGGGTATGGATGATAGAGTAAATAATAAGATATCCTGAAGTTGTCTACTTAGACACAATGTAAGCTTTATCCAGTATGATGCGCGAGCATTCTCTAAATATATATATAAAAAATTAATTTATTCATAATTTTTTTATTTTTTTGCATGTTAGAGATGTGATCGAAATATTTTATGTGTTTGTTGTGTCAAAAGCGTTATGGGTCACACAATACATAGTGTCAGTACAAGTTTGTATTGTATATGAAAGTTTCTTTCCTTTATTTATTATCTTTGTGTGAATTTAAATTTATTTATAAAATTAAATTATAATAACACTATATATAAGTTATTCGATTAGAGGCATAAATGGTTACAATGTACATATGCGAGCTTAATACATAAATTTTTTGTTGATATCTTTTTTAATATTTAATTCGTAATTATTTATGGTGAATCTAAATATGAGTATCAATATGATACATGGTATATATCACCAAATTGTATAGCAAACAAGCATCGGTATGGTGTGACGAAATTTATTAAAATTGATGGAAAAGAATAATAAATATGTAATAATAAAATCTATAATAATTTAAATATACTTTCACTAATTTATAAAACAACATAATTTTGAAACATATTTTCTCACATATAATATTTGTATATATTATTATTATTGATAAAATATGTATGATGGCATTCTAGGAAGAGCTCCCTTGTATGAAATTACATGGAGAATCATTATATAAATCGATATAATACATATATTTATTTCATATTTCAACATATATAACTATAAATTTGAGTTACTAAATCATAAAATGAAGTTGCACAATTTTTTCTTTAAAAAATAATGAAATAGTTCAAAGTGATTCTTTAATAGAATCATACTTGTCCAAAATGATTATACATTAAAATCAAATTTTAAAATCCTTTTTCACTTCAAATTTTAAGTGTTAACCATTAAACAATTTTTAAACATTACTAATATACTACATTAAAATCAAATTTTATATTTCATAATTTTGTTTATAATTATTGGTAAGATTCTATAATAAAATCAATTGTTCTCCACGGATCTACATATATGAGGGTTCACTCTAGAACATTATGTAAACCTACTATTCGAACAATTTTTTTGAGAAAAAATGCCCAGATTACCTCTTTTCAAATAACCGTGTGCCTTGTTTACCCAATTTCGTTGATGGGTTACCTAAATACCCACCACAAACGCCTATGTTGAAGGTGTATGTTGATTAACAGTGAAAATAAATGATCAACACAAACAATCGCAAACTCCTCTTTTTCAACCAACTATCTCCCCTTTCTTTTTCGAACTCTAGCTAACCTGATAGTCGCTATATCATCGTATTCTCTCTTCTTAATACCACTTTCTAATTCCTTCAATCAATTTTCATATTTTTCCTCCAGATCAACGCCATTCCCGTTGCTTTCTCAATTGATAACTACTACATACAAATCACAACAACTTCATCTTTATTCTTTTTCTAGGCTACTTCGGCTTATCCACATGTTACGACTCCCCCAGTGGCGTATCGGGTTCTCATTTGTCCAGCTAATCATTTTTGTTCAGACATGGCGTATTAACTCGATATTTTGGGGCTTACAAGTACAAATTACGTAATCTCGGTAATATCCCATCTATACCTATTTTGTACAATTAATAGGCGCATTTGCTTGATATTACTTCTTAGTAAGCGTATTAAATGTCCTCCTGTATGTCATGAGCGTATCTGTCTATCTAACCTAGGAGTACACTTATTTTTGCAATATCAGTTGATATGACTATAGATACGCCCTTTTTAAAGGCGTGTCCAGTTGAAATTAGGACACTCATTTATCCGCGTGAGTATTTTGGCATCTGTTAATTCAAAAGTGAGTAAATAGGGTTAGCCCTTTTTTTGATACCTACTATTTAATTATAAATCTATTTTTTTATCAAATTAAATAACTTAGTATCCATATCCAATTCAGTCACTCCGGATCGTGTCAAATCGGATATTTTTAGCCCAATTCATATATATATATATTTAAATTTCTCTGGATCGCGTCAGATCGGATCAGATATTCGACTGAATATTTGACTTGAGTAGTTGATTTTGACCCCATAATCTGATCCAATTAAGTATTATTTATGCACATGTATATATATGTATATATATGTGTGTATGTATGTATGCTTACATGCATGCATGTAATTATATATATATATGTATATATATATTTATGTATATATTTATGTATATATATATGTATGTATGTATGTATGTATGTATGCATGCATTATTTCAACCTATATACTGGACTAGCCCAGCTAGCCTCCTAAGTGACTAGACTAGTCCCACTAGCCTCTTACGTCTCTATCCAATCTTTAGGAATTCCAGGGCCGGAGCAAAATAATTGAGGGGCCCTGTGCGAAATTTCAAATATGGGCCCGTAATCTTTACTTAAATAAAAAATTCAAGTAACGGTGTCTAAATAAAATTAACTATTAAAAATACATTATAAACCAAAAATATATTTCAATATATTCACTTAGTGAAATTATTTTGTAAGAAAATAATCATCAATATTTAGCCTTTCTCACGACATAATTGTTCGTAAATAAAATTTCTAAAACTTGAGTTTGAAAAAACCCTTTTCTATAAGTACAACGGTAACATGAATAATTATTAAAATTTTATATATAATTTTTACATTATGAAAGCACGAAATTTTTTGAAAAACTTTAATGAATCTAATTCTCATATTTGATCCAAATTTCTTATATTTTTAAGGAAAAACTTGCCCAATTTTTTTCTTAAGAACTAAATTTTCATTTCTAGTTAATTTTTAAAATGAAAATTCAGGGCCATATAATTTCGGAGCCCCTGTGCGGTGGCTCACCCCGCGCTACCCCAGCGCCGCCCCTGAGGAATTCATTAGAAAAACCTTCATATTGGAAAACACAGAAATGTTAACTAAATTCTTTTTAACATTACCAGTATTTGAAATCATTTGGAGTCTTTCTAGTCAAAAATCATTCTTAGGTTCAATTCAAGGATTCAAGGCGAAGTAAGCAATTGAAATGAGGAAACGTAAGTTAAGAAAATGAGCAATCACTAAATATACGTATTATCAAAGTCATTAACAAGATGGTTTTTAAGAAACAATATGTTGACAAGCATCAGGTTTATGGTTATAAAGATCTAGGTAAACAAGGTATTAAACAACAAGGCTTAACAAAATATTAAAGATCAAGGGTCTTTGTGAAACACAGGGTATAACGAAAGTAGGGTAAGGTGTTTGAAATGAAGTAGGTCAACAACAAGGTTTCTCAATTCATATTCATCAACTGTATCGATAAGATCATCTATTCAATCAATGTATATCATATCAGTTCTCTGTGATCGAATCACAACTATTAAGAAATTAGAGTTACTTGCCTCACAAGCTTTCCTGTTTCACTGAAACTGAACTACTGCCACCTAGAGCTTCTTTGCCTTTCCTAGAACAAATGCCTTCTCTTTCTAAATCTACAATACAAAACGAATCCTAATTAGAAACTTTATCAGTTCTCAACGTTTCTCAGAACGCCTAGCTTTCTACCCAAATCGTATTATTCACTTTTCTTATTATAATTATACCACACATAACACATAATAGGTTAGCACCTATGTACACTTTATACTATCGATTCGACAATATTCTACACATAGCAAATAATCACGTAATCACATAGTCAAGCATGATTTATCTATTTTCAAGTCTCGCTGAGATATCTCGTCTATATTACTTATTCCTATATATCATTTCTCTCAAAAATTGGGCATGACGTATTCGTAAATACGCTATCCCTTTTTCAAAAATAACAATCAACCACAACAAGCAATCATAATCAATTACACTTAATCATTTCCTAGCTCTTAGCACGTAACATGAAACTCTACTTTAAACGAATACCAACTAACGACTTAACTTACCGAGTCAAAACTATTGCATGCAATTCGATTTCACCTTACAAATCACATATTGATATCCAATTATTACCAAAAACTTGAATTCACAACCAAATTGAACAATAATTCGATTCTCTAAAGTTTCTAAAATTATTTGCTAAGCAAATACAATCTATCCCATATTAGTTTCCTAGCTATTCGAGTCATAACGTATTAATTCGAATCAAAACTATAATATTAAACACAAAATTCGAACTAAAACAAGAATTCAAAAATCATATCATTCGATCTCCATTTAATTAACATGCAACCATTCGAAATCAACATGCATAATCTCAAATCAAAAACCAAATTTAATCCCTAATTCGAACAAAAACAAAGATTCTAAAATAAAAAAAAATCAGAATTTCCTTTAAACTAACATGAATCATTCAAATAAATGGGTTTAAATTTCTAGAGCTCAGTCATGGCATCACAGCTCACCACCGACTCACCGGAATTCATCGCTGGTGGCGGCGGTTCTTGGTGGTGCCCTCAAATCGAGGGTTTCCTACCAAAAACCCCCAATTTTCTTCTTAAAAATCATCACCAACACATTCATCTTCATCAAAACCGAACCCAACACCCAAACCCGAGCTTAAACTCGAAAAAGGATTTAAGGGTTTCGACTTTTATTGACACAAAATCAACATGAAAGCTTGAATCAATGAACAAGAGGTGAAATGGAACTCACCCATGGTCTCGGATCGGAAAAGGATCAAGAAACGAGAGAGAACAAGAGCGAGAGAGAGAGAGAGAGAGTGTGTGAGGACGGGGAAGAAAGAAGGGGAGGAGGGAGTGTATATACAAATATATATATACACACGAAGGGCATAATGGTAATCTCCCCATTTCTATTTTCTTTTTACAAAACAATCCATAATAACATTCCAAAAATCTAAAAATAGTTTTGTAAAATATAAAAATGATATCACTCTTATTTTTAAAATAAAGAATATGAAATTATCTCTCTTCCCAAATTTTTAAAATAATTTTTGAGTAAACGGATTAATTTATATGAATTTTATAAATAAATTATAGATAATAAAAAATTGACTATGGAAAATCATTTTAAAATATCAAAACATAAAATAAATCCAACTATCATTTTTAAAAAGTCTCTAGGACCATTCCAGAGAGGATAAAAAAATTTCACACTTTGATCATACTTTAATAATTTTATAAAATTTACATAAGGATCAAATCATCCTTATTTTTACCAAATAAATCCTTTTAAAAATATTTAAAAACTCGTGAATCACAGAGTCACACTTGTAACTTTCAAATAACATATATTCACCTAGTAACATCAAACACATTTCATATTTGTACACCTTAACACAAAATTTCCCTTTTAATTATTGATTATGCATATAACGTTTACCCGGTAATTCAATTAACAATATAATTTTCACAATTACGAATCCATATAACAGAAACGCACAGAGGACTCGATATATTTCATATTTTAATATAATCCACTAATTTTCTTATTCTTAATCCTTTTTCATTTAATCCACCTTTTGTATAACGGGTCCCGTTCTACTTGACGACCCGATAAAACTTAGTCTATGCATTTTACTGACTCATTAAACTGGAACGAGACATTTAACGTTCCCTTTTACTATTTTACAAAAATTACACATAATCCACAAAATTGTATAATTGTATATTTTATACTCATAAATCCACATAATCTACAAATTGGTCACAAAACTATACTTTATTTATATAATTACATCGCGAAAATTCTAATCGTTACAATCTACCCCCTTAAAAGGATTCTGTCCTCAGAATTTGACCTAAACAAGCAAATGGGGATATTTCTCACGCATTTCGCTTTCTATTTCCCAAGTTGATTCTTCGATCTTAGGATTTTTCCATAAAACTCTAACTAATGGTACAATCTTATTTCGAAGCGTTTTCTCTTTACAATCTAGAATTTGAATCGGTTGTTCCATATAAGACAAATCTTGCTGAATTTCAACGGGTTCCAATTCAATTACGTGACTGGAATCTACATTATACTTCTTTAAAAGAGATACGTGGAACACGTTATGGAGATGTTGCATCTGCGGAGGTAACGCTAACTCGTATGCCACTTTTCCGACTTGATTTAATACTTCAAATGGTCCAATAAATATGGGACTCAGCTTTCCTTTCTTTCCAAACCTGGATAAGCCTTGTCATAGAGATATCTTTATCAACACTTTGTCTCCAGGTTTGAATGCCATATCCTTTCGATTCTGATCTGCATACTTCCTTTATTGATAATGTGCAGCCATTAATCTTTTACAAATCAATTCCACTTTTTCCTTCATTTGCTGAACTAATTCTGAACCCAATGGTTTGCGCTCACCAACTTCATCCCAATATGTAGGAGATCTACATTTCCTTTCATACAACGCTTTATAAGGTGTCATGCCAATATTTGTGTGATAACTGTTGTTGTATAAAAATTCTATCAGCGGCAAATGGTCATCCCAATTTCCTTTGAAATCCAGTGCACAGGTTCTCAACATATCTTCGATCTTTTGAATAGTTCTTTCGCTTACTCATTTTCAACTTTATGCCCAAATGATCATAAAATTGTCGCCAAAAACTTGAGTCAAATCTTAGATCTCTATTAGACACGATAGATACTGGTACTCCATGACGCATTACAATTTTGTCCAGATACAACTTGACTAACTTTTCCAATGAGAATATTTCATTGATTGGGAAGAAATGCGTGGACTTTGTTAGTCGATCAATGATCACCCAAAATTACATCATGGTTAGCCTTTATCTTTGTTAATCCTACCAAAAAATCCATCGCGATATGTTCCCACTTACATTCAGGGGAAGTACATCTTCACACAAAAAGAATTATACCCTACACAATTATAAGAATTGTGTGAAGATGTACTTCAAGCTCTTGTGGTCCGTATAAATTTCACACTTTTCTCCGTATATATAGTGTCTCCAAATTTTAAGGGCAAACACAATCGCTGCCAGTTCCAAATCATGCGTAGGGTATTTCTGCTCATGAGGCTTTAGCTGACGAGAAGCATAAGCTATCACCTTTCCATGTTGCATTAATACGCAACTTAATCCTTTGTACGAAGTATTGCTGTAAATTACAAACTCGCCCCTCTCATCGGGTAGAACCAATACTGGTGTAGAGACTAACCTTTTCTTTAACTCCTGAAAACTTTCTTCACACTTATCCATCCATATAAACTTCTCATTCTTCCTTGTCAATTTAGTCAATGGAATTGCTATTTTAGAAAAATCTTGTACAAATCATCGGTAATATCCAGCCAATCCCAAAAAGCTTCTTACTTTCGTTGGAGTCTTTAGTCTTTCCCAATTCATAACAACTTCAATCTTTGTAGGATCCACTTTGATGCCTTCATTATTGACCACGTGTCCAATAACTGAACTTCCTTTAACCAAAATTTACATTTCGAAAACTTCGCGTATAACTTCTCTTTTCTCAAGATTTCCAAAACAATCTTCAAATGTTCCATATGTTCCGCTTCCGACTTGGGGTAAATCAGAATATCATCGATGAATACTATCATGAACTTTTCCAAGTATTTCTTAAACACTCAATTCATAAGATCGATAAAAGTAGCTGGCGCATTCGTCAATCCAAATGCCATTACCAAGAATTCATAATGTCCATATCTCGTTTGAAATGCCATATTGGGTATATCTTCTGCCTTAATCTTCAATTGGTGATATCCCGATCTTCAATCAATCTTCAAGAAATAGGCAGCTCTTTTTAGCTGATCAAATAAATCGTCGATTCGCGGTAGAGGGTACTTATTCTTGATAGTCAACTTATTGAGTTCGTGATAATCGATACACAATCTCATGCTTCCATCTTTTTTCTTTTCGAACAACTCTGGTGGACCCTACGGGGATACACTCGATCGAATAACTCCTTTATCTAACAATTCTTGCAACTGTATCGCTAGTTCCTTCATCTCAACGGGTGTCATTTGATAAGGAGCGTTTGAAACTGGTTCCGTCCGGGGAGCTAAATTAATCGTGAATTCGATCTCTCGATCTGGAGGTAGTCCAGGTAATTTATCGGGAAATACATCGGGAAACTCTTTAACCACAAGAATGTCCTCAATATTTAGGGATTCCTTCTCCACATCCTTTACGTGAACCAAATAAGCTTCGCATCCTTGTCGTAATAATCTCCTTGTCTGAATCTTCGTTAGAAATTTCATGTATTGCTTCTTCCCTTTAAATATCACCTCAGTTCCATCCTTGGACCTCAATTTCACTTTCTTGCTTTTACATTCGATCTGCGCATCATGGTTCGCTAACCAATTCATTCCGAGTATGACGTCAAATTCTCCTAGCTTAAATAGTATTAAGTCAGCAGAAAAGTGCCGACCTTCTATGACAATATCACAAATAGGACAAATCCTAGTGGTAGTAACTCTTTCCTGATTCGCTACTTTGATAACCAAACTAGATTCTAAAGGGTACGCAACACACTTTAATCTATCAACAACATTTTCAGAGATAAAAGATCTAGTAGCTCCAAAATCCTTTAACACTTTAACTTCTACTAAATTTATAGCATGCATACCTGCTACCACATTCGCATCCTGCACTGCATCTTTCATTTTTATATTAAATGTCCGTGCCCTTGGCTGAACTGATTGTGCTTATGTGGGTGGTGGTCCAGCAATCCTCAAAACATTAGCATTCTGAACAGGCTGTTTACAATTCCTTGGCATATGGCCAGCTTTTCCGCATTTGAAACATGTCATATCTGATCTTCCCAGCTTTTTGAAAATGATTCTTTTGATTCCCATTTCCGGGCTTAAACTTCTGGAATTTCTGACTGGCATGGTTAACATTCTTCTCAAACTTTCCCCTAAACTTAGATCTTCCTTGCTTCCTTGATCCTGTTCTAATCCTCAAACTTCCTTTTCTTTCCTTTATTTTCACTTTTAGTTGCTTCTCTTTCTCCTTTCATAATCATTGTTTTTTGTACCACAACAACATATATTTATATCTCAAGAAGGGCCATTTCACTCCGAATCCATGACTTAAGTCCTTGTTGAAATCATTTAGCTTTCTTAGCTTCCGTATTCACGTATTCTGGCACGAATCTCGCTAACACTGAAAACTTTACCTCATACTCCTCCATAGACATATTCTCCTGCTTCAAATCAAGAAATATCATCTCCAATTGATCATGCATATAACTTGGTAAATACTTCTCCAGAAACAATTCTGTAAACTTCTGCCAAAAGATAGCTTCTTCTTCCTGCAATACTTTGGTAGATTCCCACCAATAGCTAGCCCCATCCTTCATGTAATAACTCGCATATTTCATCTTCTTCTCGTCCTTAACTTCAGCAAACTCAAAATTTTTCTTCATTTCTCTTAACCAGGTCTGTGCTTTTATCGGATCGAGATATTGAGTGGCATTTATGACACTTTATTATGCTCTAATAAGCTTTGGATTGATGCATTTGTACTCAATTTTGTAAGTGTTTTAATGTATTTTCTAGTGTTTTTGCATTTCAGGCATTAATCTGTAAATTAGGTGAATTAGCATTATTTTGGTGCTAATATGGTGTCTAGGTGGTGTTGGAATAAAAGCTTGTTGAAGCTGGCTCGAAGCTGCAAGATAAAGAAAAAAAAGAAGTTATTTCTGGCAGAAGCCCAGCGCGCCCGCTCTGAACAAGCGCGCGGCCGCGCCGAAGTATAGAAAACCAGCGCGCCCGCGCTGATGAAGCGCGCGCCCGCGCTGTATCGGGATAATAAAATCCTGATTCTATTACAATTCTATTTTCTGGAATCCTGTGTTGATTGGGCTGCTATATATTGATAACTCAAGATCATTTTTTAATAAGGAGACTTACCATAGCACGAGGAGAAGACGACAAAAGACCTATAGCACAATTCAACAAAGGCGAAGATGATCTAGTTTATTCTTGTGAATCTTTGTTTTGAGTTGTAATCTTGGATGCTCGTTTCTTGTTTTGTTGAACCTATACTCTTGTTTGTACTTGATTTAAATTATTCGTTATAAAGACTACATTTTATATACCATGCTTTCATTGGAACCCACGTTGATGATGAGTCCGATTATGGGCTAATCATTATTGTGGGGTTTTAACGGATTTATTTATGGATTTCTTTAGTTAAATTGTTTGATGCCTTAGTATGTGATGATTGTATGATATCTTAGTGTTGGTTGTGCGTATTCGTCTTATGAGCGTCGTGAACTTATAAGATAGTGTGTTAATTCTTAATTAAGCGAAAGTGAATTTAAGGATTTAGAACTTGCCATGCTAGCATAGGTTCATATATTTGTTATGCATGATTCGTAGGTAATTTTAACCATCTTACTTGCCCTGTATAATCAAGATAGATAACTTGTGCTTAAACCGTTATATTGTCAAATTCTATAGACCTATAGGGTCTCAATATAATTGGTGTCTATTCAGCTTCTATCTCTTTTGTTGATGTCTGGTAGTCTGGTACTCGTGCAACGAAAGTTGGCGTTTATCAGTTTAGTATTATCTGATTAGTATCATCATCATTGCATGCCAAGGTTAAGAATAATAAGGCTATTGAATGAAGTATTTAATGAAGTTAGAATCCCATGTTTGTCATACTTATTAATTCAATCAATCTTATTCGTGTAGTTAAAATTATTAGTTCAATTCTTAGTTATAAACAACCTCAATTAGTTATCGTCTTAGCATTGAATAATAACCATACATTTTTGCTTAAGTGCGTGAGTTAATTAGTTAACCAATACAGTCTCTGTGGGAATGAACTAGAAAAGATTCTATACTACTTGCGAACTCGTATACTTGCGTGTATTATTAGCGCGTGTTTAGCGACTAACAAGTTTTTGGCGCCGCTGCGGGGGACTGCAGTGTTAATTGATAGTTTATGTGCTTTCCATCAGTGGTCGTTAAAGTTCATTGACTCGGACATTGTTACTTATCTGTTTCCTTATCTTATTTCAGGTACTCTAGCGAGGGTGTATGTATACGCGTGCGCGTACTCGTATGAGAACACTGGATAAAGCCGAGGAAGAAGTTTTGGTAGTTCGTAAGAAGTTTTTGAGGAAGAAAAGAAGGAAGAAGAAGAAGAGAAAGTTGAAGAACCAGTTGTAGTAGCAATGGGAGATCAAGCAGAAAATCCGAAGGCTTTGATGGATTATTCTCAACCTAAGATCAATGACATTCAGTCAAGCATCATCAGATCAACCATCAGGGCTAACACTTTTGAGATCAAGTTAAGCACGATTCAGATGATACAGAACTCTGTTCAGTTTGGGGGTTCTCCTACCGAAGACCCCAACATGCACATCAGGGATTTCATCGAGATCTGTGACACTTTCAAATTCAATAATGTGACTGAAGACGCTATCAAGCTATGCCTTTTCCCATTCTCTCTGAGGGACAAGGCTAAGTGCTGGTTACACTCTCTACCAGCAGGATCTATCATCACTTGGGACGATCTCGCGCAAAAGATTCTCACTAAATTCTTCCCCATGGCGAAGACTGCTGCAATCAAGAATGCTCTTAGTTTGCTCAGCAAATAGAGGAATCTCTGTATGAAGCTTGGGATCGATATAAGGAGATGCTAAGGAAGTGCCCACACCATGGCATGCCTGATTGGATGATTATTAATTGCTTCTACAATGGATTGGGTGCTACTTCTAGACCCATGCTTGATGCAACATCAGGAGGAGCCTTGTGGGCTAAGAGCTACGATGAAGCTTATGAACTGATGGCTGCTAATGAGTACCAGAATCCTTCCCAGAGACTGACTCAGGGGAAAGTCGCATGAATTCTAGAGTTGGATGCAGCTACTGCTATCGCTGCCCAACTTAAGGATTTGACGATGAAGGTGGACACTTTGGCTAATTATGGAGTAAATCAAATCGCTAGTGTCTGTGAGCTTTGTGCTGGTGCCCATGAGACTGATCAGTGTGCAATTTCTAGTGAATCCGCTCAGTTCGTGAACAACTTCCAGCGATCACAGCAACCAGTGCCAGCCACCTATCATCCCAACAACCGCAATCATCCTAATTTCAGTTGGAGCAATGCTCAGAATACGGTTCAACAGCCTTATCAGCAGTACCCAGCTAAACAGTACAACCCCCTGGTTTTCAGCAACCACAGTATGCACCTAGAGAGCAACTCCAGCTGCAACAAGCCAATGAAAAATTTGAATTAGAGGAGTTGAAGCTTATGTGCAAGAGTCAAGCTATTTTTATCAAGACCTTGGAAAATCAAATTGGGCAAATTGCCAATGTCTTGCTAAATCGTCAGCCTGGTATATTACCTAGTGACACTGAAGTGCCAGGAAAGAGGGAAACTAAGGAGCGGGTAAAGGCAATCACTTTAAGGTCTGGAAAGGTTGCGAATCCCGAACAAACTCAAGAGTTGGCCGAAGAAGTTGGGGCTGAGAAAGAAGTAGTATAGCAGGACGAAGATGTGGGATCAGGGAAGACTATTGTTGAGCACACTCCGCCTGAGGATAATACAGGGGTGAAACAGATTTATTCTCCACCTCCTTTTCCCAAGCGGCTGCAGAAGAAAAATATGGACAAGCAATTTGAGAAGTTTCTGGAGATGTTCAAGAAACTTCATATCAGCATACCTTTCGCCGAGGCTCTCGAGCAGATGCCTAATTATGCAAAGTTTATGAAAGATATTCTCTCTCGGAAGGTGAAGCTAGATGATTTAGAGACAGTTGCCCTCACGGAGGAATGGAGTGATGTGCTGTAACAGAAGTTGCCTCCGAGCTTAAAGATCCAGGAAGCTTCACTATTCCATGAACTATTGGAAAAGTGACTTTGGACAGATGCTTATGTGACTTGGGAGCTAGCATCAATCTGATGCCCTTGTCAATCTTCAAGCAGTTAAACTTACCTGATCCCAAACTGACTTATATGACCTTGTAGTTGGCCGACCGTTCTATTACATATCCGCGGGGTAGTGTGGAGGATGTCTTGGTCAAGGTTGATAAACTCATCTTCCCTGCCGATTTCGTCATTCTTGATTTCAAGGAGGACAAGAAGAGTCCCATAATCTTGGGGAGACCTTTCTTGGCGACTGGCCATACCTTGATAGATGTGTGGAAGGGTGAGCTCACAATGCGAGTTCTGGATCAGGATATTACTTTTAATGTGTTCAATGCTATAAAATTTCCTACTGATAATGCGGAGTGCTTAAAGGTGGAGTTGGTCGATTCGGTGGTCACCTCAGAACTTGATCAATTGCTAAGGTCTGATGCCTTAGAGAAAGCCTTGTTGGGGAATTCAGATAGTGAAGATGACGAAGGGGAACAACAATTGCAATATTTGAATGCTTTTCCCTGAAAAGGAAAATTGATATGACTTTTGAATCTCTTGGAATGGAGGAATTGAACAAAGCTCATAAACGCCTCAAGCCTTCTATTGAGGAAGCTCCAACTCTTGAGCTTAAGCCTTTACCTGAACATTTGAGGTATGCATTTTTAGGTGATGTATCTACTCTGCCTGTTATTATTGCATCTGACCTTTCAGGTAGTGATGAGGAAAAGCTTTTGTGGATTCTGAGAGAGTTCAAATCAGCAATTGGATGGACTATAGCACATATTAATGGAATCAGCCCTTCTTATTGTATGCATAAAATTCTTCTAGAGGAAGGTAGCAAACCTACGGTCGAGCTGCAAAGAAGACTTAATCCTATCATGAAGAAAGTAGCGAAGAAAGAAATTTTTAAGTGGCTAGATGCATGGATCATCTACCCTATCTCTGATAGTTCATGGGTAAGCCCGGTTCAATGTGTGCCAAAGAAAGGTGGAATTACTGTGGTAGTAAATGAGAAGAATGAGCTTATTCCTACAAGGACAGGCACGAGGTGGAGAGTTTGCATGGACTATAGGAAGCTAAATAAAGCCACTAGGAAGGATCACTTCCATTTGCCCTTCATTGATCAGATGCTTGACAGGTTGGCCGGTCATGAGTACTATTATCTTCTGGCTGGCTATTCGGGTTACAATCAGATTTGTATCGCTCCAGAAGATCAGGAGAAAACTACCTTCACTTGTCCATTTGGTACTTTCGCCTTCAGACGAGTTTCTTTTGGTCTGTGTGGTGCGCCAGCCACATTTCAGAGATATATGATGGCCATCTTTTCTGACATGATTGGCCAGAATGTAGAGGTGTTCATGGACGACTTCTCAGTCTTTGGAGATTCTTTTGATGAATGCTTGAAAAATCTTGGACATGTTCTCAAGAGGTGTGTTGAGACCAATCTGGTTCTCAATTGGGAAAAATGTCACTTTATGGTGCGACATGGCATCATTCTCGGGCACAAAGTTTCTAGTAAGGGTCTTGAGGTGGATAAGGCCAAGGTGGGAGTAATTGAGAATCTTCCTCCACCTATTTCTATTAAGGGAATTCGCAGTTTTCTTGGTCATTCGGGTTTCTCCAGGCGTTTCATCAAAGACTTCTCGAAAATTTCAAAGCCTTTATGCAGTCTGTTAGAGAAAGATGCTCCTTTCAAGTTTGATGATGAGTGCCTTGCAGCTTTTGAGGCATTAAAGAAGAGTTTAATCACAACACCGGTCATAACTGCACCTGATTGGAATGAGCCTTTTGAGATGATGTGTGATGCAAGTGACTATGCAGTTGGAGCAGTTCTTGTCAGAAGAAGAACAACCTATTTCATGTGGTCTACTATGCTAGTAAGACCCTAAATGGTGCTCAACCGAATTATACTACTACGGAGAAAGAGCTTTTAGCTATTGTCTATGGTTTTGAGAAATTTCGATCTTATCTACTTGGGACTAAGGTGACAGTTTTCACTGATCACGCTACTATTCGACATCTCATCTTAAAAAAGGACTCGAAGCCTAGATTGATTAGATGGGTTCTTTTGCTTCAAGAATTTAAACTAGAGATCAAGGACAGAAAAGGAACTAAAAATCAAGTCGCTGATCATCTCTCACGTTTAGAAAATCCTAATGGTACTTCATTGGATAAGACGTTGATAAATGAGTCTTTTCCCGACAAGCAACTGTTTGGAGTGCAAGAAGAAGAACCGTGGTTTGCAGACATTGTGAACTACCTTGTGAGTAATATCATGCCTCCCCACTTATCTTATGTTCAAAGGAAGAAGTTTCTACATGAGGTGAAGTGGTATATATGGGATGAGCCTTTTCTTTTTTGCCAAGGAGCTGACCAAATCATCAGGAGATGTATTCCTTATAACGAAAAGGGGGGAATATTGTGAGATTGCCACTCAACGGCTTATGGAGGATATTATGGTGGAAAAAAGACAACAGCTCATGTTCTTCAAGCAGGTTTCTTTTGGACGACGTTGTGTAAAGATGCTCATCAGTTTGTTTTGAAATGTGATCGATGTCATCGTGTGGGTAATATGTCTAAGAGGGATGAGATGCCTCTTAATGTGCTTTTCGAGGTTGAGGTCTTCGATATTTGGGGAATTGACTTCATGGGGCCATGTGTCTCATCTTGTAACAATCAGTATATCTTGTTGGCGGTTGATTACGTGTTGAAATGGGTTGAAGTTAAGGTGTTTCCAATGAACGATGCGAAAGTGGTGCTTAATTTTTTTCAGCATATATTCACAAGGTTTGGAACTCCAAGAGTCATAATCAGTGATGAGGGATCGTATTTTTACAATTGCAAGTTCACTGCTATGATGAAAAGGTATAATGTGAATCATTGTGTTGCTACGGATTATCATCCTCAGACGAATGGTCAAGCTGAGGTATCTAACAGAGAGATCAAGCGTATTTTGGAGAAAGTGGTGTGTCTATCAAGGAAGGATTGGTCTTTGAAGCTTGATGAAGTTATTTGGGCGTATAGAACAGCATATAAGACTCCATCGGGAATGTCGCCATTTCAGTTGGTTTATGGTAAGGGGTGTCATTTGCTTGTGGAGCTCAAGCATAAGGCATATTGGGCTTTGAAGAAGTTGAATCTGGACTTGGATGCGGTTGGAAAAAAGAGGATGCTTTAATTGAATGAACTTGATGAGTTTCAACTTCAAGCTTATGAGAACAACAAAATGTATAAGGAAAAAGTCAAGAGGTGGCACGATAGGGGTCTAGTGCTTAAGTCATTTGTGCCGGGGAAACAAGTTCTTTATTCAACTCTCATCTCCGTCTTTTTCCTGGAAAGTTGAAGTCAAGATGGTCAAGGCCGTTTATTGTCAAAACTGTGTTTCCACATGGAGCGGTGGAAATTTTTTAGAATGATCTGGGCCAAGTATTCAAGGTATATGGTCAAAGGTTGAAGCATTTTTATGGTGACACGGAAAACCGCGAGGTGGTTAGTGTCGTTTTATTGTCCATTTAATCACAAGATTCTACGTCGAGCTAGCGATATAAAAGAAGCGCCTCTTGGGAGGTAACCCAAGTATGTTGTACATTAGTAGGTAGAAGAAGCAAGAAGAAAAGAGAAAAATACAAAAAAATAGAAAAGGGAAAAAATTCAGGGCCAACTACAGAATCTGGGCTCACCCGTGCTAAACAAGCGCGCGGCCGCGCCATTTTCAAGTAGCCAAGCGCGCCCGCGCTGTTCTAGCGCGCGACCGTGTCGGTTTTCCAGAAAGTGAGCGCGCCCACGCTGTCTCAGCGCGCGGCCGCGCCTGGTCCCTGTTCAAAAAAAATGGGAGTTTTAAGAGAAAATAGGGATTTTTAACTAAAAATCAATTCCAACCCGATTTTTACTCTTCCATATCCCATAATTCCCTCTCCTAATCAATTCCATTATTCCCACGATTCCCATAATCAATTCCCACTTTTATTCCTTATAGAATTCATACCTCTCCACCTATAAATACATACACTTACAAACAATTTGTCCACCAATTCACAACCTCTCAACACAAATTCTCTCTAAATACTTAAGCTTTTATTCTTTCTTCTTCAATCCCGATGGCACCCAAGAGACAAAGAACACAAGTTGGAAGCAGCACCACCGACTCTTCATCTGCGGGTGGTGTGAGGCCCAGGTTTTCTACTCCTGAGGCTGAGGAGGAGTACACTAGGCTTCTCTCGAAGACTATTGCTAAGGAGCGAGGTTTTCTGCCATCAGGGAAGGAATGTAAGCTGTTAGAGATGATTCTCGAGATGGGCTGGGTTTCTTTTTGTGAGGCGCCCACTACTGTGCCCATGAGTGTTGTGCGGGAGTTCTATGTGAATGCCAAGGTGAAGAAGAATGGCTTCAGGTGGTGAGGGGGAGGACTGTAGAGTACAGTGTTGATGCTATCAAGGCGGTGATTGAGCAGCCCGCGAGAAAGGTGGGTTAGGACACTTGGAACGATAAGACTCCTGAGGACTTTAATTTGGATCTCATCGTTGCTACTCTCTTTGTGCGTGAGACTCATTGAAAGTTCAAGAGGGGCACTACTGATTACTCCACGTTCCCTGTGTTGTGCATGAACAGGTTTGCACAGGCTTGGAACTCATTTATTTGTGCTAACATCATGCCATCGTCGCATGTGCATGAGATTACTGGGGAGTGTGCTCGCCTGCTGTGGGGTATTCTGCAGGGTGATTACATTGACTTGGGGATGGTGATATATCAGCGGATTTTGAGATTCTTGAGGGGAGGTACTACAGGTGCTATTCCGTACGCGTCAGTTGTGACGAAGTTGTGCGTGGCGGTTGGAGTTCATTGGCCAGCACATGAGCAGCTTCAGCTTCCCAGTGCTCCTATTGATAGTTCTACGCTACAGAGCATGCAGGAGTGGTATGGAGGGAAGCCCGGTCCTAAGGGGCTAGGTTATTCATATGATCATTTTCCAGGCGGTGTGCCCATAGAGGCTGCTACTGCAGGAGGTTCTCAGCATGCCCGTAGAGCAGCTTGGAGAGCTCAATATGGAGAGGAGGCTGGTTCGTCACAGCAGCAGCAGCAGGAGCAGAGATGGGAGCTGGTTTGAGTTTGACGCAGTATAGGCATCTCGCGAGGAGGATGGATGCGATGCACGACATCCATAGTCGGCTTGTGAAAGAGATGTGTCCTAAGTCCAATATGTATTGTAACGCCCCCAAATCCGGGGTCAGATGATTTGGTTGTCACGATGAAACCTCAATCCAAAATAACCTGTTAAATCAATAAATAAATGCCAGCGGAAGATATTTATCATTTATGACACCAAACTAATCCAAGATCTTTTAAGGTTACAGTTCTAGAAACAAGATATCCAAATTCCACAAATAAATTTTTCTCACTTTCTTTTACAACTCTTTTCAATAAATTCCAACTCAAAACTAACCCACTAGTATAACTTCGAAATGAAGTATACTAGGCCCAAATAAGATACACAACTATAATATAATATAATATAATATAAACAACTTTACACAATAAAACTTACACTAGCCCGCAAACCCTGGATCAACCACCTTCCAATAGCTTCTTCTTTGCTTCCTTGAATTACGGAGCTAAGCAGCGCAAGCTAATCCTCACTGGAGGTTAAATTTAAAAACAGGCAAGTATGAGCGGAAGAAATGCTCAGCAAGATCATTATAGCATATATAGGGTCTTTTGATATAAAACCGATATCTGCATTAGAGCAGAACATTTAAAATCATAATTGCTGAATTATAAACTCTTTTTGATATTTTCAAGCGAAAGGCTTCAGCAATACTTTGAATCTTGACGAGAATAAAACTCGTAAAACAGTGTTTACGGAAATATCGTAAACCACAATAACATGAAACAATGATTATGGATTGAATCATAAACTTTACTCAAAACTCAACTCTTAATATTAATACTTATTTTGTTGTCATATCAAATTAGATATCAATACGAACTTTGATGCTCACAACACCCATACTGAAGTCAACATCAATCATCTATACTAATACCACCTTTCATATTTAACAACAACGTAAGTATCCACAAAATCAGAAACTGAATCAAAGCCACAATTCACTTTTAATCCAAAACAGAATCAGTACTTTTAATCCAAAAAGAATCAGTTGATAAATTATTTATTCTATGAATATCAAAAATGATATGATAATTTAGATTAGGATCATTCTCCGATGGACGTACTATCACATGCTGATCAGCCCGTGTGATAGCACAAGGTCATGATTCATAGAAACGTGACCCCAAAAACACGAGTACTCAAACAAAAAGGCATAACTAGCCTGTGGCAAAATGGTGTCATAATATTTCATATGGCACTTAGAAATAGCCCTCCGCTGGACCGTCCGTCCCGGTCACTTACGCAATTATGATCCAATCTTAAAACCTTTTATTGAAATGGGGTCATAATAATCGACACCCGAAATAATTTTATTCCCCCAATTCTTGGGTAGGAATATTCGCAACCAAATCACTTTTCTCAAAATCCAAAACATTTGTAAATCCGATAATTGGATAACTAAATCACTTAGCTACTCTGAATATAGAATAGCGGAAGAATACTTGCATAAATAGAATTATTTAATTCAGCGATATGTAAAACATTTATCTATTCCGAACTAAGAATAGGGAAAGCAATACTTGCATAATAAGCTTCAAAATAAATATCACTTGAACATTAAGTGATGATAGGTATACTTGCATACTGTGATTCGAAATAAACATCACTTGAACAATAAGTGAAATCAGGGGTACTTGCCTTTGGGTTTTTAGCAGTTAGTCACACTCGCAAACACGCATCTATTCTGAAATTCTGTCTTAAAACATCACCGTCCTTCTTTTCAACACTTGACTGATATGCTGCTCCTGCGATTGCTAGAAGCCAGATGCCCAATACCATTCCATCTCATTCTTTATCCAACGTCTTGTCCTGATCAACTCGAATGATCCACATCTATAATTAAAAGATACAACTTTAATTGTCTAAATGATAATTACTTGACGAACGGCGCGTCAAAACCCTATCGTCTACCCATACGATAGCCCACATATAAATATAACAGACAAACACAGGACTCTTAATCCACACACACACATAATTCACATAGCACATAAGCACATAACTCATGTATCACTTAATTCATATCACATATGACTCAGTTCATCAGAAGGTTCGACTAGGTACGTTAAAAACTGAAATCGGGTCAAAAATATGATTCATCGATCAAAACTCGACTCAGAATAACTTGCAAAACAAACGACCTTTCGAAACAAAAGGATTTGGGTCTCGAAAGTATTTTTATTGAAAGCAGAATATTTTTCTGAGTCTGTACGCGTTCGTTTCGTATTAAACGGACAAACGGTTGATTTATTATGAAGTTTTGAACATTTTTCGGAATATAAACGGATCTCCGAATCATTTAATAACTAAATAATAAGGCTCGAACACTCAAAAATAATTTTATAAGAATTATCGAGCCTGGAAAATAATTTAAAATAATATTTTAAACTCGAAACCATTTTTCAGAATTTTTAAATCAATTTTAAATAATTAAATCTAATTAAATAATCAATTAAAATTAATTAATAACTAATTAAATTAATTAATCAATTAACATTTAAATTAATTGACTAATTAAATAATTAATTATTCACTAAAATTAATTAATTAAATAATTTGGATTTATTTTTGAATTAAAATAATTTTTCAGAATTAAAATAATGATTTTTAGAATAAAAGAAAATAATTTTTAAAACTAAAGACTGATTTTTGATTTATTTTTAAAACAAAATCTGCACAAACAGATTTTAGACTATTGAATTGGGAGAAATAGAATCAAATGTGGGTCGAAACCGGGTCAGGCAACCGGGTTATCGGGTCGCCAAGAACACGAAGAACTCGCCGGCCGTTTACCAGAATCCGGCGAGCCCCGATTTTCCGACGAGCGGGGTTTGCAGTCCTAACGGCTTGTTTTCGTTCGATTTTCAGCTGGATTTTATTCTACATCAACCCTGCAACATAACAGTACCAACAACGACAAGAACGAAGTCGCAGAATTCAAACTCCGGCCAAAAAGCCATTAACGCCGGCGGTTTTCTCGAGTTTTCCGACAAAAACTCGAATTCACTCAATCCTTAACCAAACACGATGATTCCAGTGTCAAAATAACGCCAAGAACGATTACAATCTACTCAGGTCATCACACACAATCAAAACCCACTAAATCATAAACCCCCAAAAATTCGAATATTACCCTAAAAATCGATTTTAAAATTTAACAACTCTTGAAACGATTTGATGATATAAAATGATAGAGAATCATCTGTGATTCATTTTGGTTATTCATACTTGTGATTTGGTATTCAATAACGCCTTCAAAATTGACTTTGATTTTCAGAATTTTTCAAGAACACCAAGAACACATATTCAAGAAATTTTCAGAAAATTAAACCTCAATTTCTATATGATATTGAACTCTATTTTTGAAGTATAATATACCAAATCGACCAGAAAAACATGCTCTACAATATAGAAGCATCAAATCACATCAACAACATCAAGAACAAAAATTCATCATTTAATTATCAAATAATTCGAATATAAATAATTAAATAAGAAAATTACCATGATTTCTGGACAGAAACTGATGATTGATTCAGAAAGGAGATTTCGAGAGCTTCGTTTTGATATGCTGCACGCCCGAATCGGAGTTCGATAACGCCTTCGTTCGTGTGTTTGATTCTCGGGAACGTATCGGTTTCTCGGGTTTTTCTCTGTATTTACGGTGTTTTAACTGGTTGCAAATGAATAAACGGAATAAACGAAATAAGAAATAGGCTATTTATATTTATGGAATATTGGATCGTTCTGGATCGTTTTGGATCGTTTTAGATCATTAAATTAGTTGCTTAGCCGCTAAGTAACTGCAATAACGATCCGATTCAATACCAAAATTGGATAATTATCAAAACCGAGCTTTTTATAAAACATTATATACGAGAATAATATAAAAATATCCCGTCTCTCGAAAATACGGGTTTTATTGATTACCGAAATAACTATCGTATCGAAAATCTTGCGCCGGGCCGCGCACGGGTTAAACCGTAATCCGAATTGAAAAAGTCAAAACACGGAAAATGTCCGGAATTACCAGATTAGGTTAGGAAGGAGTTTTCGTAAGAGTTTCGGGTTATAAAAACGCAACAACGGTTGAAGTCGGATGATTCCCGGCTTTATAAAATAATTTTGGTAATTATTCAAAAAAATAATTAATAATTCATAAATCAATATAAAATAATCTAACAGTCCAAAAATTACCAGAAAAATATCACAATTATCTATATTTTATTCTGGACATATAAAATTTCAAATACTCAAATAATATCACATCTAAACACCCAAACATCAATTCCACTTATCAGATAATTCACCAAAATTCACCTAAAATCACATAATAATTCCAATTAATAATAATAATAATATTTGAAAATATGGGATATTACAATCTACCTACCTTATAAGGATTCCGTCCTCGGAATCAGCAGAAGAGAGCAATAAGAATCTTATCTCAAATTTTCCATTTCCAAATAACCTCAATTTTCCATTATCTCAAATAAATCTTGTATTCCTTGTATAATAAAACTTTTACAGGAGCTTCACTGTGCACCACTGTTCCATTCACACCTCTTGATTAATTCTTCAATAGAATTCCCTTTACTACTTGCGAGAAAAGAATAGAGAGAAAGATAAAGAGAAAGAAAAGAAAGAGAGATATAGAGAGAGAAATAAAGAAACAGACCGAGTTCGGTATATGCCACTGATATTCTAATCGCATTGCAGTCCACTGTCGTCCTTCGTAATTCCATCACATCGCCTTACTTTGACTTGACCAGGATACTCAACTTAACTTGATTGACATACCTTCGAATATTTAGAATGATAAAATCATAGAATTTCAAAGAGAATAGAATTTCATATCATAACAGGATAGAATCTGAATTTGAGAAAAAATATTGTTGAAATGAAATAAAAACTGAGAGATCAATATGATCAAATGAACTTGGTATTGCGTGTCCAAATTAAGACACTACTAAAGGTTGTTAACCTTCTTGTAGTCACAACACACACAAGTGATGGCGTCCCATCCAACTCCTATCACACAGACAGGTATACCTTGTGTCCCTTATATTTAAGGTTGTTCATCTCAGTCAGAATAAAAGAATATCAAAGGAATTCAAAATCAAATGAATAAAACTGAAAAGATTTCAAAGATGATAATTCTGAAGGAAATGAAATCCAGAGAACAAAATTCTGACACCAAATGAGCAACTGGTGTCACATCACCAAGAAACTATCCACCAAATAAGAAAAGTGGAATTAATTATCATAACTTGACAGAGCTATCAAAACCTGAAAAAAAATAGGCTTCATGACAGCCTCTGGCACATTTAAAACACAGATATGATTGAAAATGAGTGTTAGGGAATATATCCTCTAACAATTACTTCTTTTGAGAGATGTCAAAAGGGAATTATAGAAAGAGAAGGTATTGCCAAAGTCTTAATATTTATCTTCAATTTGAATTCTTCTGTTGACTCGTCACCCAATTCTAGACACTTCTTCATGTTCCAAGGATATCGATAATCTTCATCGTCGTCAAATCGTAGTCTCGAAAGATTCCACAATAGAAGTTTTGCAACTGCCAGGAGTTCTATCCAGCTCAGCACAACCATCTCAAACGAATACGCCTTATCTTAACTTACTCGTTGGTACTATATCTGATAGTCCAACAGGAACTCGATATGAGCTCAAATGTCCTCACATAGCTATACACACTCCTACACACTCTCGTTTCTAGTTTACTATAACCTCAGCTCTGATACCAACCTGTAACGCCCCCAAATCCGGGGTCAGATGATTTGGTTGTCACGATGAAACCTCAATCCAAAATAACCTGTTAAATCAATAAATAAATGCCAGCGGAAGATATTTATCATTTATGACCCCAAACTAATCCAAGATCTTTTAAGGTTACAGTTCTAGAAACAAGATATCCAAATTCCACAAATAAATTTTTCTCACTTTCTTTTACAACTCTTTTCAATAAATTCCAACTCAAAACTAACCCACTAGTATAACTTCGAAATGAAGTATACTAGGCCCAAATAAGATACACAACTATAATATAATATAATATAATATAAACAACTTTACACAATAAAACTTACACTAGCCCGCAAACCCTGGATCAACCACCTTCCAATAGCTTCTTCTTTGCTTCCTTGAATTACGGAGCTAAGCAGCGCAAGCTAATCCTTACTGGAGGTTAAATTTAAAAACAGGCAAGTATGAGCGGAAGAAATGCTCAGCAAGATCATTATAGCATATATAGGGTCTTTTGATATAAAACCGATATCTGCATTAGAGCAGAACATTTAAAATCATAATTGCTGAATTATAAACTCTTTTTGATATTTTCAAGCGAAAGGCTTCAGCAATACTTTGAATCTTGACGAGAATAAAACTCGTAAAACAGTGTTTACGGAAATATCGTAAACCACAATAACATGAAACAATGATTATGGATTGAATCATAAACTTTACTCAAAACTCAACTCTTAATATTAATACTTATTTTGTTGTCATATCAAATTAGATATCAATACGAACTTTGATGCTCACAACACCCATACTGAAGTCAACATCAATCATCTATACTAATACCACCTTTCATATTTAACAACAACGTAAGTATCCACAAAATCAGAAACTGAATCAAAGCCACAATTCACTTTTAATCCAAAACAGAATCAGTACTTTTAATCCAAAAAGAATCAGTTGATAAATTATTTATTATATGAATATCAAAAATGATATGATAATTTAGATTAGGATCATTCTCCGACGGATGTACTATCACATGCTGATCAGCCCGTGTGATAGCACAAGGTCATGATTCATAGAAACGTGACCCCAAAAACACGAGTACTCAAACAAAAAGGCATAACTAGCCTGTGGCAAAATGGTGTCATAATATTTCATATGGCACTTAGAAATAGCCCTCCGCTGGACCGTCCGTCCCGGTCACTTACGCAATTATGATCCAATCTTAAAACCTTTTATTGAAATGGGGTCATAATAATCGACACCCGAAATAATTTTATTCCCCCAATTCTTGGGTAGGAATATTCGCAACCAAATCACTTTTCTCAAAATCCAAAACATTTGTAAATCCGATAATTGGATAACTAAATCACTTAGCTACTCTGAATATAGAATAGCGGAAGAATACTTGCATAAATAGAATTATTTAATTCAGCGATATGTAAAACATTTATCTATTCCGAACTAAGAATAGGGAAAGCAATACTTGCATAATAAGCTTCAAAATAAATATCACTTGAACATTAAGTGATGATAGGGATACTTGCATACTGTGATTCGAAATAAACATCACTTGAACAATAAGTGAAATCAGGGGTACTTGCCTTTGGGTTTTTAGCAGTTAGTCACACTCACAAACACGCATCTATTCTGAAATTCTGTCTTAAAACATCACCGTCCTTCTTTTCAACACTTGACTGATATGCTGCTCCTGCGATTGCTAGAAGCCAGATGCCCAATACCATTCCATCTCATTCTTTATCCAACGTCTTGTCCTGATCAACTCGAATGATCCGCATCTATAATTAAAATATACAACTTTAATTGTCTAAATGATAATTACTTGACGAACGGCGCGTCAAAACCCTATCGTCTACCCATACGATAGCCCACATATAAATATAACAGACAAACACAGGACTCTTAATCCACACACACACATAATTCACATAGCACATAAGCACATAACTCATGTATCACTTAATTCATATCACATATGACTCAGTTCATCAGAAGGTTCGACTAGGTACGTTTAAAACTAAAATCGGGTCAAAAATATGATTCATCGATCAAAACTCGACTCAGAATAACTTGCAAAACAAACGACCTTTCGAAAAAAAAGGATTTGGGTCTCGAAAGTATTTTTATTGAAAGCATAATATTTTTCTGAGTCTGTACGCGTTCGTTTCGTATAAAACGGACAAACGGTTGATTTATTATGAAGTGTTGAACATTTTTCGGAATATAAACGGATCTCCGAATCATTTAATAACTAAATAATAAGGCTCGAACACTCAAAAATAATTTTATAAGAATTATCGAGCCTGGAAAATAATTTAAAATAATATTTTAAACTCGAAACCATTTTTCAGAATTTTTAAATCAATTTTAAATAATTAAATCTAATTAAATAATCAATTAAAATTAATTAATAACTAATTAAATTAATTAATCAATTAACATTTAAATTAATTGACTAATTAAATAATTAATTATTCACTAAAATTAATTAATTAAATAATTTGGATTTATTTTTGAATTAAAATAATTTTTCAGAATTAAAATAATGATTTTTAGAATAAAAGAAAATAATTTTTAAAACTAAAGACTGATTTTTGATTTATTTTTAAAACAAAATCTGCACAAACAGATTTTAGACTATTGAATTGGGAGAAATAGAATCAAATGTGGGTCGAAACCGGGTCAGGCAACCGGGTTATCGGGTCGCCAAGAACACGAAGAACTCGCCGGCCGTTTACCAGAATCCGGCGAGCCCCGATTTTCCGGCGAGCGGGGTTTGCAGTCCTAACGGCTTGTTTTCGTTCGATTTTCAGCTGGATTTTATTCTACATCAACCCTGCAACATAACGGTACCAACAACGACAAGAACGAAGTCGCAGAATTCAAACTCCGGCCAAAAAGCCATTAACGCCGGCGGTTTTCTCGAGTTTTCCGGCAAAAACTCGAATTCACTCAATCCTTAACCAAACACGATGATTCCAGTGTCAAAATAACGCCAAGAACGATTACAATCTACTCAGGTCATCACACACAATCAAAACCCACTAAATCATAAACCCCCAAAAATTCGAATATTACCCTAAAAATCGATTTTAAAACTTAACAACTCTTGAAACGATTTGATGATATAAAATGATAGAGAATCATCTGTGATTCATTTTGGTTATTCATACTTGTGATTTGGTGTTCAATAACGCCTTCAAAATTGACTTTGATTTTCAGAATTTTTCAAGAACACCAAGAACACATATTCAAGAAATTTTCAGAAAATTAAACCTCAATTTCTATATGATATTGAACTCTATTTTTGAAGTATAATATACCAAATCGACCAGAAAAATATGCTCTACAACATAGAAGCATCAAATCACATCAACAACATCAAGAACAAAAATTCATCATTTAATTATCAAATAATTCAAATATAAATAATTAAATAAGAAAATTACCATGATTTCTGGACAGAAACTGATGATTGATTCAGAAAGGAGATTTCGAGAGCTTCGTTTTGATATGCTGCACGCCCGAATCGGAGTTCGATAACGCCTTCGTTCGTGTGTTTGATTCTCGGGAACGTATCGGTTTCTCGGGTTTTTCTCTGTATTTACGGTGTTTTAACTGGTTGCAAATGAATAAACGGAATAAACGAAATAAGAAATGGGCTATTTATATTTATGGAATATTGGATCGTTCTGGATCGTTTTGGATCGTTTTAGATCATTAAATTAGTTGCTTAGCCGCTAAGTAACTGCAATAACAATCCGATTCAATACCAAAATTGGATAATTATCAAAACCGAGCTTTTTATAAAACATTATATACGAGAATAATATAAAAATATCCCGTCTCTCGAAAATACGGGTTTTATTGATTACCGAAATAACTATCGTATCGAAAATCTTGCGCCGGGCCGCGCACGGGTTAAACCGTAATCCGAATTGAAAAAGTCAAAACACGGAAAATGTCCGGAATTACCAGATTAGGTTAGGAAGGAGTTTTCGGAAGAGTTTCGGGTTATAAAAACGCAACAACGGTTGAAGTCGGATGATTCCCGGCTTTATAAAATAATTTTGGTAATTATTCAAAAAAATAATTAATAATTCATAAATCAATATAAAATAATCTAACAGTCCAAAAATTACCAGAAAAATATCACAATTATCTATATTTTATTCTGGACATATAAAATTTCAAATACTCAAATAATATCACATCTAAACACCCAAACATCAATTCCACTTATCAGATAATTCACCAAAATTCACCTAAAATCACATAATAATTCCAATTAATAATAATAATAATATTTGAAGGATGTCTGTTCTCATAGACATTTGTGTGGTGACACTATAGCTAGTATGTAGGTGCTTATTATAGAATAAGTTCACTGAACATGACTCGCACAGCTGAACAACTGATGGAGTTCACTCACGTGTCAACAGTTGTTCACATAGTGATAGTTGTACAAGTATCCTTAGACTTGAGGTCATCATAGTCATCTTGTGTGCACTGAACTATGCTTTGGTTTAGTTCTTAGTCTCCAGGGACAATTATTAGGGCTCTACTGGGTATAGGAATTTGTACACGAAGATAGTGTATGATCAATATAGGATCTACCCCTTCCAGTGAAGAAAGCGAATGTTCAAGGCTGATCCACTTATGCTAGTTCAGGAATCTCTGGCCAGAGTGAATGAAATTAGAAAGGAGTTTCTAATTTGCATAGAACTACGCATAGTAAATGGTAAGCAAGTGATTGAATTAGATAGGCTTGACACGAGATCCATGCCTTGTATTTAATCGGGACATTGTAGGGTAGAAGGAGTTTATTGTACGGTAACTATTCACTGAATAGGTTCTTGGTATTTTAAGCAGTGAATTCATATTATCCGGATAGTCGCGATATGCTGAGAAGTATCCCTCACGATGTAGAATAAATGTGATTAATTAAATAATCATATTTAATAAATTAGAGAATTTATATAAATAATGATAAAATAGTTTTATTATTATTTATTTCTACTGCCGGCTTAATATTGAACCTACAGGGTCACACCATAAAAAGAGAATGAGTTAATGGTGGAGGAATTAATTAATAATGGCTAATAATTATTTATTTATGAAATAAATAATTAATTGGCAAATTTAATAATTGATTAAATGAGATTTAATTGATTATAAATTAATTAAGAAAAGTTCTTAATATTATTAATTAAAGGATTTAATTTTTGGAAATTAAATCAAGAGAGAGAATTATTTCTAAAGTGTTTAGAAAAAGGATTAATAATTAAAAGGTGTTTTAATTATTAATGAGAATAATAAATGGGATAATAATAATAATATTTATGGGAAAATTTCAGCTGAAATTTTGCCTATAAATATACTATTATAGACCCTATTTTCATTCGAACCCGAAAACCCAAAAGTTTTAGAAAAACTAATTCTCTCCACCTCCTCCTCCTCCTTAACGTCGTTTTCTTGGTGGATACCGGTGGAGTGCTTCACGTTTGAGGAGCAGCTGCTAAGGATCTCCGATCGATGCTCTTGGATCGCATATTAAAGGTTAGTAATCGATCCTACGTTTTTACCACGATTTATATGCTTTTATTTGGATTTTATATGTGTAAAAAGTGTTTTACCATGCCCCCGCTGCGTTTAAAATCCAACACATACATCGTTGCTTAAGTGCGTGAGTTAATTAGTTAACCAATACAGTCTATGTGGGAACGAACTAGAAAAGATTCTATACTACTTACGAACTCGTTTACTTACGTGTATTATTAGCGCATGTTTAGCGACTAACGCGGGTAATCCTATAAATTATGTGGGATGAACGAATTGGAAGTGTTTAAAATTTCCGATTCTCGAGGGTGGAGGTTGTTGTAAGAGTTGAAGAAGTCGGTTCATCACAGGGGTATCTTGGTTTTATTCTTGGTTTTGAGTTTGCCTTTCTTCTTCAGGGTAATTTGGTGAAGTGGCCATTTTATAAACCTGATGAGCAATTATTTAGCAATATGATAGTGTTAGGGCGAAAACACGCGCTAATAACACACGCAAGTATACGCGTTCGCAAGTAATATAGAATACTTTCTAGTTCGTTCCCACAGAGACTCAGACTAATTATGTTCAATTAAACTCACTCACCAATGTATATTTACTTCTCAATGTTAAGACACTAACACTTAGAATTGTTCACTAATTATCAACTATAATTAACTACTAAAATTAACCACTTAATTAACACTTCGAATTAACAATATTAAAACACTCATGAGATCACAACTTCATTACTACTTCCTTCAATAGTCATTGTTATTACCCTAAGCATGCAACAGTGATGATATTAATCGAATAACACGAAACTGATAAAAGCCAACTTTCTTTGTACTAATACCATTCTACCAAACATCCACAATTAAGATAGAAGTTGAATAGGCATCAATTATGTTGAGTCCCTATATGTCTACAGAAATTGACAACATAATGATTTAAGCACAAGTTATTCCTTTTGATTACACAGGGCGAATAAAACGGTTAGAGTTACCCACTAATCATGCAACATCATACATGAACCTATGCTAGCATGGCAAGTTCTAAATCTCGAGATCCACCGTCGCTTCAAAAGAGATTAACACCCTATCTTATATTTTCGCGACGCACATAAGACGAATACGCACAACCAATACTAGATATCATACAATCATCACACACTAAGATATTAAACAACTAACTAAAGAATTCCATAGTAAATCCGTTACGACCCCATGATCACGATTAGCCCATGATAGCACTTATCATCATCATGGGTTCATATGAAAACATGATAAATAAACACAAGATAATAATAACTAAACTAATTATATTAAACCAGAGTACGTCACAAGAGTAAATAGGTTCAAAGCAAAGAAAACTAGCATCCAATGTTACAACGAAATAAAGAATCACAAGAAAATATGCTTCCTCTTCGTTGCGGTGTGCTAAAACGGTCTTCTTCCTTATCTCCTTCTCTCCTTGCTTAATACAACGATCCAACCTAGTGAAAACGTCTATGAATCTACTTATATAGAAGTCCCATAAAACTCAGATTACACAGAAGTTGGAAGCCAAACAGAAATAGAAGTCTAAAATAATTTATTTTTTTTGCCGACCCTGCGCGACCGCTCAGCATAGCTGAGCGGGCGCTCTGCTTCCTGCGCGGCCGCTCAGCATAGCTGAGCGGGCGCTCAGACCCCTACTGGATTTTTTCTGAGTTTGCTCCGTTTCTTCGCTGTAATCTGCTCTTCGCTTCCCTCTCTGAATGCTAAACACTTGCCAAGGCTTATCCTTGATGATTACTCCCCTGAAATGCAACTAATACCCTGAAATGCACAAACACTAGAAAAATGCATCAAATACACAAAATACTTGATTTCAAGACACCAATTTAAGCTATTTTAAGACGTTCTAAGTGGTATAAAATGCCACTTATCACACCCCCAAACTTAAATCGATGCTTGTCCTCAGGCATCACAGACTAAAAAACAAATAAAAAACATGCATGAATGCAATCTATATAAAATGCAGCGATCCCCCTTACTTCAACCAAACCAACCAACTTACAACATCTCAACAAATGCAATTAGGCGACTAAAGAGATATCAAATCATGCAAACGAACATACAGCCAGAAACGTGGTGTGTGCAGATGCTTAACAGATATGCTTCGGAACTAGATCAATTATTATGACTCAACTATCATCAAGGCAATCACATGATTATACAAAGAATAAAAATTTGTTAGGTCACACACACACTGTAGTGGGGGTGAACAGTGTATAGTACAATCAAATCGAACTTTAATAACTCAAGTAACAGAAAATAAACTTTATTGAAACAATAAACTTTGTTACAATATGGAACTGTTACCTCTCAGTGATGAATAAATATCACGAGAGCTGCTAGGGTTACAATGAATAATCTTCTCAAATATGATAACACTTATAGTGTAAACCCTATGTCTGTGTTTATATACTACACAGTTACAAGATAATCGCTAATTGATATGGAATATAATTCTGCTTCCTAAAATATATCAATCAGATATCTTTTCTTCCAATTATTCTATTCTTCATAGAATTCCTTCTTCATGCATATCTCTTCTTATGTTTGTCTTGATCTTCTTTCTTTTAATCAGTTGTTGTCCTTATCTGAACGTCCTTCAGTACTTAAGTTCTGATATCCATCTTCTGATGATTATCTCCTGATAATATAAGTACCGATATCCTTAAGTCATGACTTCCAGTAAGTACTGATTTATCTTGTTTAAGTAAGATCTGAAAACTAAACATAAATCATATTAGCCATGACATTATCAAATATATCCAACAATCTCCCCCAACTTGTAAATTAGCATAATATACAACTTTAACAAATATTTGATGATGTCAAAAACATTAAGTACAAATGCATGAGAATTAGGCTAGATAACTACAACTTACAGTCCTTAAAGCTTTACCAATCTTTAACATCTGATAACAACTTCAGTCTGTATTCATATCAAAATTTAAGTAGTTGTAGATCTTGACTTGGCTTCATATTCTGATCTCTCTGATGTAAGGAGTTATTCTGAGATAGTTCTTCAACAAACATCTCTCAGCATATCTGAGTTCATCAATCATCCTCCTTTTAGCATCTTTAAGTTCTGCAGTATCTTCACCAATTTGAAAGATTGCAGCCCTGAGATCATTAATCTTAGCTTTTCTTATATCCTGATCCAGTCTGATCAAATATGCCTTATCAGACTCAAGATTGAATTCCACAGCCCTGTAACCCAGAAAGGTAGTTATAATCTTAGCAGTGTTGGGCTTCATTTCAACTATATCACCCTTGTGATCTCTGTACTTTGGAAGATATATGCTGTCAGACTTAACAGAATAAAGCCTTTTCTGCCTCTGAATCTGATTCTTCAAATAGTTTGCAGCACTTTCAGTTATTCTGTCATTCACTTGAAGTAAGAATAATACATGCTCCAGTTCTTCAAAATACTTCAGTGGAATGGCATTTTCCCTTATATGATAAACCCTACCATCTGTCATGAAGTACAACACGATGTGTTCTTTCAAGTAGGTATGGTAAACCATTTGTATAGATTCTAGTTGATTCAATCTCTCAGGAGTTGCTCCAATACCTGGTTCACTCAAGGAAGTTGGATCATTGGTAGTGTTCTGTATTCTTCTTTCATCAACACTTCCCAATCCAGTTTTGTCTCTTGCTTCCTTTCCAGTAACTACTCTTGCTTCAAAACCACTTGCAGCAGTCTTCAAAGGTTGAGTCTGTTTTACTTTAGTGAATCCCGGTAGGAGTGTCTTTGATTTATCTTCTGATATCAAGTTAACTTGAGCTATGTCAGAGGTTACTTGCTTCTTTGGAATATCAGAACTTACTATCTCTTGACTCTGAACAACTTGAGCCATGTCAGAGGTTGTCTTAAAAACTTTTCTTGAAGTCAGAGCAAGATCATCATCTTCATCAGTAATTTCTTCATTCACAGGAGGCACATAAACCTTGATAGGTTCACCAACTTTTTCTTTACCCTTGGACCTTGGATCTATCTCTGGTTGTGATTTAGCCATGGTTGCTTCAGAATTTGTCCTTTCTTTTATCACAATGCCCATAAGTTTTGGAAGTGTCTTTTCACCAGAAGCTTCAGATTTAGTTGTGACTTTTTCTGATTTAAGTCTGGCTTCTTCTTCCATTAGACTCTCCAAGTCCATTCCTGGATTTTCCTGAAGAAATAACTGTCTTGACATTTCTTCATCAAGATTTAAAAGTTCATCAGAACTTATCCTTTTACCAGTAGCAGAACTAATTCTTTTTCTAGCATCAGAACTTGTTCTGTGACTTGTGATTTCAGCTTTTCTTGATGAGAAACCTCTACCTTGACTATGACCTCTACCCATTCCAGGGTTTCCTTGATCATCCTTTTCATCATCCTCCCCCTTCAGTGTTTTATCAGTTTTGCATTTGGACTTAATTACTTTCTCCCCCTTTTTTGGTATCAGCTGGTAAGAGAAGAGAGACAAGCAATTCCATTGAGGTTTGGATTTCAGTAAGTTGAGATTGCTGAGAAGCTTGATTTTTTAGGATATCATCAATCTGAGCTTGTTGTTTCTCTTGAGTCTTCTCAATATAAGCAACTCTGTCAAAGGTAGGTTGGAAGAATTTTTTCTTTTCAATCTTCTGAACTTGTTCTTGCTTCATTAATTCTTCCTGAATTTTATGTATCTCTGCATGAGTAGTTGAATGGAGACCTTGTAGATGTTTAGTACTCAATGCAGCGACTCTAAGCTGTGTTTTGAAATCATCAGAAATTAACATCTCATCAGCTTTTGTCAAGTGCTCAGCAAGATTCTTTGCAGATGGAACACAGACAACTGAGTTCCACTCCTTAGTCCACTCCTGTCCTGCAGGAGTTTCAGTCCAAGTACTGGTGCTTCTCTGATGACAAACTTCTTAATTAGTTCAGATTTAAGAACAGTTTGTTGAGGTGCATGTCCTGAAGGACCTGCTTCATCAGCATCTGTATTTGGAGCAGCATCACCAGTATCTCCAGCATTTGCAGCATCAGAACTTTCAGAATCAGCATCTTCTGATAAAACAACAGTATGAGAAGCAATTGAGGCTTCAGCATCATCCTCTAAGTGCTGATCTGGATCCAAGTTCTGATCAACAGCCATATCCTGATGCTTACCTTTATTCTGATAATCATCATCTAGATGCAGAGAAGGTGTAGTAGAGAATTCTGGAGTTTGAGCAACATCAGTAACAGGTGTTGTTGATGGATTAGTTGTTGTTGGAGCTTCTAAGTAAAGTACCTCAGGCACAACCAGGTTCTGAATATCAATTTCAGCACTTGTGCCTGGATCAACAGGAGATACAGTCTTGTGAACAGGAGACACAGATGGTGTGTTAGCCTTTTCAGTAGTAGCTTCCTAAGTTGGAGTTGATGGAGAAGCAGTGGCTTTAGCAGATTCTGGTTCTTGTGAGATCAGAGATCCCTGATCTCCTTCCTTAGCTGCTGCTTCCTCATCATCTGAAACTAGCTTTTTAGCTCTCTGTTTCTTGTATCTCTTTGAAGGTGGGGATTCCTAGGGAGTTTCAGGAGAAGTCATATTTCTAAGCCTTTTGAGAAGCTTAGATCCCCCAATTCCAGAATCCTTCTGAGATTGAACTTTCTCAGCTTCTTTGACAACAGGTTCTGATGTAGAAACCTGTTCCTCACTGTCAGATTCATCTCTCAAAACAATCCTCCTTCTCTTCTGAGGTGTTTGAGGAACAGTCTTTGTCCTCTTAGGCTTGGAAGATGAAGGCTTCACAGTAGGTGCTGAGGATGAGGGTTGAGCTGTCTGTGAAGTGGAGAGATATGATTTGAGATATGTTCTGAGGGATGGTTGAGTAGTATGAGTGGTATGGTCTGTTGGTTGCTGTGGTGTTTGAGATGTGGTGGTAGGTTGGATATCAGGATAAACAGATCTATAGGTGTCAGGATCAGCATTTACCAAGATCTGTTGTACAGACTGAGGAATCTGTAAAGGTCTAACCACTATTTTCTTAAGATCAGCATTTACCAAATCATTAAAGGCTCGTTTTGCAATTTTGAAAGGTGGAGTTAAGTCAGTGGTAGGTTGGGGTTCATCAGCACAACAAAAATTATATATAAGCTGACAAAATCTAGCAAAGTAGACAACATTCCTATCTTTTGTCATCATATCCCCAATAAAACCTATCACAGCATTTGCAAAATCGAAATCAGTTTGGTTAATGATAGCATACCCGATGTGCTGACTCATTATAGGGATGGCATTAAAGTTGGAACACTTATTCCCAAAAGCTTTAGTGATGCAGTCGAAGAAGAAGCTCCATTCCTTTCTGATATGAGCCTGTTTCAACTGTCCAAGCTTTGCCAAACTCTGCTCATATCCCAAACTAGCCATTAATTCTTTAAGAGCTGATTCCTCCGGGGTTGAAAAAGTACATCCTTCTGGTAAATGTAGAGCCTTTCAAATTGTACCAGGAGTTACCACATGTGTAGAATCATCCACTTCGAAAACAATACTGGGAGTACCATGTGTACCACCATTATCAAAGTGCCCAGTCCGCCAAAACGTCAGAACTTGTTGGCCGGAAAAGACTGAAGGCTGGGTCAATGCATACCCAATTTCACTGTATGCAAGAAGATCTTGAACAAAATGTAACTCAAATGGAGCTTCAGCATGATCGAGAATTGCAGCATAGTTGTTTGGAACAAATTTAGCTCCATCAATGATCAAATCCTTAGGTGCCATGAGAAAAATCGAGATTTAAGAGTGCATGTTAGGTGTTTGATAAAATGTCTGTATAAAAAACCAACGTCAGGAGATGAAAGAGAGTAAAAGTAAAGAGAGAGATAAAGTTGAAAAAGTAAATAAAAGATTGTATAATCTTCTCTCTCTCTTACTTATACTTGGTAAAAAAATATAACCGTTGGACACCTGTCAGACATGCAGCAATAATGAATAGTTAATGGGCACGAGAAAACAGTAATCATTACTTACCCACTTGCAACTTTCCAAGGAAAAATCGTTCCACTTACCCAGTAATTCCATTAATCGAGGTAAATCAGTTTTAATTCAAAATTTAAACTGGTCCCACTTATTCAATTATTTTTCACTGCAACTCCAATATTCTGAGAAAAAATCAAGAATGAGAATGACCAAAATAAATCAAGTAAATAAGTACTGAAATTGTAAGATCATAACTTAATTTAAATCAAAATTGAAATGGTCATCAGAATATGGATATATCAGGATTTATCAGTGCATTTAAATTACAAACATCTCAGAGACAAAAAAACTTGCAAAAAGTAGAAATTCCATTAATATATCAAGAGAATACATTCATGAAATTTAAATTACATCAGAACTTTACAAGATTGTCCTAAGCTTCTAAACCTAACATCAACAGCCTTAGTCCTAGCTCAAGAAGCAGGGCAAGGCTGACGATAAAGAAAAACAGGAAGAAGAAAATAAGTTATTTCTTCTTCCTACTCTCGACAAACAGAATAGTGAGTCTGATGATTCGCTCTTGCTGGCGGAGAGCTTCCAGCCTTTCCTCCTCCAATCGCTCCAGATGGCGATGGTAGTCCATATAGAAGAACAGGAGGTGGGTGAGTACCTCCTGGGGAACTGAGTCCCATATCTCATCAGGAATGGCAGTTACGTGCCATTCCTGCTGCCAAGCTTCACAACTTAACTCCATGTTGAAGGTCTCATAGTTTAAAAACATATTGTAGTTAACCATGATGTCGTGTATAAGAGGGAAAAAAGAGTAAGTGTTTGAGGAAAGAATTGATGTATAGGCTGATGTGAAGTGTTCGTTTATATAGGCAAGAGAATGCCAGGAGACGCAAAGAAATTTAATGCTGACAGGTAGAATTAATTCTACCTCGTCTCCCTAGATTTGGGAAGACGAAAAACAGTCATTGGAAGTGTAAGTCAGGGTTTAATGCGCACAAGTAACAAGTAAAAAAAACTGTGCATTACGTGTACCACTATCCCTAATAATATTGATTGTTAATATTCTACCCAAACATATTCTGATTTAAAATGAGACTATTTTTAGATTTTATCCACAAATAAGTCAAGTAAAGGATCAGAGTTTAATATCAGAACTTAGACTTATATCAGAACTTAACAGTCATCAGAACATAATTTCTTAACTCAAAAAATGAAGGCCTATTTTTGAAATTCCTCACACAAATTTTGATATAAATTCTTCAGAACTTAATCATCAGATCGTTCAATCAGAACTTGTCCTCAGAATATATGCAATTTGATACATAAACTGTTCATCTAAAATAACATAGATCACCACAGTAATTTTCATCATTTATATGGAGTGTTTAGTGTGTGCATTAAGCTAAATATCAGACAAAGAGTAAAGTCTGATTCACTTCAGTACATCTTAGAAATAAGGCATAACTAAAAACTTTACTAAAAACCTGTCATTATTCTGAAACCTACTATTGAATGAGTTCATACTTGAGTCCACCTCACTTGTTTTGTGCTAATTTTGTGCATCTTTTTAAATTCCATTGTACAGTGGCTTCTCAGTGTAAGTGAGTCACGACTGCTTATCAGAATTTATGCCATTATCAGAGTATTTCTCCAGTAATCATAGAGTGTGAAAAGTCACCAAGAAAATATTTTACTTTTCTGATGCATATTTACTTAATACCAGCAATGCACTTGGGTCGTCCCTTCCATATTTTTACTCTAGATCTCAAAGGAGTACCTGATCTTAATCCTTGATTCCTTTTCTTTTTCTTTTGATAAGTGAGGTTTATCAGCACTTAGTACATTCAACAGATTTACTAGCATCAGTACTTAACAGATGAGAAGCATTATTATAGTTTGTGACTTAGTAATAAGATAGACAAAGTAAACTCAACTAAACTCAATATCAGAATTTGCTTGTGTTAATAGATTTCCACAGAAATAATTACTTCTAACATGGGATCTTTAGTATATTGAAGATTACTAGGTCAGCATCTAGCACATGTATCCTCATAGGATTGAATAGTTACATAAACAGACATATCACTATCAGAGTTTAGAAAGTCACATCAGACAACAGTCAGTACTTAAGCAATTTTTAATTTAGCACAGAATACACACAGAGAGTAATTTCTGTAAATACTGATTATAAAGTCTGATGCATCAGAACAAAGCTAAGCAGATTTAGAGAAAGAACCTGAAACCATTCCAAGTTCATTTACCAATCTTGTAAAAGTAGCTTCACACAGTAGTTTTGTAAAGATATCTGCTAGTTGTTGATCTGTTGGAACAAAGTGCAATTCCACTGTACCTTCATCCACATGTTCCCTTATGAAGTGGTACCTGATGCTGATGTGCTTTGTCATTGAGTGTTGAACTGGATTACCTGTCATAGCAATAGCACTTTAATTATCACAGTAAATAGGGATTTTGAAATATGTTAACCCATAATCCAGTAACTGATTCTTCATCCAAAGAATCTGTGCATAACAGCTTCCTGCAATAATGTACTCTACTTCTGCAGTGGATGTGGAAATTGACTTTTGTTTCTTGCTAAACCAAGAAACCAATCTGCCTCCAAGAAATTGGCAGCTTCCACTTGTGCTTTTCCTGTCAATTTTGCAACCTGCAAAATCTGCATCTGAGTAACCTGTTAGTTTAAAATCTGATTCTCTGGGATACCACAATCCCAGATCAGATGTTCCTTTAAGATACTTGAAAATTCTTTTCACAGCTGTCAAGTGAGGTTCTCTTGGATCTGCTTAAAATCTTGCACAAAGACAAGTAGCATACATGATATCAGCTCTACTAGCAGTTAAATAGAGTAGAGAGCCAATCATACCTCCGTAATCAGTAATATCTACTGATTTACCAATATCCTTGTCTAGTTTTATTGCAGTGGCCATGGGAGTGGATGCACTTGAACAGTCTTGCATTCCAAATTTCTTCAGCAAGTTGCTGGTGTACTTAGTTTGACAAATAAAAGTGCCTTCTTCTTTCTGCTTGACTTGAAGGCCCAGAAAATAGCTAAGTTCCCCAATAATACTCATCTGATACCTTGACTGCATCAGTTTGGCAAACTTCTTGCAAAGTCTGTCATTTGTAGAACCAAAAATGATATCATCAACATAAATCTGGACCAGAAGTAAGCCCTTTCCATGGTTGAGGTAGAACAATGTTTTGTCTATAGTTCCTCTGTTAAATCCACTTTCCAGAAGAAACTGAGCTAAAGTCTCATACCATGCTCTAGGAGCTTGCTTAAGTCCATAAAGTGTTTTATCAAGCGTGTAGACATAATCTGGATATTTGGAATCTACAAAGCCTGGAGGTTCTTCAACATATACTTCTTCCTCCAATTCTCCATTGAGAAAAGCACTTTTCACATCCATTTGAAAGACAGTAAACTTTTTGTGAGCAGCATAAGCCAAAAATATCCTTATGGCTTCCAATCTAGCAACTGGTGCAAATATTTCATCATAATCAATTCCCTCATGTTGAGAATATCCTTTTGCAACCAGCCTTGCCTTATTCCTTGTAATTATGCCATCACTATCAGTTTTATTTCTGAATACCCACTTTGTACCAACAACAGTTCTATTCTTTGGTCTTGGCACTAGGGTCCAGACTTTGTTTCTTTCAAATTCATTTAACTCTTCCTGCATTGCTTGCACCCAATCAACATCTTGAAGAGCTTCTTCCACTTTCTTTGGCTCAGTCTGAGAAAGAAAAGAGTTGAAAAGACATTCATTTGAAGTAGCTGTTCTAGTTCTGACACCTGTATCAGGATTTCCAATTATCAAATCAGGTGTATGTGATTTAGTCCACTTCCTTGCAGATGGAAGGTTTTCTCTAGAACTGGATGCTTCCCCATAATCCATGTTTTCTGAGTTGGATTCTTCAGAATTTAGATTTTCAGACCTATCAGAACTTGGCTTATCAAAACTTGACGAATCTGAACTTGAAGAGCCATATGTATGTTCTGATGCTTCTTGAGATGTGGTTAGATCTTGAGTATGCTCCCCCTGCATAGGTGCATCTTCCTTTGGTATAGTCACCACAGTTTCAATAACATCAGAGTTTAATCCATCAGAGTTTGTAGTATCAGGATCTAGATTGTCAGGATTTTCAATCTCATAATTTGAGTCTTCATTTTCAAATCTCAGCTGATCATGATCAATAAAATCTTCAAGTCCAGTAATCTTCTTATCATCAAAAGAGACATTGATAGATTCCATGACCACTCTTGTTCTCAAGTTATAGACTCTGAAGGCTTTTGTGGAAAGTGGATATCCAACAAAAATTTCTTCATCAGCTTTTAAATCAAATTTAGATAGTTGTTCAGGATGAGTCTTAAGAACAAAACACTTGCATCCAAATACATGAAAATACTTCAGATTTGGCTTCTTTTTCTTCACCATCTCATATGGTGTCTTTCCTTGCTTGTTAATGAGTGTTGCATTTTGAGTAAAACAAGCAGTCTGCACAACTTCAGCCCATAAATAGGTTAGAAGCTTTGCTTCATCGAGCATTATACGTGCAGCTTCAATGAGAGTTCTATTCTTCCTTTCAACAACTCCATTTTGCTGTGGAGTTCCAGGAGCAGAAAATTCCTGCTTGATTCCATGGTTTTTGCAGAACTCTTCCATTATCAAATTCTTGAACTCAGTACCATTATCACTCCTTATTTTCTTTACTGAATTTTTGACAAATTTATCCAGTTGCCTGACATGATCAATCAAGATAGATGCAGTTTCACTTTTTGTGTGCAAGAAATACACCCATGTGTATCTGGTGAACTCATCCAATATGACCAAAGCAAATTTTTTCTTTACAATAGACATGACATTTACTGGACCAAATAGATCAACATGTAGTAGGTAATAAGGCTCAAGAATTGATGATTTAGTCTTGCTCTTGAATGAAGATTTCCTTTGTTTGGCCTTCTGACAAGAATCACAAAGGCCATCAGGAGCAAATACTGACTTTGGCAGTCCTCTCACAAGATCTTTCTTGACCAACTCATTTATATTGTTGAAATTTAAATGAGAGAGTTTCTTGTGCCAATTCCAGCTTTCTTCAATTGATGCTCTACTTATCAGACAGATTGCAGAACCATCAGTACATGTTGAAAGCTTAGCTTCATAAATGTTACCACGCCTGTATCCTTTCAGAACAACTTTGCCTTTAGATTTACTTACAATATCACAGTATTATTCAAAGAAATCAACATGATAACCTCTGTCACAGATTTGACTTATACTTAGCAGATTGTGTTTAAGTCCTGAGACCAGAGCTACTTCTTTAATGATGACATTCCCAAGATTGATATTGCCATATCCCAAAGTTTTTCCAATGTTGCCATCTCCATAAGAAACACTTGGGCCAGCTTTCTCCATAAAGTCTGATAGCAGGGCTTTATTTCCATTCATATGTCCTGTACATCCACTGTCCAGAACTAGGATATTTTTCCTGTTGCCCTTTGATTCAGCAGCTTCAGGACTGCTTTCAGCATTTGCCTTATCAGCATTTGCCATCAATATATAATTCTCCTCACTTTCAGAATCTGAGGTGTCTGTCCAGCTTTTCTTCTTTGTGACAAGAGCCTTGCCTTTTTCACTCTTCACTTTCTTGTAATCAGGAGATATGTGGCCTTTCTCACCACAGTTGTAGCATTTGACATTTGTATAATCTCCTCTGTCAGACTTTCCTCCTCCGCTCTCAGATTTTCTGAAATTCTTCTTATCAGAGCTTGTGCCTTTCCTGGAAAACTTCTTTCCCTTCCTGAACTTCCTGTATGCAATCTTTGTGATCCCTTTCACCATAAGAGCACACAGCTTCATCATCTCCTCATCAGCATCCGTCTCAGGCAAGCTTTCAGATTCTGAGTCATCATCACTTTCAGAATTTGATGATTCGATATCAGACTTTATGAAGAGAGCTTTACCCTTGTCTTTCCTTGAGGTAGCTGCCTTGGGGGATTCTTCTTCAGCCTTAAGAGCAACTGTCCTTGACTTTCCACCTTTTCTCTTGCTTCTTTGTTCCATCTCAAGTTCATGAGTCTTGAGCATTCCATAAATTTCATCAAGAGTTGTTTCATCAAGATTGTAGTTGTCTCTTATTGTTGTCGCCTTCAAATCCCAGCATTCAGGAAGAGCTAACAGGAATTTAAGGTTTGAATCTTCAAGATCATACTCCTTATCAACCAGTGACAGATCATTCAAGAGTTTGACAAATCTATCATACAAATCAGTCAATGACTCATTAGCCTTTGAGTCAAAGTGTTCATACTCTTGAGTGAGTATTGTCTTCCTGTTCTTCTTAATTATATCAGTTCCCTGACACCTTATTTCCAGAGCATCCCATATCTCCTTTGCAGTCATGCAGTTTATTACCCTGGTTGACATTACATTATCAATGGCACTATGCAGTAAGTGTCGTACCTTAGCATCCTTAGCAATTGATGCGATATCTTCAGCAGTGTAATCACTCTTCTCCTTTGGTACAGTCTTTGCTGCTTCACCTGCAACTGCAACAGTGAGCTTGGTTGGTTTGTGAGGTCCTTCCTTGATTCTATCAAGATATTCTGGATCTGTAGCCTCCAGAAACATGGTCATCCTCACCTTCCATATGGCATATTCAGATGGTCTCAATATGGGAACTCTGATGGTCTCATACCGACTTTGAATTTGTGTCTTTAGAGGTTCTTCAGTTTTGGTGGGCTTAGTTGGAGTTTCTGTATCAGACATGATTGTGTTTGGATCTTAAACTGTTTGTGTGTTAACAGACAGGCTCTGATACCACTTGTTAGGTCACACACACACTGTAGAGGGGGTGAATACAGTGTATAGTACAATCTAATCGAACTTTAATAACTCAAGTAACAGAAAACAAACTTTATTGAAACAATAAACTCTGTTACAGTATGGAACTGTTACCTCTCAGTGATGAATAAATATCACGAGAGCTGCTAGGGTTACAATGAATAATCTTCTCGAATATGATAACACTTATAGTGTAAACCCTATGCATGTGTTTATATACTACACAGTTACAAGATAATCGCTAATTGATATGGAATATAATTCTGCTTCCTAAAATTTATCAATCAGATATCTTTTTTTCTAAGTATTCTATTCTTCATAGAATTCCTTCTTCATGCATATCTCTTCTTATGTTTGTCTCGATCTTCTTTCCTTTAATCAGTTGTTGTCCTTATCTGAACGTCCTTCAGTACTTAAGTTCTGATATCCATCTTCTGATGATTATCTCCTAATAATATAAGTACCGATATCCTTAAGTCCTGACTTCCGGTAAGTACTGATTTATCATGTTTAAGTAAGATCTGAAAACTAAACATAAGTCATATTAGCCATGACATTATCAAATATATCCAACAAAATTCTAGGCACAAAGTGACTTATAACACTACAAGAATTCTGGAGCTTATCACGGAATCATGCTTTTTATTCATAACAATAATGCTTATTTGACCGTGCAATGAGTGAGGTCCACAAAAGACTTATACAATGGTATCCATGTAGCGAGCGTTAGGTTAGCGGATCCCAGACTCTAAAAGCCTTAGGTCACTAGGCACAAAGTCCCCTAAGAACTTAATAACTCGAATACCAAAGAGCCCACTCGTGATCAATTATGCATAAACACATACTCTTTTTTTTCTCTTTTTTTTTTCTTTTTTTCTTTTCAAAATTTCTGAGCAAGTGCGTTTCGCTCCATCTTGCTCAACCCTAGACTACTCGCATAACCTGCGAGCCGGCTACTAGCCATTTGACACCTAGCCACACTTAGCAACGAATTCCATTTTTTACTCCATTTTTCCTTTTTCACGCCTTTATCACTAAGAACCTATTATAAAATTCTAAGCATAATAATTAGATTAACCTCGAAAACAATCAGATCATAACAATAATCTAGTCCTTAAGTATTCTCTAAGACTTAGTGAAAATACAAGTGCTTCTAGCATGCATATCAACCTACATGACTCAATGTCACTTTAATGCTATCACTACACTCGCATCAACATCACAAATCAGTCGGTAAATCATCGCAAAAGGGATCATGGCATATGCATGAGCTACATGATATGATAAACAAATAAAACTAAATAAAAATAAAAAAAACTATATGGCAAAAAATTATGCAACTATATGAACTAACTATCATGAATATGCAGCTATATGACACACACACAAAATATTCCTTAACTACCACCCCCAAACTTAAAATCTTCACTGTCCCCGGTGAATGTAGTAGAAAGGAACACAGGGTATACCTACTCGGAGTCATCATCATCATCACCCTCAGTGGGTGGAGTATCAGGCAGCGAATACACAGAGTCCTCACCAAAAACTGGCCACTTTATGTCAGCTCCAAGGCCTCGAAAAGCAGTCCCTAGCGCAAGGGTGAGCTCTTGAGCAAACCTGCTCTGTGTCTCGTACATAGCATCCATTCGCCGTGACAGCCTCCTATACTGGGCATCAGTCATCCCAGCACCCTCCTGAGCTCTTGAAGAACCAGCCTCATCACGCCTCGGCCTCGCCATAGTATCACCTCGTGCTGGACGCCCTCCTGGAAGATGATAACCCAGTCCATGCTCCTCGGGCTCACCACCGGTCCACTCCTGCATCCCATTCAGAGTCCCAGAATCATTAGGAGCGGCCGACAACTGCAACTGCTCATGAGACGGCCAGCTCACTCCCACCGCTCGGCAAAGCTTCGTAACCGTGGATGCATAAGGGATGTTCATGTGCTTAGCTCCCCTCAAAAACTTCAGAATTCCTTGGTAGATGAACTCACCAAGGTCCACATAGTACTCCTCATTCAAAATTCTCCACAACAACTGTGCTCTCTCTACTGTGACCTCATGTGCATGCAAAGAAGGCAGAATATTAGAACAAATAAACGCATTCCATGCACGGGCATACCTGTTCATTGCGATCGCCGGAAAGTGATGATACTCCCTAGTTCCATTCTTGAAGGTCCAAACTGTGCCCGACCTACAGAGAGTAGCACAAATCAAATCCAAGTCAAAATCCTCAGCAGTCTTCTCGTTCCAGTTCTCCTCCGTGGGCTTCCTCTCTCGCTGCCCAATCACAAGGCGAATCGCCGTTGGGTGATAATCAACCGTCATCCCCCAGACCACAAAGAACCCATTCTTCTCGGCCTTCGCGTTCGCATAGAACTCGCGAACCACGCTCATCGGGACTGCTTCAGGTGACTCACAAAAAGCTATCCATCCCTTCTCAACAATCATAGGTAGCAAATCACCATCCCTCCCTGATGGTAAAAATCCCCTCTCCTTCAGAATCGGCTTCCCCAAAAGCCTAGTGTACTCCTCCTCCGCAGCTCTGTCATTCAACCGAGGCCACGCAGCAGTACCCCTCGAAGAATCAGCCGTAGGCACAGTGCTGCTGCTATCAATAGTCCTTGCTTTCCTGGGTGCCATTGAATCTGAATAAAAGTGCTTGAGAATTGTGTTTTTGTGTTTGGGAGAGAGTTTGAGTGTAGAAGTTGTGTGGGAGATATGTGGGATAGGTGTATGTATATATAGGGATTGGATTAGGGTAGAATTTGAATAGGAGTGGGTTTATGGGTAAAAATCATGGGAAAATGGGGAATAGGTCGTGGGTTTTATGGGCTGAATTTTGTGTTTTAATTTTCTGATTTTTTTTGGAATTTTATTGACTTAAAAACAAAAATTCTGGGAGCCGACCCCTGAGCGGGCGCTCAGCTTGCTGAGCGGGCGCTCAGGGGGTCACTGGAAAAAAATTTTTAAAGCCCAGTTTTTCTAATTTTTTTTTGGTTTTGGATAGGTTATTAACTTCTAAGGGTTCCTGTAACAACAAATCATGGGTTGCCTCCCATGCAGCGCTTCTTTTTCGTCATTAGCTTGACGTTGCGTACCTTCCTCAAGTTGACAATAAAACGGCACTAACCACTTCTCGGTTTGCCGTGTCCCCATAGTAGTGCTTCAAACGCTGACCATTAACCTTGAATTCTTGGTCCGGATCATTCTCAAAAATCTCCACCGCTCCATGTGGAAACACAGTTTTGACAATAAAAGGCCCAGACCACCTTGATTTCAACTTCCCAGGAAAAAGTCGGAGACGAGAGTTGAATAAGAGAACTTGTTGCCCCGGCACGAATAACTTAGGATGTAGCTTCCTATCGTGCCACCTCTTCACCTTTTCCTTGTACATTTTGTTGTTCCCGTACGCTTGGAGTCGAAATTCATCAAGTTCATTAAGCTGAAGCATTCTCTTCTTACCAGCTGCATCTAGATCCAGGTTCAACTTTTTCAACGCTCAATAGGTCTTATGCTCAAGCTCCGCAGGTAAATGACATCCCTTACCATACACCAGTTGAAATGGGGACATACCAAGTGGAGTTTTGTATGCTGTTCTGTAAGCCCAAACAACTTCATCGAGCTTTAAAGACCAATCCTTCCTTGATGGACAAACAACCTTCTCTAGAATGCGCTTGATCTCTCTGTTAGACACTTCCGCTTGACCATTTATTTGTGGATGATAGGCAGTAGCAACTCGATGATTCACATTATAATGCTGCATCATAGAAGTGAACTTACTGTTGCAGAAATGCGACCCTTCATCACTTATGATTACCCGAGGCGTTCCAAACCTTGTGAAGATCTGCTTATGAAGAAAATTCAACACTGCCTTTGCATCATTTGTTGGTAGAGCTTTGACTTCTACCCATTTTGAGACATAATCGACTGCCAGCAAGGTGTACTGATTGTTGCAGGATGAGACAAAAGGCCCCATGAAATTGATTCCCCAAACATCAAAGACCTCGACTTCAAGCATCAGATTTAACGACATCTCATCCTTTCTCGTCAAATTTCCCACTCGTTGGCAACGATCACACCTTAAAACAAATTGATGAGCATCCTTAAACAAAGTATGTCAGAAAAAACCTGCTTACAGAATACGAGCTACCGTCTTCTCACCACCATAGTGTCCACCATAAACTATGAAGTGGCAGTCTCGTAATATCCCCTCCGTCTCACAGAACGGGATACATCTCCTGATGATCTGGTCAGCTCCCTGTCTAAACAAATATGGTTCATCCCACATATACCACTTCACCTCATGCAGAAACTTCTTCTTTTGAGTTGAGGTCAAATTAGGAGGCATTATATTGCTGACAAGATAGTTTACAATATCTGCAAACCATGGCTCTTCCTCCTGAACTGCGAACAACTGCTCATCCGGAAAAGACTCGTTGATTAATGTCTTATCTTGTGAAGTAGACTCGGGATTCTCCAATCTAGAGAGATGGTCAGCTACTTGATTCTCAGTACCCTTTCGATCCTTGATCTCTAACTCAAATTCCTGTAGTAAGAGCACCCAACGAATGAGTCTCGGCTTCGAATCCTTCTTGGAAATCAAATAGCGAATGGCTGCATGATTAGTGAATACTGTCACTTTTGTCCCAAGCAGACAAGATCGAAATTTCTCGAAACCAAAGACTATAGCCAATAGCTCCTTCTCAGTAGTGGTGTAGTTCATTTGGGCCCCATTTAAGGTCTTGCTAGCATAGTAGACCACATGAAAGAGATTATTCTTGCGCTGCCCAAGAACTGCGCCTACCGCATAGTCACTCGCATCACACGTCATCTCAAACGGCTCTGTCCAATCCAGTGTCGTAATAACTGGTGCGGTGATTAAACTCTTCTTAAGAGTCTCGAATGCCGTCAAACATTCATCATCAAATTTAAAAGGCACATCTTTCTCAAGCAAGTTTCATAACGGCTTAGATATCTTCAAAAAGTCCTTGATGAACCGCCGATAAAAACCCGCATGACCAAGAAAACTACGGATTCCTTTCACCGAAATAGGCGGTGGAAGATTTTCAATGACTCCCACCTTGGCTTTATCCATCTCTAGACCCTTGCTAGAGACCTTATGCCCAAGAATTATGCCTTCACGCACCATAAAATGACATTTTTCCTAATTGAGCACCAAATTAGTTTCCACACACCTTTTGAGCACGGCACGAAGATTATTCAAACATTCATCATACGAATGTCCAAAGACGGAGAAGTCGTCCATGAACACCTCAACATTATTCCCAATCATGTCAGAGAATATAGCCATTATACATCTCTAAAAAGTGGTCGGGGCGCCACATAACCCAAATGAAACTCTGCGAAAAGCAAACGTGCCAAATGGACAAGTGAAGGTAGTCTTTTATTGATCCTCTGGTATAATACAAATCTGATTATACCCTGAGTAACCATCCAGAAGACAATAATACTCATGACCAGCCAACCTGTCAAGCATCTGATCAATAAATGGAAGAGGGAAATGATCCTTCCTCGTGGCCTTGTTCAACTTCCGGTAATCCATGCATACTCTCCATCCTGTAACTGTTCGAGTGGGGATGAGCTCATTCTTCTCATTTGCTACCATAGTGATACCTCCTTTCTTAGGCACACATTGCACAGGGCTCACCCAAGAGCTGTCAGCAATAGGATAAATGATGCCTGCATCCAGCCATTTCATAATTTCTTTCTTCACCACCTCCTTCATGATAGGATTAATCTGCGCTGTTGCTCAACAGTTGGCTTACTACCCTCCTCTAGCAGAATCTTATGCATGCAGTATGAAGGGCTGATTCCTTTGATGTCTGCTATGGTCCATCCAATAGCCGATTTGAATTCTCTCAAAATCCTTAAGAGCTTGTCCTCCTCACTACCTGAAAGGTCAGATGCAATAATAACAGGTAAAGTAGATGCATCACCTAAAAAAGCATACCTCAAGTGTTCAGGAAATGGCTTAAGCTCCAAGGTAGGTGCTTCCTCAATTGATGGTTTGAGCTTTCCTTCAGCATTCTTGAGGTCAGAAGTACCAATAGATTCAAACGGCATGTCCAGCTTTCGCCTCCAAGGAGAAGCATTAAGATATTGTAACTGCTCGTTGCCATCTTCATCATCACTGTCAAAATCCCCCACTAAAGCCTTCTCTAATGCATCAGACAGTAGCATATGATCGAGTTCGGAAGTAACCGCAGAATCAATCACATCCACTTTTAAGCACTCCTCATCTTCTGTAGGGAATTTCATTGCTTTGAATACATTGAAGGTCACATCCTTATCCTGCACCCGCATAGTAAGTTCACCTTTCTGCACATCTATCAAGGTACGGCCAGTAGCCAAGAAAGGTCTTCCCAAAATTATGGGAATCTTCTTATCTTCCTTGAAATTCAGAATAACAAAGTCGGCAGGAAAGAAGAGCTTATCCACCTTGACTAGCATATCCTCCACTATGCCCCTTGGGTAAGTAATAGAACGATCAACCAATTGTAGAGACATGTAGGTGGGTTTTGGATCAGGCAAATCCAACTTTTTAAAGATCGACAACGGCATCAGGTTGATGCTTGCTCCCAAATCACAAAGGCACTTGTCGAACGATAACTTGCCAATGGTGCAAGGAATGGTGAAGCTACCTGGATCTTTAAGCTTTGGAGGTAACTTTTGCTGTAGCACCGCGCTGCATTCTTCCGTTAGAGCAATGGTCTCAAGGTCATCCAGTTTCACCTTCCTAGAAAGAATACTCTTCATAAACTTCGCATAAGTAGGCATTTGCTCCAGAGCCTCAGCGAAAGGTATATTGATGTGAAGTTTCTTGAACACCTCCAGAAACTTACTGAACTGCTGATCCAGCTTTTGTTGTTGCAATCTCTTAGGGAAAGGTGGTGGAGGATAGAGCTGTTTCTCCCCTGTATTACCCTCAGGCAGAGTGTGTTCAACAGTAGTCTTCCTTGGTTCTGCCGCTTTTTCCTTTTGCTTAGCTTCTTCATCTTTAACTTCAACTTCTCCTTCTTTTGCCTTTTCAGCATCAGCAACTTTCCCAGACCTTAAGGTAATAGCCTTGACTTGCTCTTTTGCTTCCTTCCTGCCTGGTACTTCCATGTCACTGGGAAGTGTTCTAGGTTGACGATTGAGCACTGCATTAGCTATTTGACCGATTTGATTTTCCAAGGTCTTGATCGAAACCGTCTGACTCTTTCACAACAGCTTAAGTTCCTCAAAATCAGCACTAGTGGGTGCAGTTGCACTTCCCTGTTGAGGACATGATTGCCTTTGAGCATACTGCTGTGGTTGCTGGAATCCAGGTGGATTGAACTGTTTACTCACACCTTGCTAATATGGCGGCTGAATAACATTCTGATTATTACCCCAGCTGAAATTTGGATGATTTCTATTGTTAGGATGATAAGTAGCTGGCACAGGCTGCTGTTGTCACTGATAATTGTTCACATACTGAACAGATTCGCTGACAGGAGAACACTGATTCGTAGCATGAGAACCTGCATAAAGCTCGCAAACCATAGCTAATTGACTGACTCCATTGGTAGCTAGAGAATCGACCTTCATAGACAGTGCTTGGAGCTGCGTTGCAATAGCGGTGGCTGCATCGACTTCCAGAGTACCTGCTACCTTCCCAGGCATCATCTTCTGAGTTGGGTTTCGATGCTCATTTGCAGCCATAGTCTCGATAAGATTATAAGCCTCAGTATAGCTTTTGGCCCACAAGGCGCCTCCAGCTGCTGCATCGAGCATGGGCCGAGATTGGGCCCCCAAACCATTATAGAAACCAGTGATCACCATCCAATCGGGCATTCCATGATGTGGACACTTTCTCAATATTTCCTTGTAGCGTTCCCAAGCTTCGCACATAGATTCTGTAGGTTGCTGCGCAAACTGAGTAAGAGCACTCCTCATAGCAGCAGTCTTTGTCATTGGATAAAATTTCACCAGAAACTTTTATGCAAGATCTTGCCAAGTAGTGATGGACCCAGCTGGTTCAGAATGTTACCAGTCCTTAGCTTTGTCCCTCAGTGAGAATGGGAAAAGCCTCAGCTTGATAGCCTCATCAGTCACGCCATTATATATGAAAGTACTATAGATCTCGACAAAATTCCTTATGTGCATGTTGGGGTCTTCAGTCGCAGCTCCTCCGAAAGAAACAGAATTCTGCACCATCTGAATAGTGCCCGGCTTGATTTCAAAAGTGTTAGCTTGAATAGTCGGATGAAGAATGCTTGACTGAATGTCATCAATTTTAGGTCGAGAAAAATCCATAAGAGCTGGATTGGCCGGAACAATACGATCACCCATGATTACTGGTTCTTTCTGCTCACTTCCTGAATCCGAATCTTCAAAATCTATCTTCTCCGGAATATCAAGAACTTCGTCTGTCTCCTCAGCTGTGTCTAAAGTCCTCTTGCGAGTACGAGAACGAGTTTGCATAAACGCTCACTAAAGTACCTGAAACACAACCGGAAATAATAAGTAACAAAAACGTCTTAATCACTGAGTCCTAACGACCAATGATGGTAAGTACATAAACTAAACAAATACGCCGAGTCCCCGGCAGCGGCGCCAAAAACTTGTTAGGGCGAAAACACGCGCTAATAACACATGCAAGTATACGCGTTCGCAAGTAATATATAATACTTTCTAGTTCGTTCCCACAGAGACACAGACTAATTATGTTCAATTAAACTCACTCACCAATGTATATTTACTTCTCAATGTTAAGACACTAACACTTAGAATTGTTCACTAATTATCAACTACAATTAACTACTAAAATTAACCACTTAATTAACACTTCGAATTAACAATATTAAAACACTCATGAGATCACAACTTCATTACTACTTCCTTCAATAGTCATTGTTATTACCCTTAGCATGCAACAATGATGATATTAATCGAATAACACGAAACTGATAAAAGCCAACTTTCTTTGTACTAATACCATTCTACCAAACATCCAAAATTAAGATAGAAGTTGAATAGGCATCAATTATGTTGAGTCCCTATATGTCTACAGAAATTGACAACATAATGATTTAAGCACAAGTTATTCCTTTTGATTACACAAGGCGAATAAAACGGTTAGAGTTACCCACTAATCATGCAACATCATACATGAACCTATGCTAGCATGGCAAGTTCTAAATCTCAAGATCCACCGTCCCTTCATAAGAGATTAACACCCTATCTTATATGTTCGCGACGCACATAAGACGAATACGCACAACCAATACTAGATATCATACAATCATCACACACTAAGATATTAAACAACTAACTAAAGAATTCCATAGTAAATCCGTTACGACCCCATGATCACGATTAGCCCATGATAGCACTTATCGTCATCATGGGTTCATATGAAAACATGATAAATAAACACAGGATAATAATAACTAAACTAATTATATTAAACCAGAGTACGTCACAAGAGTAAATAGGTTCAAAGCAAAGAAAACTAGCATCCAATGTTACAACGAAATAAAGAATCACAAGAAAATATGCTTCCTCTTCATTGCGGTGTGCTAAAACGGTCTTCTTCCTTATCTCCTTCTCTCCTCGCTTAATACAATGATCCAACCTAGTGAAAACGTCTCTCAATTTACTTATATAGAAGTCCCATAAAACTCAGATTACACAGAAGTTGGAAGCCAAACAGAAATAGAAGTCTAAAATAATTTATCTTTTTTCCCGATCTTGCGCGACCGCTCAGCATAGCTGAGCGGGCGTTCAGCTTCCTGCGCAGCCGCTCAACATAGCTGAGCGGGCGCTCAGACCCCTACTGGATTTTTTCTGAGTTTGCTCCGTTTCTTCGCTGTAATCTGCTCTTCTCTTCCCTCTCTCAATGCTAAACACTTGCCAAGGCTTATCCTTGATGATTACTCCCTCGAAATGCAACTAATACCCTGAAATGCACAAACACTAGAAAAATGCATCAAATACACAAAATACTTGATTTTGTTAGGTCCCAATTTGTTTGTAGAAGGGGGGTTGAATGCAAACAATACCGTTTAATCGAATAAAATGCGGAATAAAATTGTGAAACAAAATTCAAGTTAAATAAAACTTTTATTAAACTTGAAAGGTGTTACAACTACGGTATCGGTTACAAGGGATTAATCTCAAATCAATTATTACAAATCTAGAATAAATTCGACATGAGCTTTTTCTATTTTTGTAATTAAAAGATCAAATGCTAAATGCGATTTGAGATTAAGTTCTAGGGATTTTAATCCGCTAGATTGATATACAAGAACAAGATAAATATTTCTAGTTGATTGGATTTAACTTTACAATCTAGAAATTTAATCTTGAAGAAAAGCAGATGAAAAATAAAATGTTATGCTTTTGTTTTCTGCTCCTTTTTCTCTTGTGTGTTCTGTTTGATTGGATTCTGTAAGTGTTGATCAACAAAAGTCTTCTGCTGCTTTTATCAAACACCGAACTGAAAAATGTACTGGCATGACAATCTCTTTGGCCAGCAAGACTTTCGGTATGACAATATTTACAACTAGCAAGACAATCAAAATGAACTAGCAAGACTTTCGGTATGACTATTGATTGTCATACCGATTGTCATATTAGTTCAAATAAATTGTCTTGCTGAATTAATAACAGATTTTAATCTAAACAGAAATTCTAATAAGACAATTAAATGTATTGGCATGACTTTCGGTATGACTATCAATTGTCATACCGATTGTCATACTAGTTCAAATGAATTGTCTTGTTTTGAATTTAAGCAGATTTTAAACCAATTAAAATCTTGTAAATCCTCAATATTAATTCTAAATTAATTAATCAATTTAATTCAATTAATCAATAAATTAATCTTTGCAGATATAATTTATTTTCTTAATTAAATTATATGACTTAATTAATTAATAGAGAATTAATACTAACCCTGAGCAGCATCCATTCTTCTGACAATCTTCTGAAAATCACTGAGACTTATGAATCAATTCCGCCACTTCAATGCTGACACTCGATGTACTGTCTGGTTCATGAGTGACTAACTTCCGTGACGTTTCTTCATGTCTTGACTTTGATACTCTGATTAAATCCTTGTAATAAATGATACCCTGACAAGATCTCTGTCACTTGATTAAATCCACGATCTTGATTTATATCACTGAGGCATGATCAAATTCTTGAACTTCTTCCAGTGAATCTTCAAGTCTGCAGGTTTCTTTATCCTTTGACAGATGTTACTTTGTGAGATCTCTCTGATGATAGATCCACTATTTACTTATTACATTCTTATTTGAGTTGAGTTAAATCCTCGAATAAACGAATAGGCTATGACATATGCCTTTCAATCTCCCCCTATTTGCTTGTTAGACAATAACAACAAATACCTAGAGGATAACTCAACTAACAAATAAGAAAAAGATATAAACAGTAATGTAAAGTAAATAGCAGAAAAGTTCTGGATTATATTTAACATTTTCCAGATTCCAAATGAAATTTACAAGTGAATACAAGATAGATGTTCCTCTAGCCTGAACATATAACTACATTAGACTATCTTGATTCATAAAGCTCTAATCATATTACATTGAGTTTTGAGCTAATTGACTTCAGTTGTCTTCTCTTCTGACTTCACCTTCTTCTAAATCTTGAAGCAATTCCTTGTCAAAGACACGATCCTTTTCTGAAGTGAAGCTTGCTGGTCTGACTGGTTGAACTCCAATTGACTTCAGCTTATTCTTGATCTGATTGTACCTTTTAATATTCTTTTCACAATAAGCTTGAATCAAATCAGCAGCTTGAGTCTTCAACATGGATGAGTATCCAGCAGTTCTTAAATGATGTTCCATCCAGACCAGATGCTTAGCTGAGTAGTCTTTAAGAGATTGTACATCTAGCTGACAGATTTGAAGACAATCAGACTTAAAGAATCTCACCTGATGAGGATTGTTGACCACTTGAGGACTAGCCCTGCTGGCAAACTCTTTAAGCCTTTCTCGAAGAACTTCATTCAATTCTGAGCTTCTTTTGACTTTGTTTAAAAGAACCCAAATCTCTGACAAAGAACGATTCTCAAATAGATGAAGTGACACCTTGAAAGATCCTTCACTCTGACAATATACAAAAATGCTCATCTCATTTAGGGATCTATCAAAAGCAGCTGTGATCCTTGAGACTTCAGTCTTGATAGCATTCATGTACATGTCATTGTTAGGATTTGAGATTTCCAGCTTGTCAAGAAGATGTAAGAACTGCCTATCATTGTTAGTGCTCAGCTGAGGCATATCAAGTACTCTCCTAGCTTCATCCCATTTTTCACCAATCTTCAGTCTGACATCTCTTCTCCTTTCTTGAGCCTTAATGTCATGAAGACGTTGCTTTTGAAGAGTTTCTGTTCTTTGAATGTCTTTCCTCATGTCAATGATCTGAGAGACCTTCTTGAGTTCAGCTTCTTTTCTTTTCATCTCTGACTGCTCCTTCTGAAATTCTTTCTCAAACAGAGGATCCACTTGAGCTTCTTCTTCCCATTCTCCAAAATCACTTTCCTCTTCAGCTTCAAATAACCCATCTTTATCTTCCTGAACTGGTTCAGTAGGAATGTTAAAAATATCAAAGTCATCCTGTTCTCCACTGTAGTAGACATCATCAGCCTTTCCTTTGTCTCCAGCAGAGGTATCTTTTTCCTTCCCTTTGGCACTCTTCCCTTTTGTTGTTTGTAACTACGGATCCTATTGTACGGGAGAGGTGGTAAACACAAGGTGATTTCCTAGTAAGGGAAGAAGCTGTTAGGGGAGTACCATTGGTTTTTATCTGCGGATCCTATTGTACGGGAGAGGTGGTAAAACGAAGGTGATCTTCTTTAATCAGTTGATTCTCATAGGGGGAGAAGCAAGAGATATGGGCTTCTCAACATGAAATGTGGTTGTACAAATGAAGATGGAACTACTTGAAGATATGTTCAGTCTAGAGGAACATCTACTTGGAATCTGGAAAATGTTAAATCTCATCCAGAACTTTTCTGCTATTTACTTTGCATGTATGTTTATATCTTTTTCTTATTTGTTAGTTGAGTTATCCTCTAGGTATTTGTGTGTTATTGTCTAACAAACAAATAGGGGGAGATTGTAAGTCATATGTCATAGGCCTATTTGTATATTCGAGGATTCAACTCAACTCAAATAAGAATGTAATAAATAAATAGTGGATCGACCGTCAGAGAGGTCTCGCAAAGTAATATCTGTCAAAGGATTCAGAAACAAGGTTCATCTACAGACTTGAGGAGGTAATTCACTGGAAGAAGTTCAAGAAGTTGATCATGCCTCAGTGATATAAATCAAGATCGTGGATTTAATCAAGTGACAGAGATCTCGTCAGAGTATCATTAATTACAAGGATTTAATCTGAATTTAATCAGAGTATCAAAGTCATCCTGTTCTCCACTGTAGTAGACATCATCAGCCATTCCTTTGTCTCCAGCAGAGGTATCTTTTTCCTTCCCTTTGGCACTACTCCCTTTCTTCTCCCCCTTAGTTGAGGGATCCTCTTCTGACCTTCCTTTGGAACCTCCATCACCTCCAGAGCCTGATCCTCCACCAGACGGTCCTTCAAAATAAGTTCTTTGTTCTTCATTAGGGCAATGAGAATTCTTGATCATGAAATATAGGTGCTTCATCCCTTCATTGAGATGTTCCATGCCCGTCTCTATCTTTAGAAATCTTGAGGAGTCCAGTGAATGATTCATCTCAACGAGGTCTTCAAGAGAAGTCATTCTTGTATGTAGAGAGCAGAAGTTGGATATGTCATCAGCTGATAAGTTGGAGTGTCCTGAATGGAATTGAGCTTTGGTATTACAGTGGTCTTGAGATCTGAGATGTCATTCCTTATGATTGCCAGCTGATTGTTGACAGAGGTGGAAGAAGAAGACCGTTCAACCACTTGTGCTTTGAATGCTTGAGCTTCAGCTTGGCTTTTAGCAAGTTCTTCTTTTAGAGCAGCAATTTGAGCTAACAGGTTTTGAGTATCTGTGTCTGTGTGTGCTCTCACCTAAATTTCACTCGTGTTTGGTTCACTCACCTCACGTGCTTGTGTTTCTCTCAATATAATTGCTCGTGAGGAGTCTTCCTGTTGCTGTTTTTCTGTACCTGCAGTAAAAATCACCCTAGCCTCTTCAAGAGAGGTCAGTGGTGGTGCAATGGGAATTCGCGAGTCCCGATCCTCAGTCAAACCTATCATTTCATGTGAAATAGATGTCTGAATTGCTTCAGGGATAGATTGACCGAGTTGCCCTCCACTTTCTCCAGATAAATCTGCGAGTGGAGAATCCCGTGAGGGAGCCAGAGGTGTTTGATCTGGGAGGGGAGAAAATGACTCTATTAAGGATGACGGAGAGTCAGATTTTCCCTCTGAAGCATGTGACTGCTCTTCTGCCGTAACTATGGCAGGCACTGTAACCGACTCTACGTGCACTCCTCGCTCTGTGTCCTGAGTATGATCTGGGGAAGTGTATGGTTCCATTGTGAGTAATGGAATTGTGCTTGACTCAGTACAAGATGCCATGGCCCTATGGCGAATTTCAATAGATGCATCCTGTTGAGAGAATGCCTCTAGTAACTGTTCATTGGCCATTTCAAAGTCCATGTCCTGTTGGGAGGACAAGGATGGGCTTTCAGATGCCTCAGTATATGTTCTTCTTTTCTTAGGAGGAGGCAGAGCTGAGGGTTCACTCATATTTAACAATGCACTACTTCCTAGTAATCTTCTGGGTAACATTTTAGACAGTGGGGGAGAGGTTGAGATAGAATGTGACTTTGTGTTTGGCTCTATGACCTGGGATTGAAGCTGTGGTTCTACAACTTCATGGTCAGCCCTATCAACCACTGGGGGTCCTTCAACAGAAGTAGGAAGGGAGTGAGAGTGAGGAATTACTACCTGTAATGGAAGAGCATCTGATGTTGGAGGAGCCTGGGTGGCTTGAACCACTGGAGGTTGAGGTTGCTGTTCATGACCGGGAAGATTGAAAATAGGTAAAGGAATATAAGTGGCCATGAAAGCAGATACAAGTACTGGAACTTGCATGAATTTGAAGGTTGTGTCTTGGCAAGTATAAATCTTTTTGCTAACTGGAGGGGGTTCGGTTACTGTAGAGTTAGCAAAAAGGGCTTTGTGTTCAGGTGTGAGAAGATGATCTGCTATAAGCATGAGAAAACGAGCATAGTAACATGATACCCTACGATTTGTAGACTGATCACGTAAAGCAGAAGTTAGACATCTCAAGAGAATGGGAAAAAGTAGTTTGCCAAAATTGATCCTTTGATTGAAAACAACCGCAAGACCAATATACTGCAGAGTGGAAGTGATGTTATGAAAATTGAATTTTGTGCAGTTGGCAAACACTTTGGAAAGTATATCGAAGAAAATATCCCATTCAGACACCAAATTGGATTTAGAAAGTTTGGTTAAATTGATCACCCCCTGATAGTGAATAGCATGGAAAAAATTTGTGATATCATTTTCAGAGGGTAAATTACATAAATTGTCTAGTGGAAAATTTAACGCACGATTGACGACTGTTTCATCAACTACATACTGTGTGTTTGCGACGGTGAATGAAAAAGATTTTGAATCATCGGCCACAGTAGAGGTTGTGCAAATCAGTCTAAGAAGATCGACATTTAAAATCACATTTGATTTTATAGCAGAGCTAACAATCGAATGGTCATTTAAAAATCTAATCCAAGGCTTAAATTTTTCAACATCACATTTTTCCGGATTAAAATAACCAACCTGATTATGCGCGACAATTTGGAAATTGAGAGCCATTTAAAATAATAATAAGACACACACTTTCAGAATTTTAAGAATAATATTAAGAAAATTCGAATTAATTAAATTAATTCAATAATTCGAATTAAATTAATTATAATCGAAAAATTTAGACAGGAATGTATCTCGTTAAAATCCTTAACTCACAAACACAGTTGAAAAACCCAAAAGACACAAATCAGAAATTAAAATTAAAATTTAAAAATAACCAAAATAAATAAATAAAATAAAAAACAGAAACTAATTTTGATTTGTTTTTGTTTTTTTTTTAACAAAAATCCAACAACACCTCTGTATATATATACTTGTATGTATATATCACAGAGTGATGAATTGGTATGCTGAGTAAGAACTCGAGCAAAGGAGAATCAAATGGCAGTTTAGTTTGATTTTGATCGAAGAGAGAGAAGAGAGAAAAGATAACTGTTGGAATTTGAAAAGAGAGAAACTGAATGAAAATAAAAACACACATAAACGATTAAGTAGTATAACTGGTATGACAATCCGGGATTGTCATACCGATTGTCATACCAGGTAAAAAGAAAGAAAACAAATAAAAGAATAAATACTAAAATTATAACTGGTATGACAATCTGATAGTCATACCGATTGTCATACCAGTATAATAATAAAAGGAAAATAATTATATATAAGGTTTATAACTGGCAAGACAATTGATAGTCATACCGATTGTCTTGCCAGTATAAAACTGTACTGAATAACATAATAAACAAAATTTAAACTGAAATGACTTTCAGCAAGACAATTTCAATTGTCTTGCCGATTGTCATATCAGCTTTAAACACAGAAACACACATATATAAATATGTACTGGAATAAAGACTTATATAACTTAGTAAAAATATCAGAAAATATTTACAAAATAGTAAAACTGAAATACAGACCTATAATATTTACAGAAACAAAGACAATATATCAGAATTTATTATTTTTATTCTAAAAATAGATTTCTATTGAATTTTAGAAAATAAAATTCATAGAAAAATATTTTTAGAGAAAATAAAATATTCTGAGATATTTTAAATTAACAAGTAGGGAAAATAAAAACAGATAAGATAATATAAATTACATAGAAATAAGCAAGAAATATGATAAAATGATAAAATAAATTTGCAAATGAATTTTTCATTTATGAAAAATTCATTCAAGAACAGATCCCAGATATTAACCAAATTAATCACTAAAACTATTCAACATGCCCAATTTACCAACTAATCTGGTAAATGTGGATTCGTCAAGTGGTTTAGTGAAAATATCTGCTATTTGTTCTTCTGTTGGAACAAAAAATAGTTCAACAGTACCATTCATGACGTGCTCTCTAATAAAATGATACCTGATATCAATGTGCTTTGTCCTCGAGTGCTGCACAGGGTTGTTGGTGATGGCTATTGCACTTGTATTGTCACATAAAATAGGAATTTTATTCAATACAGAGCCATAGTCTCGTAGTTGGTTCCTAATCCACAAGATCTGAGCACAGCAGCTTCCAGCAACAATATATTCAGCCTCGGCCGTTGAGTTGGAAACTGTTTGTTGTTTCTTGCTGTACCATGAGACTAGTCTGCTACCTAGGAATTGACAACTCCCTGAGGTGCTTTTCCTATCAACAACACTTCCTGCATAATCTGAATCTGTATATCCGACAAGGTTAAAACCAGATTCTTTAGGGTACCAAATACCTAAATTTGGTGTTCCCTTAAGATATCTTAAGATTCGTTTAACAGCAATGAGATGAATATCTCTAGGATCCGCTTGGAACCTTGCACATAAGCATGTAGCATACATAATATCTGGTCTACTTGCAGTAAGATAGAGTAACGAGCCAATCATACCTCTGTAGCTTGTGACATCTACCTTAATGGAGTTTTCACATGGTCCAAGCTTGACAGCTGTAGTTGATGGAGTCCTTGCTGATGCAGAGTCCTCTAGATTGTACTTTTTGAGGAGTTCCTTGAGATACTTGGATTGACAAATAAATGTTCCATCTAACCTTTGATTTACTTGTAATCCAAGGAAGAACTTCAGCTCTCCCATCATGCTCATTTCAAACTTGCTGTGCATTAACTTAGCAAATCTCTTACAGAGATTATCATTAGTAGACCCAAATATTATATCATCCACATAGACTTGGACTAATATAGTATCATTCTTATGTTTTTTAGAAAAGAGAGTTTTGTCTATGACACCTCTAACAAAGCTATTTTCAATAAGAAATTCAGAGAGAGTGTCATACCATTTTCTTGGAGACTGTTTGAAACCATAGATTGCCTTGAAAAGAAAGTAGACAAAATGCAAATGATCTGGATCTTCAAAGCCAGGAGGTTGCTCTACATACACCTCTTCATCCAGCTTCCCATTCAGAAAGGCACTCTTGACATCCATTTGATAAACTTTAAAGTTTGAAAATGCTGCGAATGCCAGAAATATCCTGATGGCCTCAAGTCTAGCCACTGGAGCATAGGTTTCATCATAATCAATGCCTTCAGCTTGAGAATACCCTTTAGCTACCAGTCTTGCCTTGTTTCTTGTAACCACACCATCTTCATCTAGTTTATTCCTGAATACCCACCTAGTACCAACAACTTTCTTGTGTACAGGCCTAGGTACCAGTTTCCAGACTTGTTGACTTTCAAACTGATTGAGTTCATCTTGCATAGCAATCACCCAATCTGGATCAGTCAGTGCTTCTTCAATTTTCTTAGGTTCCATCTCAGAAAGAAATCCTAAGAACAGACACTCATTTTGAGTAGCACGTCTAGTTCTGACTCCAACATCTGGATCACCAATAATCAACTCAAAAGGGTGAGCTTTATTCCAGACAGTCTGTCTTGGAAGATTTGATCTTGATGATTCGCCTTGAAATTCATTGTGATGTTGTGTCCTACTAGATGATCCTTCAGTATCTCCCCCTGAGTTGTTGCCATGTTGACTTGAAGATTCTCCGTCAGTAGCAGTGGTATCTTCATTGTTGCCAAAGTTTCCATCACTATTACCTTGAGTATCATCATGATTAACAGGTTCTTCACCAGCAACAACCTCAGGTTCTTGACCATGTTCTGATTCTGAATCTGACGTATCATCAAACTTCAGTTTCTCAGAAGGATCTTCAGTTTGGATACTAGGGAGTTTAGTGTCATCAAATGTAACATTGACACTTTCAGTTACTTTGTGTTGATCAATGATATACACTCTATATGAACTTCTTCCATATCCAACAAAAATACCCTCATATGCCTTTGCCTCGAACTTACCACGACGATCATCTCCATCCTTGAGCACGAAGCATCTGGCACCAAATACATGAAAGTATTTGATAGAAGGTTTCTGTTCATTCAAAATCTCATAAGGAGTTTTCATGAAGTCTTTGTTGATTAGAGTTCGATTCTGAGTATAACATGCAGTATTGACAGCTTCAGCCCAAAAGTACATTGGAAGACCTGATTCACTTAACATCGTTCTTGCAGCTTCAATCAATGTACGATTCTTCCTTTCTACCACTCCATTTTGCTGAGGGGTTCTAGGAGCTGAAAATTGTCTGGTAATCCCTTTGTCTGTACAGAATCCATTGAGAAGTGCATTCTTGAATTCTGTCCCATTATCTGACCTTATTGCTCTAACAGGGACGTTAGAATCTAACTCAATCATCTTGATATGATCAATCACAACTTGTGGTGTTTCATCCTTAGAGTGAAGAAATAAAACCCACGTATACTTGGAATAGTCATCAACTATCACAAGACAGTAACACTTCTTTAACATTGAAAGGATATTAACTGGACCAAATAAATCCATGTGCAATAATTGCAGAACACCAGTTATGGAAGATGTGTCAGTGCCTTTGTGACTTGCTTTCTTTGACTTTCCTTTCTGGCAAGCCTCACATAGTCCTTCTGGAGAGAATTCCAGCTGAGGCAGACCTCTTACCAATTCTCTTTTGACAAGAGAATTCATTGTTTTGAAATTGAGATGAGAAAGTCTCTTGTGCCATAGCCAACTCTCATCTGACGATGCCTTTGCATAGAAACAATTGACTTCAAGATTGCTTCCAGAGTTCATGTCAGCTACGAACAGATTTCCTTTCCGGATTCCCATTAAGGAGGGTTTTTCACTTTTCTTGTGCAGAATCTGACACTTCAGCTTGTCGAATAAAACATTGTAGCCGTTGTCACAGAACTGACTAATGCTAAGCAGATTGTGTTCAAGTCCTTGCACAACATATACATTTTCAATGATAACATTTCCAGCTAGCAAACAGCCATATCCCTCCGTTAAACCTTTGCTGTTATCTCCAAAGGTAACCACTGGGCCAGCTTTCTCAACCACATTTGATAGCAGGGCTCTATCTCCGGTCATATGTCTTGACGATCCGCTGTCAAGAATCCACACTACCGGTTGTACCTGTTTAATGCCCTGCAATACAAATGGATTAGACCTTCTTCGGAACCCAAGCTTGGCTGGGTCCGGCATACTTGTAAAATTGGCCTTTATCAGGCAAAACAACATTCTTAATTTTAATATTCTCAACGTTCTCAATGACTGAACATTTGACCTTGTGAACAGCCTTGACAAATTTCTGTTTAGGCTTAGGCACAAATATCTCCTTTCTAGCTTTAGGAGGACTAGCAGTCTTAGACCTATCATGCTTTCTATTATTCACATGCTGACGAGGAGTAGTCTTATCATTAGAAACATGCTTACCATTAAAATAAGCAAACATCAGATTAAAAGCACAAGACATACAATCAGGAACACCACATGCTTTATGAGAAGGATTAACAATAGGCAACTTATGCATGGTAGACATGGCATTTTTGTTATCCAACTCATGTGTGTCTGAGTTAGTCTCAGTTGCTTTCACAACCTTGACTGGAACTTTTGACACACTTGACTTGGAGACAACTTTCCCATTAGCATTATCTTCAGCACGGATTTCTTCTTGAATAATAAAAGAGGTCTTATCAAATGGTTCAGCAATTGATTCTTTATAGAGGGGTTCATCAACACCCTTAAGCACATGTGGTACTTCCCTGCCTTTAGCACAGACATGAGGAGGGGAGTTTATGCCTAATTTTCCAATAGCAGCATTGTAATCATAACCTATACCAGATGTTTGATTAACAGCTTGCTTATTATAAAACTCTTTGGACTTCGAACAAGAATTAAAGTAAGCTTTAACCTTAGCCTCAAGACCAGTGATCTTGTCTTTAAGAATAGTTTCAAGTTTTCTATAACAGTCAACTCTATTCTCTAGAAAAGACACTTGATCTTTTAATTTATCTTGATTAATGTGTACAAGTCTTAATTCATTGACCTCTTTCTCAAGGTCTTTGATTTGTTGATTTAACAATTCATTATCACGACGAGCACAATCTAAGGAACCTCCTAGATGATAAACTAATTCAGCATCAGTAAATTTTACCTCTTTTCTTGACGATGAGGTGCTTGTATCACTAGCCATGAGAGCAAGATTCCCAACTTCTTCATCTTCACTGTCAGTATCATCCCAGCTTCTTCCCTTTGCCAGGTAAGCCCTTTCAGATTTACTCTTCTGATTAGAATTGTAAGAGTTCTTCCTAGCTTGTTTTGGCTTCCTGCATTCTGTGGCAAAGTGTCCCAACTCATTACAGTTGAAGCATCGAATGGTGCTTCGATCAACCATCCCTGTTTTATACCCACCACTGCTGGTGTTAGAGGATGAAGATCCACCTTTCTGGAATCTGTTGTAGTTGGACTTGTACTTGAACTTGGGATTCCTTTTGAATCTGACATTTGAGAATCTCTTGATAATCAGGGCCATTGACTCATCCTCCAATTGCTCCAGTTCTTCCAAGGAATAATAATCATCTCCTGATTGATTTGTAGTAGGAGAATCAAATTCTGCTACTATCACATTATCTTCAACCTTGGAAGACTGTACCATTCTTTCTGACTGTTGAGATTGTTGTTGATATTGTGGTTGTTGTTGTTGTTCATCAGCTACTAGAGCAGTAGACGTGCTGACCACTCTTCCTTTCCCGTAAACTTCCTTCTGCTGAATCTGCTCCAACTCGTAAGTCTTTAACACACCATAGAGCCTTTCCAAAGAAATCTCACTCAGATCTCTTGCTTCTCTTATGGCAGTGATTCTATGTTTGAGATGAGTTGGCAGTGTTAAAAGGAACTTTTTGTTGACCTCCCTGATGGAATAGTATTTACCATTAATGTTCAGGTTGTTGATCAATGCATTGTACCTCTGAAACACTTCAGTGATTCCTTCCCCTGGATTGGATTTAAAGTATTCATACTCAGAGGTTAGGATTTCTAGTTTGTTCTCCCTAACTTCCTCTGTGCCTTCATTAATAATCTCAATAGTTTCCCAGATATGTTTGGAATCTTTACAATTCATCACATGTCTATTCATCAGGGGATTAAGGGAATCTACTAAGATTAATTGAAGGCTAGCATCCAGGGAGGCTTCTTCTATTTCAGCAGGAGAGAAGTCCTCAGGATCCTTCACATAAGTTCTCGCTTTGGTGATCACCACATCATTTTCTATTATCTCTGGTTCAATAACCATAGGAATTTTTGGACCCTTCTTCAACACTTGCAAATATTTGGGATTAGCAACCTGTAAAAACAGTAGCATCTTCTTCTTCCACATAACATAATTTTCTTTATCGAAAAGTGGAATTTTAACGGTTCCAACTTTTTGTGTAGTCATTATGAATTTTTTGAGTGAATAAAAAATTCAAGAAGTGAAAGAAACACAAAAGTCTAGGATCTAGATTTGTACGTTAATCAGAAGGCTCTGATACCAATTGTTAGGTCCCAATTTATTTGTAGAAGGGGGGTTGAATGCAAACAATACCGTTTAATCGAATAAAATGCGGAATAAAATTGTGAAACAAAATTCAAGTTAAATAAAACTTTTATTAAACTTGAAAGGTGTTACAACTACGGTATCAGTTACAAGGGATTAATCTCAAATCAATTATTACAAATCTAGAATAAATTCGACATGAACTTTTTCTATTTTTGTAATTAAAAGATCAAATGCTAAATGCGATTTGAGATTAAGTTCTAGGGATTTTAATCCGCTAGATTGATACACAAGAACAAGATAAATATTTCTAGTTGATTGGATTTAACTTTACAATCTAGAAATTTAATCTTGAAGAAAAGCAGATGAAAAATAAAATGTTATGCTTTTGTTTTCTGCTCCTTTTTCTCTTGTGTGTTCTGTTTGATTGGATTCTGTAAGTGTTGATCAACAAAAGTCTTCTGCTGCTTTTATCAAACACCGAACTGAAAAATGTACTGGCATGACAATCTCTTTGGCCAGCAAGACTTTCGGTATGACAATATTTACAACTAGCAAGACAATCAAAATGAACTAGCAAGACTTTCGGTATGACTATTGATTGTCATACCGATTGTCATATTAGTTCAAATAAATTGTCTTGCTGAATTAATAACAGATTTTAATCTAAACAGAAATTCTAATAAGACAATTAAATGTATTGGCATGACTTTCGGTATGACTATCAATTGTCATACCGATTGTCATACTAGTTCAAATGAATTGTCTTGTTTTGAATTTAAGCAGATTTTAAACCAATTAAAATCTTGTAAATCCTCAATATTAATTCTAAATTAATTAATCAATTTAATTCAATTAATCAATAAATTAATCTTTGCAGATATAATTTATTTTCTTAATTAAATTATATGACTTAATTAATTAATAGAGAATTAATACTAACCCTGAGCAGCATCCATTCTTCTGACAATCTTCTGAAAATCACTGAGACTTATGAATCAATTCCGCCACTTCAATGCTGACACTCGATGTACTGTCTGGTTCATGAGTGACTAACTTCCGTGACGTTTCTTCATGTCTTGACTTTGATACTCTGATTAAATCCTTGTAATAAATGATACCCTGACGAGATCTCTGTCACTTGATTAAATCCACGATCTTGATTTATATCACTGAGGCATGATCAAATTCTTGAACTTCTTCCAGTGAATCTTCAAGTCTGCAGGTTTCTTTATCCTTTGACAGATGTTACTTTGTGAGATCTCTCTGATGATAGATCCACTATTTACTTATTACATTCTTATTTGAGTTGAGTTAAATCCTCGAATAAACGAATAGGCTATGACATATGCCTTTCAGATTTCAAGACACCAATTTAAGCTATTTTAAGACGTTCTAAGTGGTATAAAATGCCACTTATCAGATAGCATGACATGTTTAGCGACAGTAACTCTTAATGATTAGCGGGTTATAACACTTTTTAAGTTTTACCCATTTGCACATGCAATCCTATTACTACATAATTCGCTTACCGGATAGGGTTCTCACATGACAAGAAGTTGGTTATCACAAAGGTGTTAAACAAGAATGCTAGGTAAACAGGTTATGCAAATTGTTTATGAATTTTAAAGAACCACAATAAGGAAACAAAGGTACATAGATAAATAGTTCAAGTACAACAAGTTCTGAAAATAAAGTATAATAACAGAACATGATTAAACAAAGAAAAAATTGGAATATATCCCCCTATCTACCCCTAACTTCCACCTAGCTACTACTGATACAACCAACACTAAGAACTAGATCACAATATAATATAAGGGGAATCTGACATCTGACCAAGCATCCCAAACCTACTAGAGCTGAGAAATAACAACAGCAACATAATATGGGCCCTATCAGAAGTCCCGTCTGAACTAATAACCACAAATAACCATGGCGGTCAAGAACCTCCCTCAACACTGACAGCATTCATTACAACAGCTTATGAACTCTGCGGACCTCGACATCAGCATCACTGCAGGAAGGACCCTCATCCAAACGTCTACAGGTAACCTGCTCAACCATCTCGATACGAACACGCCACTCGGGCTCAGGCACCAACATCTGCAGCCTAGACCCTCGAGCCAACCTATCTACCAAAGATCTCAACTCAGGTATACGAGCAAACATAAAGTCACGGTCCTGAGCCAAATCATCACTAACATGGGCAGGTACTGGCACAACAAGAATCCTATCGGGAGTTGGGGACTCGAGCATAGGAGCTGGGGAATCTGCCCTAACAACTGACGACTTAGGTACTGGCATCATAGGGGATACAGGCATAGGGGCAACATTGTCCTCAGATGGATCCTCCTCGGTATATGAACTAATGTATTGGGGCACTCCAGATGCAGGTAGAAGGGTATCCTCGGAAGAACCGAGAGGGCTTTCAGGAGGGGTCGAACCAACATCACTACCACTATCATAATCCTGAAATAAAATATAAAACAGCAACCAAGAAACAACATTAGGGTTAAATCAAACCTTCAACTAACTTGATGCCCTAACTCTAATTACTTTCTCAACCTACACTTACTTAGACTATACCTAATAGTCTAACTCAACTCTATATGAGTCGAACACTCTCGTAATATTTAATGACCCTTAGTACCCTTTTATCCTAACTTGTCTCAGGGACTAAATCCTGTAGCTCTAATACCAACTTGTGATGCCCTAAAACTCGGGGTTAGGAATGATGACCCACAACACTAATAAACTAATATAATATAGCAGCAGAAATATAATAAACCTCGAAAACTACTAGGATCTAAACATGATAAAGTGTGAGACAAGATTACAACTACCAACCAGAATATTATGAATACAACCCTTATTTTAAATAAATCCAAAGTATTCGATTCCGACTTGGAATCGGCAGATAACCCAAAAGTATCTGATCCAGCTATTACAGTTTCCATCAATTATCGACGCTTCCTCACACAACATCTACATGATATGGCACCTAAAATCTGACGGTACGATAGGGACCACCAGGAACACTCTTCCGAGCGGTGCGGCTAAGTCTGGCCAACTTCTTGCTTAATTGTCAAGGTTAGCTCAACACAAATAAATTAACTAAACGGCCCAACAAGTAACTATTATACAGTTCTAATATCAAAACAATAACGACATTCAAAATTTTAATAAACTAGGTGGCAATATTACAATATATCTAGGAAAGGATCCCAGGATAAGGATTCAAGGGATTTGAGGTTCATGTGATAATTAATCAGTTTCAGGATCAAATAATAGGGTTCTCAATGGATTTCAAAAATTCCAAGATGTTTGAGTCAATAAACGACAGTTTCAAATTATTATGAGTCAAATTCAAATTACAATTCAAGAGATAGTTCTTATTATACAATAAAACCTTTTTCATCATTTTAAACAACGAAGAACCCTTTTTTGATTGGACTTAACCATCTTTTAATTATAATACGGGTGATTAGCCCGTACTGACCTCCCTCCGGTCATTAAGGTACCTATGACATTATTTCAGCCTATATACTGGACTAGCCCAACTAGCCTCCTAAGTGACTAGACTAGTCTCACTAGCCTCTAACGTCTTTATTCAATCTTTAGGAATTCATTAGAAAAACCTTTATATTGTAAAACACATAAGTGTTAACTAAATTATTTTTAACATTACCAGTATTTGAAATCATTTGGACTCTTTCAAGTCGAAAATCATTCTTAGGTTCAATTCAAGGATTCAAGGGGAAGTAAGCAATTGAAACGAGGAAACGTAAGTTGAGGAAATGAGCAATCATTAAATATAGGTATTATCAGAGTCATTAACAAGATGGTTCTTAAGAAACAATACATTGACAAGCGTCATGTTTACTGTTATAATGATCTAGGTAAACAAGGTATTAAACAAAAAGGTTTATCAATTCATATTCATCAACTGTATGAATAAGATCATCTATTCTATCAATATATATCATATCAATTCTCTGTGATCAAATCATAAGTATTAAGAAATCAGAGTTACTTGCCTCACAAGCTTTCCTGTTTTACTGAAACTGAGCTACTACCACCTAGAGCTTCTTTTCCTTTCCTAGAACGAATGCCTTCGCTTTCCAAATCTACAATACAAAACGAACCCTAATTATAAACCTTATCAATTCCCGATATTTCTCAGAACGTCTAACTTTCTACCCCAATCATATTATTCACTTTTCTAATTATACTTACACCACGCATAACACATAATAGGTTAGCACCTATATACACTTTATACTATCGATTCGGCAATATTCTACACATAGAAAATAAGCACGTAATCACATAGTCAAGCATGATTAATCTATTTTCAAGTCTCGCTGAGACATTTCGTCGATATTACTTATACATATCTATCATTTCTCTCAAAAATTGGGCATGACGTATTCGTAAATACGCTATCCCTGTTTTGAAAACAACAATCAACCACAATAATCAATCATAATAAATTACACTTAATCACTTCCTAGCACTTAGCACATAACATGCAACTCCACTTTAAATGATTATGAACAAACGACTTAACATACCGAGTCAAAACTATTGCATGAAATTCAATTTCACCTTATAAATCACAAAATCACATATTGATATCCAATTATTACCAAAAACTTGAATTCACAACCGAATTGAACAATAATTGGATTTTTTAAAGTTACTAAAATTATTGGCTAAGCAAATGCAGTCTATCCCATATCAATTTCCTAGCTATTCGAGTCATAACATATTAATTCGAACCAAACTTCAATATTTAACACAAAATTCGAACTAAAACAAGAATTCGAAAATCATATTATTCGAGCATCATTTAACTAGCATGCAACCATTCGAAATCAACATGCATAATCTCAAATCAAAAACCAAATTTAACCCCTTATTCGAACCAAAAACAAAGATTCAAAAATCACAAAAAAATCAAAATTTCTTTTAAACTAACATGCAATCATTCAAATAAATGGGTTTAAATTTTTAGAGCTCAGTCATGGCATCACAGCTCACTACCGACTCACCGGAGTTCATCGCTGGTGGCGGCGGTTCTCGGTGGTGCTCTCAAATCGAGGGGTTCCTACGAAAAACCACCTATTTTCTTCTTAAGAATCATCACCAACACATTCATCTTCATCAAAACCGAACCCAACACCCAAACCCGAGCATAAACTCGAAAAAGGGTTTAAGGGTTTCGACTTTTATTGACACAAAATCAACATTCAAGCTTGAATCAAGGAACTAGAGCTGAAATGGAACTCAGCCATGGTCTTGGATCAGAAAAAGAACAAGAAACGAGAGTGTGAAATAAATATTAAATAGGTATAAATGTAGGGGCATAATAGTCATATGAATTAATTTACTCATTGAACCCCCTAGTTGTTGTATTACATATGTAATAGATTCCTATACTTTTTAATTTGGACCTTATTACTCGAAATTGTGTTATCAAGGGCAACACCCTTCTAATTTTTATGTTATTATTTGTTGAAAATATATATTTCTACAAAAACAATATTACAAATGTTTTGCCACTTTTAACGTGAGTCTTAAATAAATTCATTTGAAAATGGGTCCACCTCTACATTAGGCTTAGTCATTGAAAATATATTGATACGAGTTCCTAATTGAACTCATCGCGATTTATGTAATTCGAGGACATATATGATGCAATCTTAGGATCACATCACTTATCACCCACTATTAAGATCATATAAAGATCACAGTTAATGATCTGAAAAAAAAATTACAGTTAAGGAGAATCGATCTCCAGGTTCACATATTTTCGCGTCTCTAAAAATAATCAAGACAAAGTATCAAAGTTATAACAAAAGATTTATGATCTCTACCCCCGAGTCACATCACAATACCAATATCATCAAAACCTACCTCAAAGCTATTAAGTTAGGGTCTTCACGGTTCGGTTCGACTCATTTTTTATTGAAAGTCGTTACCAAATTATGTATGTTGGTTCATTTTTTACCCATTTTCTGTTTAGTTAACCGCTTACCGATTTCGATTTTCTTCGGCTTTTAACCTAATTAAAAAGTATTGTGCGAATTTAATAAAATTAAAAATATTATAACAAAAAAAATAATTATGATGGTACAACTTCTATTATTATAAAGATATAAGAGAGTATATAATTTACTTTAGAATTAAAGACCAGAATAATACTGATTGTGCATATAATAGAAATAAAATCGACACAAGGTACTAGTACCACTTCGGCTTCCATTTACTGAAAATTAAGAAAAGCAGTAAATAACACAATCTGTTAATTTGTTGATTATAGTTAACTATATTAGTATTTATATAATAAATAATATATTATATATAAATATATAATATTATTATAAAAAAATATAATATTATATAAACAGTTCTGTTTTTCGATCCGGTTTTAGGATAAAATTGTAACCGTTACCAAATCGTTCCATTGTTCGGTTCGTCTGGTTACGGTTAGTTTCGATTTTTGTGGGTTTCGATTTTTTTTGGTGCGATTTTTCAGTTTTTTTTGTCCGGTTAATTTTTGTTTGCTCACCTCTACTCAAAACTATAATTCCAGGCATTAATACATTCAATCCGAACCTATGGGGGCATCTTATTATGACTCGAAGACCCATGACTAGGAATCTGGAATCGCTTAGATGTATGGTTTTTTTTATATGTGGCTGGTTCTCCAGAGGTTACACGCTTTATCCCTGGGATCACAACCCAAGACCAGATCCTTAAGGATCATATTCGAGGTTCTAACTTATATATATATATATTATCTTTCATTAGAGTCTTTGTAAAATATAATTTAACGTAATATGTAAACGAGGTAACATAACTCAACATGAAAAAGAAACACATAAATTATATTAACAATGAAGTACATAAATCATGAAGTCAGAATATTGAATAAATATAAAGAATCAAAATATGAAATTAAAGTTTGAAGTCTGTTGTAGAGTCAGGGAATTAAGTCCATTAACATGTATAAAAGATGAGAAGACTTAAAAACAACTTCTCATTTTTCATCTTCATTTTGAAATGGTGAACATCCTCCATAAGAATCCTAGAGGTAGAGTTTTTAGATCAGACATAGGAACTGAGTACAAGCATTACACAACGATTCTGCTATGCACAAAAAATACGTAAGAAATTAATATAAAATGATATTCTACCTCTCAAATGTTATTATATCAACAAATCATAAAATTACCTCTTAATCATAATATCAGCAAAAGCATGTAATAAATAAATCATAAAGTTACTTTAATCCTGATTTTCCTTGATAAATTAATTAATTCAGCAAAAGCATATAGGAAAAGTACCGAGTTACGTGAGTCCATCTGGATTGTAATAGATACAGGCGTTTGACTGCATGATACATGTCGATGTAGAGAATCCCGTCCTAGTTTGCTGCATTCCTGTATTATCATTATTCAATTTCAGAGGCATTTCCTTGTTCGAGCTGTGTAGAAGAGAATTATATGATGGCTACTGCATGATATCAAAATTTGAAATTTTCATGAATAATTTTGTCAGTTCCGTAACCAATATTCATTACACGATGTCTAATCACCAGCTTGATCATTGTTTATTCATGGTAAAAAAATTCAATATAAAATAACTAAAAAATACATGTTATTCCGTCATATACCTAAAAATCGTTAGACAAACCTGAAGAATTCCTTGATTGGATTAACGAAAAAATGGTTAGACATACATTAAATCATAAACATAAATTAATAACACATCTCATAATATCAGAGATCAATTGTCTAACCAACCTTTTTGTGTAGAAGGAGATAATGATCCTAGAGACAGTCTCTTCTAACCTACTGCAGATAGGAAGACTGATTTATGAGATGCATTGTTTGGCTGTATTTTTGAAACTACAAAAAATAACAATGAAAATAGAAGTAAAACACATTTGTATAGCGAGAACTGAAAAATAACATATTTATATTCGATTAGTCTAAATACTGGGATCTCTGTTCTCAATATGAAATTTGACGTTGGGCTATCATCAAATAATGATTTGTGAGATGCATTATTTGGCTGTTTTTTTGAAACTATAAAACAACAATCAAAATATAAGGAAAAAAGAAGTAGATATCAGTAACATAAGGAGAGAACGATCCATGACTTACGACCTGTAAACACCTAGAATGCTTTCATAAATGGAGATTTTACATTAAAATAAAAAAAGACGTCTATCGTGTAAAAACTTAAACCCTCTGTCCATCAGAATTAATAACGAAGATCGTGACTGTAAATAAAAATCTATTACATATAGTTTTTTTCCATAAACGATGATTATTATTGTATGCATATATTTCTATATTTGAATGTAGTAACTGTGAATTTGAGTTTGACAGCAATGATCGATTATGGAAAATTTATTTAACAATGTAATCAAGTTTAAAAAAAGGGGTTGCTCCATATCATGGATAGTCCAATAAACTATATTCAAAATACATTGATTTATCTATTAGGGTTGACTCATCGTCAAAATGGATGCTCCAAATATTTTTTTATGGACCAAAAAGAACATGACTTGAAAGTTTGTTTAAAAGGATAAAAATGGTAATTTAAAAGTTTAATGTTAGCAAATATTAGGAATATATTGATAGTATATAAAAGATGATATATAATACAAATATTTAAAACTATACTAAAATAATTAATTTATTTAAAAATAAGTTTTTATAATATAATTTTTGTTGATAATAACATTAATGACAATTGTTCATTGATTACATAAATTAATTATATATTTTAAATTGAGAAGCATTCGTAAATGTTTTCAACTTTTTTTGGTTAAATTAATTTGATTTTTTTTCATTGTTCAATATTTTTCTTAAAAATAAAAAATTGTGAAAATTTGAAAAAACAAACTGAAAATATTTTCAATAAGTAAACGACCCCAAAAATTTAGGGAATTTACCAAAAATACTACTTTTTATAATTTGCAATTTTACTAACTTCTCAAAAGATTTACCAAAATTCTATTTTAATTTGAAAATATTTGCAAAAATACGATGTTGCATAATAGGTTGCAATTTAGTGTAAATTGTGCAACAATTTTAAGTTGTATTTCAGATTGCATTTTATGTTGCAAATATGGTTGCAATTTACAGAGCGTATTTTTACATTTTTTTTATAATTTCAAGTTGCAAGGTTATAAAAATGGTTGCATATATTTTTGTAAATCTATACTATAATATAATAACCGAAATGGAGTATAATTTGGTATTTCTTTTTTTTTGGTTGGTTTGGTTATCCCCATTTATGTATCTTTTTAATCAAGTGAATAAGACCGTTAGATTCAAATATTAAAAGAATATATATTATTCAAACTCTCAGGTTCGAACCCCGCCAACAACACACTACTAAAACTCTCACAGGTTCGAACCTCACCAACAACAAATATTTATACTATTATTTTTACACTACTCAAGATTAGGTTCGAATTCCGCCAATAACAAATATTTATATTATTATTTATAAATATACTAATAAGATAATGATTCAAAAAAAATTATTATAATTTTAAATATTATAAAAATATTAATAAAGACTCGTGTATCGCATGGGTTGTAAAATTAGTATTTTTAAAAAGTGATAGTATTTTTACAAAAAATTTATAAAATTTCGGTATTTATGAAAAAATCCCAAAATTTTATTATTTAAACTTTAAAAATTTGTAAATCTTGTGGCCGGTGGCCGTAAAAGAAAATTAGAATTAGAAAGCAATAAGAATGCAACTAGTTGGGGAATAATAGGAGTGGTGGGGAAAGTGAGTAGGCGGCGCGTAACATTTACATCGTCTTGTCCCCCCAATAATAATACACGACAATATTAATAGTTACTAGTAATTTCATATATATATATATATTGGTATAATTATAAGCAAACATCACCGAAACATAAAGGGGAACATGGCAGCACAATCCAACTCTCTCCAGTCCATTCGCTACAAACGGGGCTCACTTGAGTTACTTGATCAGGTTTCCTCTTGGTTGTGTATGTATATCTGTTAAGACCAAGACTGTCTTGGTCCAACAATATCTGTATCTATCCTGCTCTTGCTTTATCTAACTTCACATTTACTACTTTATATGGTTTGTTTTAACAGAGGAGACTTCCACTTGAAACTGTTTATTTGGAGATTCACGCTGCCACTGATGGATGGTATTTTTTTTTCTCCTTCTCAACAACTAATTTGCTTTAGATATTTATATGTACCGTGTGTTTGTTTGTTCGTTGTTGAATACACTAATTTACTTATGCTTCGTTTGCTTATTATTTTTGCCTGCCTAAAACCCACCCGTGCATTATTATATTATTTTAAATAATTGTTATTGTATTTTTTTATAATATTTGATTAATTATATTTGTTAAAAGAGTAATTATGCATGAATAAATATAGTTGAATAAATCTTTCAGCATATTATAAGAGCTATTTACAATAATTAAATTTTAAAATCGGTAATTCATAAACTGACCCGAGAAATAGGTTTTGAAAAATATTTATCCGGCCCCTGTTAAATAGATCATATGTTTCAATAAGAATATTTGTAATTTATAATTACTTACATTGTTAATAAGATTCAAATCTTGGACTAATTTATATATTAACTATTACTATTATATCTAATTATGAATATGATTCAAAAAATTCAACTATTGGAATTGAAGTGACCAAACTACAACTGAGTAATTTACTGGAGATCAACATGGTTTTGACCAAATTACAACCGAGTTTCCTAAGATTGACTTGGTTTTTTATTAATGGTTTACCTTGAGAGATATTAGCCTGTTAGTGCTAATGTGGGCATGGTATATCTTCTAATAAACTTCGATTTTTGTTTGACTTTAAAATGAGCGATTCGGGACATAAACAATCTATTTAATAATATTTTGTTTTAGTTGGTCTAAATATTTTTTTGTTTTAATATTTTTATCTTGAATCAATTGTATTAATCTAATTTAGCCCTAATGAATAATATATATTATTTTGTTTTTTTCGGACACTATTATACAAAAGTGACAAATTATCTCTAGTTTTATTTTAATAAATTAGTATGGATATTATAAATTGAGAAGAAAACACATAATTATATAAGGTCGTTATATCAACGTATTTCAAGTAATTATAATTAGTTTGTTTTGAATTTTATTTTAGTCTGGTTTGAATATTATTTTGTTTTAACCCGGATGAGTAGCATATTCTTTTTTAACCCAGGTGAGTAGCATATTCTTTTTTAACCTGATGTCATTATATCGACCACAAATTATCTTTAAATTTTAATTTTATTTTTAGCCCGGTTTAATAGTATTATTTTTTTAACCGTGTCATTAGTATTTATTATTTTATCAAGTCCAATGCAGCAAATCCACTTAACCATATTTAGTATTTCCTATTTGTTAATTTGGCCCAGATCAATATTATAATTTTGTTTAAGCCTGATCGAATATTGTATATTATTATTTTTTATCCCGAGCCATTACACCTACCACCGAATTATCTTTTGATTTGAATTTTGTTTTAGATGGTTCAATAGTATAACCTTTTTTGGATTATTTTGTTTTGGCCCGAGCCATTATACATATTTAATTATATTGAATTTTGTTTTAGGCCGTTCAATAATATAACCTTTTTTGCCCGATGAATATATATATTATTTTGTTTTGGCCTGAGCCATTGAACATATATAATTCTCTTTGTATTTATATAAATATTTTGTGAATATTAGTTTATTGATGAGAGTGTTTTACTCAAAATACGTGTGAACAAACGATCAGATGACTATCAATCACGATCAGATGACTAGCAATCAAATTTTTAATGTTTCATTTTTAATTTATCTATTATATTATATATATAATAGAGCAACTAGGGGTTTGTGAGATAATTTATTCATATTAAAATTACCGAATTACCCCTAATAATTGTAGGTTAATAATTATTTTCATTTCATACGCATGTATTAATTACATCTAATTTAATATGCATGTTTAGGTACTCTGACTCATTATTACGTATATTTATTAGTACTTCATTCTTTAATAATAACAATTCATAACTTTCTATGGATAAATTAAATACGTTTTTAGGAAAAAACAATATTAGTGTACGAGACCGAAGCACGAATAGTAGAAATTATTCTTGATTCTAACAATCCGAGAAACTATTATAAAAATGCATAATTTTCATATAATGGTTAAAACTATACTTAAATATAAATTGGATTAAATTTTTTAAAAATATACTTGATATACGAAAAAAATTGAAAAAACTCAAGGATAATTAATATTAATATTATGACACAGACTTCGAGTCGAGGGGATCATTAGTCTAACACGTACTTCTGTCAAAATCAGCAATCATGTATCCCATTTTCCGCACTATTAGCATTCAAATACATTAATTATTTAACAAAATTATTTATTCGCATTTTGAACATGTCCGTGCAAGTACGGGCTAAGAACCACTATAGACTTCTATTGTTTTAGCTTAATGTTAAAAGTCGAAAAAACATGTTCTGCCCATATAACCACACCCCAAAAAGGCAAAAAGTACTCGTATCATTAGGTACTAAATTATCCCTCATAATTATATATGTTAATGACATTTCATTTAATATATATATAGGCAATTGATCACATAGAAACTAAACTTCGAATAGAAACTAGAAACTAATCTACACCACACTCAACTAATCTGCACCCCTCAGACCATCTCTAACCAAACTCTAAAAATATACTTTTACACCATTTTGGTGTAAAACTTCTCTCCAACCCAACTTTCAAAGTTAGACCATTTTGGTGAGACACAAAAAATTACACCAAATTTGGTGTCACACTAAATTTTTAGAGTTTTGTATATTCCCATGTTAACCTTGTATTCCTTTACTAAAAACAAATTTTTTTGCATTTGTGTCTAACCATTTTATTATTTTTTACTTTAATTTTGTACTTTAGTAATAAAGTAAACTATATTGTACAAGAATGATGTAAAATTTAGTGTTGGTGGGTTGGAGTTGAATTTAAAAATAGTGTAGTTTTTACACCATCTTGGTGTAAAAATTACACCAAAGTAGTGTAATGGGTTGGAGATGCAATCACACAAAATCTCAGCTTTTCCCCTCCGTTTTTAATTTGATTTTTCCTGTCAAACGGTATGTTTTTTTTAAATCCGACTTCACTGTATTTTTCTCCATCTATCAACGATCGATTTGCATCCGTATGTGATATATTTTGAAGTAATTTACAAAAAAATATTTGGTTTCTAGTTTCATTCTAAAATTGGTTTTTATTAGAGTAGCCCCTATATATATGTCAATTAAATCTAATTTGATATGCATGCTTTAATTATTCTAACTCATTATTACGTAAATTTATTATTATTTTAATATTTAATATTTTCAATTTATAACTACATAATATAAATAATATATATATATATCTTAATATAATTTGAACATTAAACATGATTATAACACACTATTTAAAATTTATTATTTTGAGCGTATATATTAAGCACAACGACTATTTTAGGAAAAACAAATTAGTATATGAGAATTTAAGTACGAAAAGCACCGGTATAGATAGATAGTATAAATATTAAATTAAGGATTGAAATCCAAGTACTTAAATATAATGAATATATAAATTTTGTTTTAGCTTCAGTTACATTATATTGACCAGGATTATCATATTTATCACTAATTTTATTTCAACCTGAATTCATATAATATATAAAAATGGGAAAAAGTTGGAATTTAACTAATTGTTACGGTCTTTTTATTTTATGTTCGCAAAGTACATCAGTACACATATCACAAAAGTAGATTATTCTATATTTAATTAAAAAGATATCTTAACTTCAGTATAAAGATACATGGTAAAACAATAAATAAAAAGTTGAAATTGAAAGTTTGACCTTTATTTGAAAATTGAAAAAGCATTTTTTCAAAATAATATTGGATTTAATCATGAAACGGATAAAGGTAATAAAATTTGAATTGGCTGTTTGAAAAAGCTAAGTATTGAATCTTTATTGTATTATAATTTGAAGTAGACTTCTTTTGGATTTTAATATAATTTGAATTAGAATATAATATAAATTAATTTAGGGCCATTAAGTAATTTCAGCAAGTACCGACCGATCGACTACCAAACTTTTAATGTTTCGTCTATTATAATCTAGTATAGATTTTCAATTTCGATTTTTGTACTACATTTAGGATTTGGATAGGATTAATTATGTGTATGTACTTTTTGAGTTCTGAGAGGATGGAATTTTTCCAATTCAAATTTATGTGGGAAGTCGGATGGTTTGGGAATTTGTTTTTAAACGAATTCATTTTTTTTGAGTTATGCTGAGTTCACGATTTTCCTTTTGTTATAATTTTTTCTTGCAATCAGTATAACCTATATGCCCTTCTGTTCTTGGAGTCTTGTTATGATTTATTGCAGACTTGTCATATTGAGATGCCTTAGGATGTTAACAACACTGGGGGTGAAAGTTTTGTTTCTTATTTATAAACTATGTGTCAACTATTTCTTTCTTTACTTGGGGACACTTAAGGAAAACAAGTTGAATTTTTGAACGTACTGTCTACTGAAAACTGAAAAGCAATGACCTTATACTGTCAATCTAGCTTATGCCCACCAGTCACTATTAAAATTAAGTTATATACTTGGATGTTTTTGGAAGCCTGGCCGAGTGATTTTGTCGAACAGTTGTGTACCAATATTTTAAATTTTGTGTTTGTGATTTGACGAATAATTACTTACAATATTTATCTGTTGTCTATGTATTATTTGTCATGTCATATACACTGAAGATCCCTTGTTGAATTAGGGAAGCAATCAAAGATATGGTGGTTCGTGGGGCACCTGCAATTGCTATAGCTGCTGCCCTATCATTAGCAGTAGAAGTATCTACTTTGGATTCTTTCAATGGATCTCCTAATGATGCAGCATCTTTTCTGTCAAAAAAGTTAGATTATTTAGTCTCAAGGTAATGTACATGTACACTTATTGTCCTCAAGCAATAGCAAGGTGTAGCTGTAGTGAAGTATTGTAAACAATGTCGTTGCGGATATAGAGTTTCCCAAACTAGAGCTGATATCTAAAATGTCTTTTTTTAGCCGACCAACAGCAGTGAATCTTTCTGATGCCGCGACTAAACTTAAAGAAATCTCATTAACGGCTGCTTCCTCTGCTTCTGAAACCAAAGTTGTTTTTCAGGTAGTTCTTATTTTGTGATTAATGTTATAAATATTGATGATTTACTTTATATGTCCTAAAATATTGATAATTTACTTTATCTCTTCTTAAAATAGTTTCAGTAGTCCTATCCCAGTTTCACCTGATGGTTAGATTCAATGACATTTGTAGTGTTTGAATCATTTATCCTTTTCTGTTCCTCTTAATTACCCTAGGCGTACATTGAAGCTGCTGAAATTATGCTGGAGGATGATGTTGCTTCCAATAAAGCAATTGGGTCATATGGAGCTAGTTTTATTGTACAACACCTCAAAGAGTCTAAAAAGGTCTCTGTTCTGACTCATTGCAACACCGGAAGGTAGCCCCTCTCTATCTCTCTTCATCATGTTGTTTATCTCAATCATCTATATCATGATTAATTTTTAAGATAGCCAATGCGTTTCAGGTATTTAGCATCTAGTATACATCTATTCTAATTGCTAAATTATGTCTGCAGTCTTGCAACAGCTGGCTATGGGACTGCCTTAGGTGTGATTCGATCACTTCATGCAGATGGATTATTAGAAACTGCATATTGTACTGAAACGCGCCCCTTCAATCAAGTGAGTCTATAACACATAAACTTGAGCATCTGCATTGTTAAGGATGAATGTTGAAATACTCTCCTCTACTTGTACGTTTGGAACTATAATCCATGATTAATTATTTAGTTTTAGTATTACTGCTCAAGGACTTATCCCTTAAATCAAGTTAGTATACGTGCATGCTCAACTTCTGTTTTCCTATTAATTTCTTCTTCAATATAGCAGAACATTCCGTGTAAGTTATTTACCATTTTCACAATCTGAGCAGCTGCATTATTTAGGTAAGGACATAATTTGTCTTCCTGCTCCTATCTGATGGGAGCAATCATTTACGACTACCAGTGATCAGTTATTATTCAGATTACCGGTGCAATTAAAAATTATAAAACATTTTGTAAAGCACTTGTTCTTTTAACATATATATTTGTATACTTCCCTCCACGTGAAATTCAGGATCTGTATATGGCTATACGCTGTTTTCTCATTATCACATCCCTAGCAACAGTATTAATTTAGTATGTATACGTCAAGTGTCTGCCTTACAAAATTGACAACTATTACCAAGAGCACCAATTCATGTACCGGTTATTATTGTTAATGAAAATCTGATAGCTTCCAGTTTTTAATAATATAATATAAAGAATTTGGACGTTTAGTGCTTGGATACAAATCTTCAACCCTATGAAGATAAATCTCTAATTATTCGAACATCCTGGAGTAGAAATATACATCTATGTGCATGCACGCAAGTGATTTATGCACTGTACAGGGTAACCATCATATTAACCCTGCCCGTCCACCGGAAATCCATCATATGGAATACAATAAGAAATTTGGCTAATAGTGGAAGTTCTGATGGAAAGTGTATTATTATAAATTCTCAACTGTTTGTGGGATCTCCTGCTTACAAAGTGTTTATGTTTACTATTCAAAGATCATCTATCATACACATTATAGGAGTAATGAAGACATACAAATTTTGACCGTAGTTACTCTATATGGTGTCTATAAGTTGCGTCATTGCACAACCATATTTGGTTTCATATAATAGTCGGCATCAGACTTGAGTTTTTTTGATAATTGCAGGGATCCAGATTGACAGCTTTTGAATTGGTGCATGATAAAATTCCTGCTACTCTTATAGCAGATTCTGCTGCAGCTGCTTTAATGAATGCTGGACGTATAAATGCTGTCATAGTTGGAGCTGATCGTGTGGCTGCCAATGGTACATCAAGTTGCAAATATTGATAGTTACTTTTTCTATTTTTCTTGGATAATTGATACGTAATTTATCAACATTAGCTACCTATTTTGACGTAAAAGTTAACTTACTTTTCAGGTGACACTGCTAACAAGATTGGGACATATAGCCTTGCCCTAGTTGCTAAGCACCACAATATTCCATTATATGTCGCAGCACCCTTGACTTCTATTGATCTTTTACTTACTTCTGGACAAGATATTGTTATAGAAGAAAGATCTTCCAAAGAATTACTTAACTCTCGTGGTGGACTTGGCGAGCAAGTTGCTGCATCTGGAATCTCTGTTTGGAACCCTGCTTTTGATGTCACCCCGGCTAACCTGATAAGTGGTGTCATTACAGAAAAGGTCCTCTCTCCAATTCTCTCCCTCTATTCTCCATATACATTTAGGTTAGTGAACATGAAATTACAATATCGGCATGTCAAAGACAGACTGTTCATTATGTCAAAGACAGACTGTTCATTACATCTAATACTCCTTCCGTTCCTCAATAACTGGCGGTAAAAGTCAAAGATAATTAAGTTTGACTGCATACCTAACTTACTAAATATTTTTAAATATTTAAAAATTATATCTAATAGTAAATCAAATATACTTTTAATGATATTTTTTCCGTACTTTTTATACTTTATAGTAATTATTAATTATCAGTCAAAATTGGGCTGGTTTGACTTTGAAATTTTATAATACGCCAGTTTTAATGTAATAGAGGGAGTATGTAATAAGCATAAAAGGAATATTTTTTCAAGGTACTACCAAACATATGGGTTTAAATCCTACCAGCATAATATAATACTTAATTTATGTACTCTAAATGTTTGAGGTTTGAACCTTGGCAATTACAAAAATTATCATTACATGTTTATTAGTGAAAGGCAACTGTTTAATACTTGACAGCTGCATAGTTTTTACTATGTAATAGAATAAATAAAGAGCTTGATTAATTGATAAGGACGTCTATTACAATAATATATCAAAAGAAATTTACTTTCAGCACATATATGATTATGTAAATTTGGAGGTGATATATTTTAAAATTCAACTCATTACGAACTACACACGAAGTCGAGTTGGCTCAGTAGTTATCATCTCACGGCCAAAAGGTTATGGGTTCGACTTTCTTACACAACATGTCGGGGGTCGTTTTATGGAAACCGACTCTCTACTCGTTTGAGTTAGGTTAAGGCTATGTACATCCTGCCCTCCTCACACGTACTCCTCGAGTGGGAGATGTGAGGATGTTACCTTACTGTACAAAATTTCATGCATTGCAAGGATAAAGAGCTTGTTTTTTTAAAACTGTAGGTCACTTTATTTCCTCTTTCTTTTTTCCACAGGGTGTCATAACAAAGTCGAAACCAGATGCTTTTGATATTAAGGGTTTCGTGGAGAAGATATCTGGTGTCCCATAAGAATGAAGGCGTGATTTTCTCAGAGTGGGGTTAGCAATTTTGTATTGATTTTCAGTCCTGTTTAAAACCAAGTAATTTTTAAATCTTTTTGATTCACAAAGTATATGTGATTCGCAAAGTAAATGTTATACTACTGGTTTAACAAATTGTTGCAGTTATGGTAATAAGAGTATCTGCAAGTATTAGCAGGTGACAAATTATATCAAAGTTTATAGCATTTATCTAGAAATGCTTATGCATGGACGTTATAGTCTGGCTTGTAAAACTGCAACAATTTTTCAATGATTACAGTTTCACAATCCTCTTTTTGCAGTGTGATTCTGAATTGATTTTTTTTACAACAATCAAAACTTTATTTCTTTAATTTATAGGGAGTATTAAGCCTTCTTATGAAAGAGTTCTTGCTCTAGCAGTGTTGGTCACTCCATCCACGGGTGTGATTTCATTCAGGTGTCTGACTGTACCAATTTAGCAAGTAATTTTATGTTACATGTATGACATACATATGCCAGTAACCCTGTAATGTTTTTACGAGTTCTGAGATGTACATGAACAGGGGAGTCACTTGTGTTTTGTAGCTCTAGCCTAGGGTTTCATGATGCATTAGCCAAATCACATATACTCAAAAGAGTTGGACATATATTGTGGTTATCCCAACATGCCTATATATCACTAAAATAGACTCAGTCATAACAAAATTATGGTCCCAAACAAAGGACAGAATTTTGTTACCATATATAATGTGCCACGAGTACTCCATTTTCTGGGAATGGAGGTCACTTGTGCATTTCCCTATCTGATAATGCCCTACAAATTCTTCTATTTATATCCATGTTATATTTCACGTCTTGCACATGGCTCTCACTCTCTCCTTCATTAGATGATCAAAGTCTCGCATGCATGACATCTATAATACAATGCATTTAGGAAAATAAAATAATTAAACTATGTGGCGTACTCCTATTTGCTAAAAAAAATGATTAGGATACTAACTTCACTTCACTGATTGTTGGGTGGCTTGGTGTTTTGTTATGAAGCTCTATGGAATCAACATTAGTGTAAGGTCCACCTATGTAAGACAATTCCATACCATTTGATAGGTACATCACTCTCATGTAACTCATGTTTATTTGTTTATATATAAGAATGCAACATTAAGGAAGACCTTGATGCTTAAAATGCTTAGTTTTCTTTTTTTAATTTAGTAATTTACATTTTCACATTTTTTTTAGTAGCATAGCTGGATAGTAAAACTTTTACTACAAACTATCGGTGGGACTTGTAATGTTCCATTGCCGTGTGTTTTGTACTGTGACAGGATACAAAATCACCGGAGGAGGACGATGGTCCAGCGGTATTACATCCTCTCCGGCAGGAACATTACGAATTATGTATAGAGTAAGAGCTCGAGAGTTCAAATTTCACATATCTAGATTGCGAAAATCATATCTAGAATCGGAATGGTCTGTGTTTTGCATTATTCTTGAATTTAACATGAAATGAAAAATAAGTAATGGAGAAAGGAAAAGTTGATTGAGGCCGGTATTAGGGGCTAGATGTGAAATTACAAGCATAAAATATTTTTCACATGCAACAACTCCCAAACAACTATACTCGTAGTCATAGACCCCGGCACTAATTATTGGACCTCTGGCCTCTCATAGTATTAAAAAGAATATATATCAAATTTCAATGTAATCGCACCAAAAAAGTTGACATGCACAACAATTTAAGTCATAGAATATCTATCTTCTTTTGAGTACTTATCCCTCACCCGGGTAATAATGATAATCGACACCAGAAGCATCTGCACACATTGTTCTCCTTCTCTATTCTCTATTCCAACACACCCAAAACAGCCGTTTTCTTGCAACTACTCAGATAATGAAGAAGTCTACTTGAGGTTTCTTCATTTTCCTTCACATAACTGTTTCTGTAGAATCAAGGGTGCCAAAAAATGAAGAGTATATCTTCCGTGGTTGAGAAAACAAAAGAGGTTGTAGATTTTTTACGCGGTTATTACACTCTAGCCTTAGCTTTCATGTGTTCTTTTGATAAGTCAGTGTTAGCAGCACAATAAACTCTAGGACTTGAGAAACCCTGTTTCAAGAAAATACCCCATGTCAGATTTGGAAACACAAATACCTCTACCACCCGTAGCAAAAACAAGTAATTCTGCACAAGTTGAAGTGAAGATGGTGAAATGTGATTCTTGTGGATTTACAGAGGACTGCACTCCGGAGTACATATTGCAAATCCGCGACAAGTACAATGGAAGATGGATTTGTGGCTTGTGCGTGGAGGCCGTGAAAGATGAAGTTTTGAGATCAGATGGACATATAAGCACAGAAGAGGCTTTGGAAAGACACAACACTTTCTGCCTAAACTTCCAAGCTTCAAGCCCTCCTTCAAGTACCTTGGAGCACCCAATATTCGCAATGGGAAGAATTCTCAGAAGAAGTTTAGATTCTCCAAAAGGTCTTCGATCAACTCCAACTAGTCCAGTTCAAAGGATTCGTCCTCCTTCGTTGCTTCGTTCTACGAATTGTTTCTCTTCTATGTCTCGATGAGTCACATATTGGTACAAGTCTAGTACTAGACCAAAGCACTTTCTAATCAATCCTGCAAAGTACAAATTGCAGTAGTTATAGTTTATGATCTCCTTGGCTTTGAACTAAAGAACTACGCTGAATCAAATTTAACATGTATCTTAGTGTGCTTTTAAGTCGAGCAATATTAGAGCATGAAGTTTAAATTTCGAATCTTGATTTCGTGATTATGGAGGTGTGTTAAAAATCCAAAAAACCAAAGCCTTGGCCATATTTTGAATATGCAAACAGCAGTCCTTGGACTTTAGTTTGGTCAAGCACTATCCTATTAATTCAGGCATATTTTACTGCAATTAGAATTAAGAAATTGTGTGGAATGAGATACAGAAAGGAGGGAGATAGGTTCAGAAAGAAAGAGAGGCAAAATTCAGAACAAGTCATCAAGTTATTAATTTCGTGACTCATACAATGGACTCCTCTAATACTTGATACTACTTGAAATATACGGATACTAAGCTAAATTAACACTACATTCGTATTGAAAATGAAAATTCATTTGGTGTAGATGCAGGCTGTATCGCTCGAGAAATCATTATCTTCATTTTTAATTTTTAGAATATTTTTATTCAGTCAGTTAAGTAATCCGGAAATAAAGAGGTTAATTATTTAGTTCGTCTATTTATTTTTTAACCTGGTTGTATGATTAATTTGGGATTTGTTCCGATTGAATTTTTTTCATGTTATTAATAAAATTTGCTATAAATTTGGAAAATAAATGAAAATTCATTCTGCCAATTTTTTTGGGTTTTAGCACCGAATTTTGATAGCCAAACCAGTTTTCTCCTGAACTGATACTACTCTTGTCTTTAGCTCCAGTTTCCAGCTCAGATCTAACGTTAAGGTAACAATTTTAATCATTTCAAATAATTCCCTCCTCCGGCTCTTGTTGCTGACCTTGGGCATTCCTTCTGCCATTGTAAGGTATTATCCTGTATTTTTATCTCGTATTTCGACTTATATCTATTCGAAATTATGATACATGTCTCGTATTCATTTTATAAATGATACAAATATGACGGAAAAATTAAACTCATATAAAGTATGATCTCAGATATGAGCACTCATATAACCGCTCAAATTAGGTTTCATATTATTTTCTATATTACGATCCTATTCGAATATCAAAATATGATCCATGGCTCATATTCAATTCTAACTCATTTATAAATTATATTTTTAGCCCCTTATATTTTTAAGTAAATAATCGTTTTATAATTCTTAATATATTCTGTAAGTTTAAATTTCCTACAAAATACGATTTATTAAACGTGATAAATTATATGTGTGTATATATAAGTTTTAATTCATAATAATAATAATAATAATAATAATTTCTTTAATATTATTTATTTTATATAAACACATACTTCCGAGAATTTTCGTAGGAAGTATTACGATAATGTGAGTTGATCGTTGTCAACATATAAATATTTAAGGAAAAGTTTCTTTTGACACTATAGTCAAAATATTTAAATTATATTGAAATAATATTTTTCGAAATTGGGATAATACTAACATGATTTTCTGAAATTTAGAAAATATTTAAAATAAGAATTATGATTTTTTAAATCATCTAAAATAATTAAATAAATACTTAATAATTAATTAATATTTATTAAATAATTAAAACTCGAATAATCTATTTTAAATGAATATTTGAAATAGTAATCCTCAATTGATTTATGTTTAAGTTATTAAATTAAATCTTAAATAAATATTAAAGGTTTAAAATTATTAATTAAGTAATCGTCTAAGAATACTTCTTCTTTTAAATGAATATTCGAAGTAATATTCATAGTTTAAATATATAATATAAGTTGAGGTAATACGATCCTTGAAAATCGTTTTTATAAAAATTCGAGGTGTGTTAGGAATATGTTGTGTACTTGATGATAACTTGAACAAAACACTTAGTAAATTTTATTTAAGTGAATTTTGTAGCTTTCAACGGATGATCATTTCAACATCCGTTGAAAGAGTAGCTTATGTAACAATAAGATTAGTAGCACATTTCTGCATACTTATATAGCTTAGTGATCTAGATGTTGTAGAACGTTTAAGTCATGTTGGTTACTAGATTGATATGTAAGATAGGTTGATTAATTATAAATATTAGATGCCTTGTAATCTTGTATAAATGAAATGGAGTTAACTGCCAAGAAGACAGTCTCAACGGATGATTCACAAAGCTTCAACGGATGATCAACTTAAGTCTCGACGGATGATCAAACAGAGTTTCAACGGATGATCAACCAGAGTTTCAACGGATGATTAACCCGAGTTTCAACGGATGATCAAATTCAAAAGAGCAGTTGATAGTGACTTGACAGTCACATGCATTGGTTGTATGCAAAAGAAATGTGGCAGCCTAATTCAGGTTTTAGAGAACAAAGAAACATTTCCATTTTCATGCTAAACTGAAGATATTCAAAGATGCTGGAAAGAGAAGTGAAGAAGCATGAAGTTAGACTAGAAACATTTTGTCTTATTTATTTGTCTTCTTATCATGTAACTTGGTGATATATAAACCAAGAGTAACAAATTGAAAATTATCCAAATGAGTAAGCAATTACCAGAGAAATAGAAAAAGCTACATCTGTGAAGAATTTCTCTATTCTTTGTGTGTTCAACTGGTAAGCAGCTGTGTGCAAATATTGCATCACAGAGTTCTCATATTAATATATATCTCTGGTGAAAAAGTTCAATCCACCAGAAATTTTTTAAGTACTTGTATTTAAATACTTTGTGTTTTGATTTCTATACTTCTTTCATTCCGCATCACTGCTAAATCAAACACAGTTATATATTTATTGAAGAACTGTTCTTAAAATTAAAAAAGTAGTCAGAATTACATTCAACCCCCCTTCTGTAATTCTTGTTTAGATTGTTTGGGAATAACAATTGGTATCAGAGCAAGCTCTTGAAGAACAAAGAGTTTAAAGATCACAACAACTAACAAGATGAGCAAAAAAGATGTTAGAGTAAAGATTCCAATCCTGGACAAAGACAACTGTAACGCCCTCCAAACCCGGGGTATAAGTCTGGGGGTTACTAGCTAATCACCAAACCTGTACAACCTGTATAACAATTAAAAAAATATATATCTAAACCCTTATATACTAACCAGGATCTTTTTAGGTTGAAGTATGAAAATAAGAACCACAATCTAACTTTATTACAAATAAAATTTAAAATATTACAAACTCTATTTATTACAAGCCATGGTCTAGCAAGTTTTAAACTACTTTTCTCAATTATTCAAACCCACACATTAACTATGTACACTACACCTGCTCAGGAAACTCAAAGCTTTCTTCTTGGATTGGGATCAACACCTTGGGTATGAGAGGGTCCCGCGGCTTGACTCGTTTCTTTACCACTCGAGTCTTGATAGGTTTCATTTTCCTTCTTAACTGAAAACAATAAGGTGAATAATAACACGAAAGGGGTGAGCCATAAGTTGCTCAACAAGTCCGCAATATATAAACAGTGATATAGTAAGTTAAATGTATCGGTAATTTGGTTACATCTGCAAAGATATAACCTCGCGAGAAAAGAATGAAGGCCACTGTCCGCGAATATCAAACAAACTAAAGTGGATACAAGTTCGTACCTATATCCTGCTGATCAGCCAAGATACAGTGTAGATCCATACCTTAATGTATAGATCCATTCGGGTACCCAGCCTCCACGGCCCAACACAAGGGTCCGGTTAATTCCCGGTCCTTAGGATCAAGTGTAAACCTGATCCTAATCGTCACCATCCAGTCCATAGAGGAGCAACCAGAACAATCAGTATGCTTTAATATATTCCAACACCGTAATATATCAAAATATATGTATATGTGTATAACTATTGGAATATGAATAGAGGATTCAACGAATTAGGAGAAATCAGGAATCGAAATAAAATGTGAACTAAGGAATAATTATTGTGTATCAGCGTTTGTGAACAAGAATCATAAGTGTGCAATTGCGATAAAAATATGAAGTAATTTCACTATTTTGAAATTAGAATAGGGGAAAAACTTGCCTTTCACGCGATCTACTCCAAGTACTTCACCGTCTTCTATCACCGACTCGACTCGCCTTGTTGGCTTTTCTTCTATTAAATAAATATACTTATTTAGTCATTCTGCATCTCAATCGCGTCTCAAACCGACTTCACATAGCCCTTATCGTCTACCCATACACGTATTACCAACTCGTATACTAATTATTAGCAGATAAGACTCAGTTAACCACATAATTCATATAAGCACGTAAATCACATAGTCATTCTAGGTTTAGAATAATTTTTAGAATCGTAATCGACTCGCTATTCGCTTAACTAAACAATATCTGGTTCATTTTCTATTTTTCGGGATTTATTGAACTTGTCTTTATACGCAATACGGCTTACAAGTAATTAAATATCGAAAGTCGACTCACTTCTAAAAGAAATTAGGATTTAATACTATTTTTAATGAAAACAAATCATTTTTCTGAGTCAAAGGGCTTTCGTTTCGCTCAAATCGGATAAATGGTTCAATTATTATTCGATAAATACAGATAAATTAATTTATTATTCAATATAAATATTTATTACTAATTATTAAACCTTAAAAATACTTTTAAATTATTATTTAGGGAAAAATCAGAATTAAAAATAATTTTCCATAATTTTTGGAATTAAAATGAATTTATTATGATTTATTGGATTAATTATCAAAATAATTAATCATTTTTAAATAATTAATAATTAATAAATAATAAATAAATAATTAAAGAAATAAGTAATTCTAATTTTTTAGAAAATATTTCAGAATTATTTATAATATAAATCAATTAATTAAATAATTTATAAAATAAATAAAAACTGATTTTATAATTAATAAAAATAAATATAAAAATATTTTTTTAGAAAAATTTGTCGGCTTCCGGGTAATCTAAACGGGTCAATTTCAGGGTCAATTTCCGGGTCATGAAGAACATGACCGGAAAATTCCCAGAATCCGGCCACCGGCCAGGATTCCGGCCAGCCTAAATCAGGCCAAAAACAACATCGTTTGATGTAATTTTTACATGATTTCAATTTCAAATCACTACAGCAGTTTATCTCCGGCCAAAACGAACCAAAAAAATCCCTGAATCAACTTCTCCGGCGAAATCGATCAAATCTCCAGCCAACTATCAAAATCACTCATTTGTACATGAACCTTCGATTTTAATAGCTCAAATAAAAGCGTATGAACTCTACAATCAAACCCCTAACATCTCAAGAACCAAATATTCACCAAAATAAAAAACGTATAAATCAAAAATTAAGTGTAAACCCTAATAATCGAATATCACTATCCAGGAATCGTTCGTCCAATTAAATACCATGAATCAACTGTAAACATCACAGAGAAGCTATATCAATCATCAAATCATCCTAATAACCCTAGAATCAAAAAGACCCAATTCGAACATAAACCCTAGAAATCGAAAATCAAAATATACGAGTTAAAACTTGAAATTGATGGTAAAAATAGATAGAACAGATCAAAATTTTTGATTTGATTACTTGAATCACTTGATTTAGTGCAGAAAATTGATCAAAATCATCGGTTAATTCTTCAACCCGATTCTGACAAACCCGACTTCAGAGAATTTTTGATAATTTTCTGATTTTTAATAATTAATTAATAATAATTAAATAAAAATTAGGCTATTTATAGTAGGTAAAATAATACTCCAAATTAAAATAAAGGCCCTAAGTATACATCTTTTAAAATTAATTGGCCCCTAATTTTATATATTTTGAGTATTAAATTTTAATTTTTAAATAATTAATATATACAATATATATGCCAAAAATTGTGAATAATTCAAAAATATAAAGAAATGGTATAAATGAAAGTCCTATAATTTTATAAAAATAAAAATATGATTTTTGTGGGGTTTTTAACACCCAATGGGGCCCGAAAAGTCATTTTTCGCAAAACAAGAAAATTTATAAAATATCTAGATGTTCAGAATAACGCGATGGAATAAGCCGTTCTAAGGAAAATAAGGCCAATTATTTTATTTAAAATATCAACTATTAAATCATTGTTCGGGTCGTATAACTTTTGTTACAAAGGCTTTAAATACGAAATAAAATATCCGAAAAATACCCTGAAAATACCCGGACAATATAGAATACAAATAACACGTAACAATTAGAGTTTTATAACTAATTACACATAAATGACATAATACAACACTTAATTTATCTTTATTACGATATAATACAAGCGTAATTTCCCAGTCGTTACAACAACTATCAACATTGGAAGGTGAAGATGCACCTGCATCTCCTATCTCAAGATGTAGCATATTTGGACTGTACAGAGGAAGGTCCACATGTCCCTATGAGAGCTGCTACAAGAAATGAAGCATCTGTCCCAAAGCCTAGAGCAAAATGGTCTGATCCAAATATTGAACAAGTTCATAAAGATAAAAATACCATGAACATTCTGTTTAATGGTGTTGATGGTGACATGTTTGATAACATCATTAACTGCAAAATTGCCAAGGAGGTATGGGACACAATATAAATTATTTGTGATGGAACAGAGCAGGTAAGGGAAAACATAATGTAACTCTTGATTCAGCAATATGAGCATTTCCATAGTGAAGAAAGTGAGTCACTCACTGACATTTTCAGTAGATTTCAAAAACTACTGAATGCTCTAAAGTTGCATGAAAAGGTCTATCAAACAAAGGACTCAAACCTCAAATTCCTTAGATCTCTGCCAAAGGAATGGAAGCATATGACAGTCTCATTGAGAAATTCTCAAGATTACAAGGAGTTCACCTTGGATAGACTGTATGGGATTCTAAAGACCTATGAACTTGAAATAGAGCAAGATGAGAAGCTGGAGAAAGGAAGAAAGAAAGGAGGTTCCATTGAATTAGTTGTTGAGCAAGGAAAGGAGAAGGAGATAAAGGTTGAAGCTGTTGAATCTGCACCAAACCCTAGAGTTTGTGAAGGAAAGGGAAAATGGCTAGTAGCTGAACATGAAGACAATCTTAGTCAAGATGACATGAATGACATATATGAGCATCTTGCTTTTTTATCCAGGATATTTGCCAAGATCAAATTCAAGAAGAATTTTGGAGGAGCTAAGTCAAACAGAAACATGGTTGATAAGTCTAAATTCAAATGTTTCAAGTGTGGCTTGGCAGGTCATTTTGCTAGTGAATGCCGAAAGTCTGACTCTTGCAAAACGAAGTTTGAGCCTGTTGATTATAAACAGAAATATTTTGAGTTACTCAAACAAAAGGAATGGGCTTTCATCACACATGAAAATGACTGGGCTGTAGATGGATTAGAAGAGGATGAAGTTAAAAGCTATGTCAATCTAGCACTTATGGCCAAATCAGATGAAACAGAGGTCAGTTCATCAAGTAATCAGGTAATCACCACTAATCTAGCACATTTATCTAAAGTTGAGTGTAATGATGCCATAAATGACATGTCTACTGAATTATATCATCCGCGTGTTACACTCAATTCTCTCACTAAAGAAAACACTAAACTTAAAGAGAACAATATGTTTTTAAGTGAAAGAAACATTGTGTTAAAAACTCAATTTGTTGAGTTTGAAAAACTGAAAATAGAATGCAAGATTGCCAAATATGAATTGACTGAATCCTTAAAGAAAGAGGATATTTTAAGAAAGTAGCTTGAATAAGAACATGAAGTAATTAAGGCATGAAAATCATCTAGAGATGTCCATGCTCAAATTACTAAAGTTCAAGGTATAGAATCCTTCTGTGAAGCAGCCTGCAAAAAGAGCAAGGAGAAACTTGATTCCAATTTGGTTGAAGGACTTTCAACGGATGTGGATTCGACGGATGATGAACATTATCTGTCGAATAATCACAAGGTTTATCCGTTGAAAAACAATGAGCCACATCCTTTGAGTGAAAGTAAACCAGTCAACAAAGCCAAGCTGGCTAAATTAAATGAAAAATATGGATCAGTTTCTAAGAACTTTGTTCCAGGAGAAACAAGTCAAGTGAAATAGAACAAAAGAGTCAATGTAGGGCATCTGTCCATTAAGCAATTAATTGACAGATTAGAGATAATTGAAGTGAAAGTAGAGTCCAAAAGAAAAAATAATAGAAATGGGAAAGTAGGAATTAAAAAATATAAAAACTACACACCTGATAAATATGCACCAAGAAAAATCTGTGTTAAGTGTGGTAGTGTTAATCACTTTTCTGTTAATTGCGAACTTGTTGTAACACCCCCAGATCCGGGGTCGGGGATCCGGGTTGTCACGGTCTTTCTTTCCACAATATCACTTCACTTAATTAATAATAAATAACCTCATGCTGTGACCCCATACTAACACACACCACAACCCGTTATAGTCTCAGAGATGAAATTGAAATAAGTACAAGTCTTTGAGTCCACAATTTAAAAGTTATTACAACCCAAAACGATTACTTGATAAATTTACAGTTAATTGCCATTATCTGCCACAAGTTATAATTATACATAATTTGATTCTCAAAAGTAGATGGTCTGCACTACAATGGATCTACCTCTGCAGCTATAGCAGCTACAACATCATCGGGAAGACGCGGGACGCTTCCGACGCGCTTGCGCTGGGTCTGCTGGAGTCTGGCCATCTCTCCTAACTGTTGTTGTGTGATGAAGAAATAAAGCAAGAGTGAGCCTTACAGCTCGCAAGATAATACATAGTGATAACAATAATATAAGTATCTAAATGGATACTTAATAGAATCTCTATCATGTGTAAGATAATTACTTACTAGATATAAGTAAAAACAAGGAATGAAGTTACCAATACTTCACCACACTTATATCATTTATAAAGCTACTTGAACTACCACCGTTCAAAGTATTATAAGTTTTAAGAAAAACATCCCATAGATGAGACCACAAGTTAAGACTTGAATAGATTCAATCTTTGAAATATTATTGAATGAAAAAGTTATGAGATACTTTATTTAGTCCCGATATATATATATCCACATATATATCTCTTTAAACATTTCCTGGAACCTCTGTTATGTAAAGTATGAACAGAGTTTGAAACATCCAATAAATTTTGGAAAGGAAAAGAATTTTGGCATAAACCAGATATCTTGCTGATCAGGCAAAGATATCAATAAGTAACCTTTTCTACTAGTAGATGGATGAATCCCCCACCGGTCATCACCCTGGCCTCATAAGGACCTTGTGCTGGACCGCCACCCGGCCTCTTACGCGTTGATGGACTGCCACCCAGCCACTTACACAATAATAGACCGTACCCCGGCCTGTCGCTTATGCCGACTCAATTAGATGGGCTTACTTCCCGAACATTGGGCAAGTAATCAATTCATTTACCAAAACTGCAACCTCGTTGCGAATATAAAATACACCACAGAGCCGGATTCCCCAGGTTTTGAGCGAGTATTTAAATCCCCTTAAAAAGGAAGATCTTAAATATAAAAATGAGTTTTGGGATCCGCTCTAACTTTAAAAATCATTTTGAAGACTCGAAAACACTTTATAGAGTGTTTGGAGTAAAGCTGATTTAATGAAGTAAATCAGTCCCCAGAATATTTAGAAAATGACTGAATATTATTATTTAAATAATATTCCCATAAAGGATAATCTTTATAAAAATAATTGAAGTAGAAGTATTAAAACTTATACTTGAAACGAGTATTAAATAACCAAAGATATACTTATATGAAAGTACTATCTTTATTTGAATAATTGAAAATAAGTTTGATTATTGACACCTTATTCTTTAATAAAATAAAGAATATATTTCAGTAATAAGCGGAGTCATAATACCTCGAATGAATATTATAAATAATATTCATAAAATAAAGGAGTCATACATCCTCGATTGAATATCCAAGTAATATTCAATAATAATATAAAGGAGTCATAAGCCCTCGAATAATATTCGAAATAATATTTATTTAATAAAATAAAGAAGTCATAAGCCCTCGAATGACTATTCATAATAATATTCATTAAATAAAATAAAGTTAAAGTTATCGAATAAACCTTATTCGATTAATAGTTTTGAAAACTATGACCATATATATATATAAATATATATGTATATATATCCATATCCATATATACAAAATCTACTCGGGATCCTCGACTCCCGGTTTTAGAAAATATTTTCACCTTTGGGTCCCTATACTAAGGGTATATGCAAGTTACCGCTATTCTCTAGCATAGGTATTATCAACTGAACCAACAGATATATATTTCAAGAATATGAAACATGCATGCTTATATACCATATCACATGCTACAATATATCGCAAGAATTTTGCTAAATAACCAATATGCATTTATCGCAAGATCATGCATATACAAATGTATACATCACAATAACAGTATAACGGATAGAATACTTGCCTGAGCGACTCGGGGTGATAAAAGGCTCGGGACGAGTCTGGTAACCTATAAACAACAAGTAAGTTGGAATTAAACCAAAATCACTTGTAAATCTATACTTTAACTAACTTAGACTCTAACGCTTGTTTTGCGCTCACTGATTTGCTTAAGTCACTTGGGTACCCTCGGCTCCACCATTTTTAATAATTTAACCTTTACGAGTTTTAAAGCGATTCCTTCGCGAGTGTCTTACCAACTGCCTAACACACTTACCATAAATGTTTTATACATTAATTAACCCTTTTTGGTCTTTAACCTATGTTTCAAAGTAAGGCGAGGGAAAAAGTTTCGTTCGCGAAACGCCGTTACTTGAAACGGTCATTTCTCCTAAACCGTGCATCGGAATCGAACGAACTACATATCAAAACGAAGCTCGTAACATGAGCTATCTAAACATGGCAGTGGTCATAAACTAGCAGGGGGTTCTCGGGTACTAATGCTATGCACAAAAACAGTCCAAAGAAAATCGGACGTTACGACGGCTATGTTTACGCGATTTCCAAATTTTAAACCATTCAAAACCAACCACAAACCAACCTCAAATCCAACATACAACCAACACCCATCCTTATCACATCATAACAATCCCAACCAATTCAATTTAATCATTCATACTTATGCCTAAACTTAACTTTAATCATACTTAAGTTCTTTTAAATCAAAACCACAACAATTACCATTTCATTTCACTACCATTCCAAATCCCAAACTCTAAATCATAACAACAAGCTACAATATCATCCCACTAATCAAAATCATCTTATAATATATAGGAATCTAGGGTTTGGAGATGGTATACCTTCCTTGAAGTGGTGGGAGGAGCTAGGAAGCCTTAAGAAGCTTTGAGAAGTCTTAAGAATGCTTGGATCTTCAAGAAAAACAAGAAAAGTTCAAGTTAAAAAACTTGAAAACACTATTCATTGTCTTCTTCTTTGATTAAATGAAGAAGATTGAGAAGGAATTAATGGCTTAAACTCATGATATAGTCCTAACTAAGCATGAAGATGATTAGGGAATTATCTTACCAATTTAGGAAGCTTGGATCTTGGATTTTGAAAAATCTTGCCTTTAAAAAGTGAGAAAGCCGAGAGCAATGAAGAACTAATGCCTTGGTTGCTTTTTTGATTTTTGATGAAAATGATTTTACTTGGCTTGGTTGACTTGTTTTGTATTTGATTTAGTCAATTACCTTCTTGCCCTTGAAATTGTGTGGTTACAAAGCTACCACACCTCCTTCCTTCCCATGTCATGCTTATATCATCCTCATGATGTCATCCTCCCTTCCTTGTCCTCTTTCTATTGGTTGGATGACATCATTCCCACTAATCCCTTTGATTAACTTCCTAATCGTTTGCCTAATGACCGCTGATCTGTTATACGATTCGCTTAACTTTCGTTCTCGTTTATCGTTTGAAGGATCATACCCGGGATCTTATTACTTAGGTTCCCTTAACCTTTCTTAATATATTATATTCCTTTTTATGATCCTCTATTATAATCCTTTAATTTAAATCTTTTTTTTATCCTGTTACCTTATACTCAATTCTCTCCGTATCTTGTGGATTTCCGGGAAAAACCAAAGTGTTCAGAATTGGATTCTGACGATCTTTACATACACTTATATATTACATAGAGTACTAATAATATCCCAGAATATCCATAACAGAACCCCTACATAGTGTTGCGTGAAAAGTTTTCTCATTCAGCTAAAACACTATTCACAAGGGTTACAAAAAGTTGAAAATTTTGGGGTTATTACAGTCTCCCCTCCTTAAAAGGATTCCGTCCCGGAATCAAACAGAAAACAAATGGGGGTACTTTTCTAGCATTGTGCTCTCTAGTTCCCAAGTTGATTCTTCCACATTATGATTCTGCCATAGTACTCTGACTAGCTTGATCACTTTGTTCCGAAGCACCTGCTCCTTCTTATCCATAATCCTTACCGGCTCCTCCACGTAAGTTAGATCTGGCTGCATATCCACCTGCTCGTACTCCACTATGTGCCTGGCATCCCGATGATACCTCCTTAGCATTGACACATGGAACACATTATGAACTTGTTGCAAATTAGGGGGTAGGGCTAGCTCGTAAGCTAACTTTCCAATCCGTCTTAATATCTCAAAAGGTCCAATGTATCTTGGGCTTAGTTTTCCTTTCTTTCCGAACCTCATTAATCCCTTCCAAGGGGATACTTTCAACAGTACTAAGTCCCCTACTTCATATTCCTTGTCCTTTCGGGCTAGGTCTGCATATTTCTTCTGTCTGTCTTGGGCTGCTACAAGTCGCCCTCTGATAAGATCCACTATATCTTTGGTCCTTTGGACCACTTCGGGTCCGAGCATCTTCCGCTCTCCTACTTCATCCCAGTATAAGGGAGATCGACACCTTCTTCCGTACAGGGCCTCATAAGGCGGCATTCCGATGCTAGCAAGAAAGCTATTGTTATAAGAAAACTCGATCAACGGCAGGTGATCATCCCAACTTCCTTTAAGGTCTATTGCACAGACTCTCAACATATCCTCTAGTGTCTGGATGGTCCTTTCACTCTGTCCATCCGTCTGGGGATGGTACGCGGTACTCATATTTAACTTGGTCCCCACACACTCCTGAAAGCTCCTCCAAAATCTGGAGTTGAACCTGGGGTCTCGGTCTGAGACAATGGACGCTGGGACTCCATGTCGCGTCACTATTTCCTTAAGGTAAATGTCCACCAGTCTATCGACTGTGTATCTCTCATTGATAGGAATGAAATGAGCTGACTTTGTCAGTCGGTCTATAATTACCCAAATGGCGTCGTGATTGGCTTTCGTCCTTGGCAAGCCTACAACAAAATCCATCGCTATCTGTTCCTATTTCCATTCGGGAATCTCCAGGGGTCGCAAAAGTCCACTGGGTCTCTGGTGCTCTGCCTTTACTCTTTGGCAAGTCAAACACTTGTTTACCCATTCTGCTACGTCCCTCTTCATGTTGGGCCACCAGTAATATTCCTTCAAATCCCTATACATCTTTGTACTTCCCGGGTGAATGGAATACCTTGAACTATGGCTTTCATCCAAAATCTCATCTTTAAGTTCTTGAACATTCAGAACCCAAATTCGGTAGGAGTACCTCATTATCCCTTTATCATCTTTCTCAGTATGGATCTCCTCTCCAGTCATTGACTCTCTGCCTTCATTCATTATTTTCTCCTGGCACAATCTGATCTTTTCCAATAACTCTGGCTGCATTGAGATCTCAAAAAGCTTTTCAGTTCCGGTTCCGGTTACCTTTACTTCTATTTCCATTCTCTCAAAATCCCTTATCAACTCTTCTGAAGTCGTTATCATTCTGAGTCTTTCCTTTCTACTAAGGGCATCAGCCACCACATTGGCTTTCCCTGGATGATAGAGAATCTCACAATCATAGTCCTTGATTAGTTCTAACCATCTCCTCTGGCGCATGTTGAGCTCTTTCTGTGTAAATATGTACTTGAGGCTCTTATGGTCTGTGAAAATCTCGCACTTCTCTCCATACAAGTAGTGCCTCCAAATTTTTAAAGCAAATACTATTGCCGCAAGCTCAAGGTCATGAGTAGGATATCTAACCTCGTATTCCTTCAGTTGTCTCGACGCATACGCAATAACTTTACCGTGCTGCATAAGCACACATCCTAATCCTTTGTGCGACGCGTCACTATATATCACAAAATCTCCTTTTCCGTCCGGCAATGCTAATACCGGAGCCGTTATCAACCTTTTCTTTAATTCCTGAAAACTGTACTCGCATTTCTCCGTCCATTCAAACTTCTCTGTCTTACGAGTAAGTCGTGTCAAAGGGGCTGCGATCTTCGCAAAGTCCTGAACAAATCTACGATAGTAGCCGGCCAATCCTATGAAACTCCTTACCTCTGTGGGTGTGGTTGGCCTTTCCCAATTTGAGACCGCCTCTATCTTGGAGGGGTCGACCAATACTCCTTCTTTATTGATCACATGACCTAAAAACTGTACTTCATTCCGCCAGAATTCACACTTCGAGAATTTGGCATATAACTGCTCCTCTCTGAGTATTCCTAGAGCTATCCTCAAATGCTCTGCATGTTCTGCCTCAGTTCTTGAGTAGATCAAAATATCATCGATAAAAACTATCACACACTTGTCCAAGTACTTCTTAAATACTCTATTCATTAAATCCATGAAAGCCGCTGGGGCGTTGGTTAATCCAAAGGACATTACCAAGAACTCATAATGCCCATACCTGGTACGGAACGCTGTCTTGGAAATATCTTCGGGTTTAATCTTTAGTTGGTGATATCCAGTTCTCAGGTCGATCTTGGAAAAATAAACAGCATCCTTTAGCTGGTCAAACAGATCGTCTATTCTAGGCAATGGGTACCTGTTCTTTATGGTTAGCTTGTTCAACTCTCGATAGTCTATGCACAACCTCATGCTCCCATCTTTCTTCTTAACAAATAAAACTGGTGCTCCCCACGGAGACACACTGGGTCTTATCATACCCTTATCCAAGAGTTCCTGCAATTGGATAGCTAATTCCTTCATTTCTAATGGGGCTAACCGGTAAGGTGCTTTTGAAACTAGCGCTGTCCCTGGGGCCAACTCAATAGCAAATTCAATCACTCTATCGGGTGGTAATCCCGGAAGGTCTTGGGGGAATACATCTTCAAATTCGTTGACTACTGGAATATCTTGTAAGTTGGGCACCTCCTTCTGCGTGTCCACCACATAGGCTAGGTAAGCCTCACTTCCTTTTCGTAGCATCCTTTTGGCCTGGGCCATAGTCAAAAATTTCTGCGTCTGCCTCTTTCCTCTAAATATAACTTCTTTCTTCCCGGGGATATTTAACTTAACTTTCTTCCCTTTACAGTCTATCTGAGCATCGTTGCTAGATAGCCAGTCCATTCCCAAAATCACATCGAACTCCCCTAATTTAAAAGGAATCAGATCAACACTGAAAGATTGCTCCCCTATGCCTATCTCACAGGCGGGGTGAATCTGGTTAACAGGAATAATTTCATGATTGGCTATTTCTACTTGTAAGGGTTCTATCAAGGGTTCAGCCTTAAGTCTTAACTTACGCGCAAGGTCCTTTGATATAAAAGATTTAGTTACTCCCGAATCAAATAAAACATTTGCACTGACTGAATTTAGAGAAAGGGTACCTGCTATCACATCTGAATCTTTCATAGCATCCTGGACTGTCATGTTGAAAGTCCTCGCAGTAGGTGGCTTATTAGAAGCAGCCCTGCTTGCTCCCGAAGCTGCTGGTTTGTTCATTGGGCATTCCCTCTTCCAATGACCTGGGCGTCCGCACTGATGACAAGTGGCGGTTGGAATGACGGCAGGGGTTGATGATGGGCACTTATTTGAGTAGTGGCCTTCTCGACCGCACTTAAAACAGGTTACTGGCTTTCCTTTACACTCCCCAGTGTGATTCCTTCCACATATGTTACAGGCTGGCAATGGGGGTCGAGACTGGTTGGAATAGGACATTCTTGACTTCTGGCCGCCCTGGCTCACACTCATACTCATTGGACGTTTAAACCCAGTGTTCCTTCTTGGTAGGGACACTGCTCCTCGATTAAATCTAGTTGGGAAGCTCCTTCCTGCGGAACCTCCACCCATGCTCATACTTTTCCTCTTTATTCCTTTCTTCTCTCTTTCCTTCTGCATCTGTTCACTTCCAACTTCTACAATCGTTGCCTTTTGCACCAGAGTGGCATAGTCCATAAGCTCAAGGATTGCCACCCTATTCTGAATCCACGGTTTCAGTCCCTGCTGAAACCTCCTAGCTTTCTTTTCCTCGGTGCTCACAAACTCCGGCACAAACCTTGATAACTCAGTAAATTTCGCCTCGTACTCTGCTACAGACAAGTTATTCTGCTTTAGCTCCAAGAACTTGAGCTCCATCTGGTTTTCCATAAACCTCGGGAAATACTTTCCCAGAAACAACTGACTAAATCTCTCCCAGGTTATAATAGCATCTGTCTCCATGTTTTTCTTGGCCTCCCACCAGTAGTTAGCTTCTCCTTTCAGAAGGTAGGTAGCAAATACAGTCTTCTGTGCCTCCTCGGTACTCAAAATCTCAAAAGATTTCTCCATTTCCTTTAACCATGCCCTTGCCTCAACTGGGTCGGCTGATCCGTGGAACTCAGGGGGCTTAAGGGACTTAAAAGCCCTGAAAGAGTTTGCCACAACATTGTTACTTCCTTGAGGGGGTGGGTTGGGTTGACGTTCCAAATTCTGCCTTAGGAGTTGCATGAACTGGCCCATGGGATCCATGCCTGGGTTTGGTACTGGTTGCTCAACCTCGGTTTCTCCTTCTTCAGCCTCTATCTCAAATCCCTCAACATCATATGTTTCCTCTTCCTCTTCATACAGGGAGTCATCCTGTTCCACATAATCCTCATCTTCCTCTTCACTGTGCTCCTGGTTCCTATCATCCTGGTTATGGCTTCCCTGGTCTTCAGATCCAGGGTTCGCCCTAGTTCCAATCTTTCTTGGCGGCATGATTCTGATAATAATAAAAAAATTATTGGGAACAATTCAACGTTAGGTCACAATCATATACAACATTGTGCCTTGCACAGCTCTTAAAATGGGGAGAACGTATATCGCAATTCTATTATTTTAAGAAAGTTCTAATACAAAGTGCAGTAATAATAATGATAAAAACAGTGATCCCGTCACTATGGAACTGAACCGAAAGGAAACAAATATATACATAATGCGAGAAATACATAGTTTGATCTGGTCAAAAGTACAACAGTGCTACAGTCATCTGTCCCAAAAGTGATACATAAGAGTCTATCTGTCTAGTCAGAAAAAGGGATGCTATATACAAGTCAACTATCCCGGAAAATTGGCTCTTACTAAGGCCTCGGCTAACTAGACAACTAGACTATTCCATCATCAATCCTGAATCACACACCGGAGCGGGTCAGCTCCCAAACCCTTTCCATCGCACGACGGAAGATATAGTCGGCCTGCCGCCTGGAGATCCTACCATGCCTGTCCCCCTAGAGCGATCTGAGCCTCGCTCGGGATGTGAGCTCTATCCCCGTAAGCTCCCTCCTCAAGGATCGGGGTATAGAAGCCCTAGTCTCATAAGCTCGGGTACGCCTACCCGCCCTCTCTGCATCCAACTCCCTCCTGGCCTCATCTAGTCGGCCCTCGGCAACAGCCACTTGGGTCCTCAATACATCCTGAACATATCCATGAGCTAACGAAGACTGCCTGTGGGCAGGGTCAAGAGGTGGTGAATCCGGAGCCGCTGAGGGTGCCTCCTCGGTCTGCCTAGGCTCGGAAGTATGGGTCTCTGAGCTGTCATCATCAGGAATCCAAGATAGTGGTAGAGGGGTAGGGGCTCTAACCACCGGAAGTGTGGGTAATGGGGTACCAACATACACTACCATAGGTCCAACACGCTCCTCAGCTACTGGGACCTCATCCAGGTCCTCCTCATCTGGAATAGCAATAACCTCTGTCTCTGACTCCTCTCAGGGGTCCTCCTCATCTGAAATAGCAATGACCTCCGTCTCAGGCTCCTCTGAGGGGTCCTCCTCATCCTCCTCCATCTCAGGCTCCTCCTGATCCTCAACATCTAGCAATGCCTCATCATGCTCACGCTCGAACATCTCAGGGTCCTCTATCTCAGGCGCCTACACATTAAACGAGCTAAGTTACTATCATGATACTTATAAGGGTTCCCGTAAGGGTTTTAACTGTCAGTACTACTTTAAGTAGTCCGACCATGAACTTGGCAAGAGTTCTTATTATCTTTGTGAGTTTGTTATTATATCGACGCATCATCTCTGAGGTTTATAACGCTTAGCTCTGATACCATTTCTGTAACACCCCCAGATCCGGGGTCGGGGATCCGGGTTGTCACGGTCTTTCTTTCCACAATATCACTTCACTTAATTAATAATAAATAACCTCATGCTGTGACCCCATACTAACACACACCACAACCCGTTATAGTCTCAGAGATGAAATTGAAATAAGTACAAGTCTTTGAGTCCACAATTTAAAAGTTATTACAACCCAAAACGATTACTTGATAAATTTACAGTTAATTGCCATTATCTGCCACAAGTTATAATTATACATAATTTGATTCTCAAAAGTAGATGGTCTGCACTACAATGGATCTACCTCTGCAGCTATAGCAGCTACAACATCATCGGGAAGACGCGAGACGCTTCCCACGCGCTTGCGCTGGGTCTGCTGGAGTCTGGCCATCTCTCCTAACTGTTGTTGTGTGATGAAGAAATAAAGCAAGAGTGAGCCTTACAGCTCGCAAGATAATACATAGTGATAACAATAATATAAGTATCTAAATGGATACTTAATAGAATCTCTATCATGTGTAAGATAATTACTTACTAGATATAAGTAAAAACAAGGAATGAAGTTACCAATACTTCACCACACTTATATCATTTATAAAGCTACTTGAACTACCACCGTTCAAAGTATTATAAGTTTTAAGAAAAACATCCCATAGATGAGACCACAAGTTAAGACTTGAATATATTCAATCTTTGAAATATTATTGAATGAAAAAGTTATGAGATACTTTATTTAGTCCCGATATATATATATATATATATATATATCCACATATATATCTCTTTAAACATTTCCTGGAACCTCTGTTATGTAAAGTATGAACAGAGTTTGAAACATCCAATAAATTTTGGAAAGGAAAAGAATTTTGGCATAAACCAGATATCTTGCTGATCAGGCAAAGATACCAATAAGTAACCTTTTCTACTAGTAGATGGATGAATCCCCCACCGGTCATCACCCTGGCCTCATAAGGACCTTGTGCTGGACCGCCACCCGGCCTCTTACGCGTTGATGGACTGCCACCCAGCCACTTACACAATAATAGACCGTACCCCGGCCTGTCGCTTATGCCGACTCAATTAGATGGGCTTACTTCCCGAACATTGGGCAAGTAATCAATTCATTTACCAAAACTGCAACCTCGTTGCGAATATAAAATACACCACAGAGCCGGATTCCCCAGGTTTTGAGCGAGTATTTAAATCCCCTTAAAAAGGAAGATCTTAAATATAAAAATGAGTTTTGGGATCCGCTCTAACTTTAAAAATCATTTTGAAGACTCGAAAACACTTTATAGAGTGTTTGGAGTAAAGCTGATTTAATGAAGTAAATCAGTCCCCAGAATATTTAGAAAATGACTGAATATTATTATTTAAATAATATTCCCATAAAGGATAATCTTTATAAAAATAATTGAAGTAGAAGTATTAAAACTTATACTTGAAACGAGTATTAAATAACCAAAGATATACTTATATGAAAGTACTATCTTTATTTGAATAATTGAAAATAAGTTTGATTATTGACACCTTATTCTTTAATAAAATAAAGAATATATTTCAGTAATAAGCGGAGTCATAATACCTCGAATGAATATTATAAATAATATTCATAAAATAAAGGAGTCATACATCCTCGATTGAATATCCAAGTAATATTCAATAATAATATAAAGGAGTCATAAGCCCTCGAATAATATTCGAAATAATATTCATTTAATAAAATAAAGAAGTCATAAGCCCTCGAATGACTATTCATAATAATATTCATTAAATAAAATAAAGTTAAAGTTATCGAATAAACCTTATTCGATTAATAGTTTTGAAAACTATGACCATATATATATAAATATATATATATATATCCATATCCATATATACAAAATCTACTCGGGATCCTCGACTCCCGGTTTTAGAAAATATTTTCACCTTTGGGTCCCTATACTAAGGGTATATGCAAGTTACCGCTATTCTCTAGCATAGGTATTATCAACTGAACCAACAGATATATATTTCAAGAATATGAAACAGGCATGCTTATATACCATATCACATGCTACAATATATCGCAAGAATTTTGCTAAATAACCAATATGCATTTATCGCAAGATCATGCATATACAAATGTATACATCACAACAACAGTATAACGGATAGAATACTTGCCTGAGCGACTCGGGGTGATAAAAGGCTCGGGACGAGTCTGGTAACCTATAAACAACAAGTAAGTTGGAATTAAACCAAAATCACTTGTAAATCTATACTTTAACTAACTTAGACTCTAACGCTTGTTTTGCGCTCACTGATTTGCTTAAGTCACTTGGGTACCCTCGGCTCCACCATTTTTAATAATTTAACCTTTATGAGTTTTAAAGCGATTCCTTCGCGAGTGTCTTACCAACTGCCTAACACACTTACCATAAATGTTTCATACATTAATTAACCCTTTTTGGTCTTTAACCTATGTTTCAAAGTAAGGCGAGGGAAAAAGTTTCGTTCGCGAAACGCCGTTACTTGAAACGGTCATTTCTCCTAAACCGTGCATCGGAATCGAACGAACTACATATCAAAACGAAGCTCGTAACATGAGCTATCTAAACATGGCAGTGGTCATAAACTAGCAGGGGGTTCTCGGGTCCTAATGCTATGCACAAAAATAGTCCAAAGAAAATCGGACGTTACGACGGCTATGTTTACGCGATTTCCAAATTTTAAACCATTCAAAACCAACCACAAACCAACCTCAAATCCAACATACAACCAACACCCATCCTTATCACATCATAACAATCCCAACCAATTCAATTTAATCATTCATACTTATGCCTAAACTTAACTTTAATCATACTTAAGTTCTTTTAAATCAAAACCACAACAATTACCATTCCATTTCACTACCATTCCAAATCCCAAACTCTAAATCATAACAACAAGCTACAATATCATCCCACTAATCAAAATCATCTTATAATATATAGGAATCTAGGGTTTGGAGATGGTATACCTTCCTTGAAGTGGTGGGAGGAGCTAGGAAGCCTTAAGAAGCTTTGAGAAGTCTTAAGAATGCTTGGATCTTCAAGAAAAACAAGAAAAGTTCAAGTTAAAAAACTTGAAAACACTATTCATTGTCTTCTTCTTTGATTAAATGAAGAAGATTGAGAAAGAATTAATGGCTTAAACTCATGATATAGTCCTAACTAAGCATGAAGATGATTAGGGAATTATCTTACCAATTTAGGAAGCTTGGATCTTGGATTTTGAAAAATCTTGCCTTTAAAAAGTGAGAAAGCCGAGAGCAATGAAGAACTAATGCCTTGGTTGCTTTTTTGATTTTTGATGAAAATGATTTTACTTGGCTTGGTTGACTTGTTTTGTATTTGATTTAGTCAATTACCTTCTTGCCCTTGAAATTGTGTGGTTACAAAGCTACCACACCTCCTTCCTTCCCATGTCATGCTTATGTCATCCTCATGATGTCATCCTCCCTTCCTTGTCCGCTTTCTATTGGTTGGATGACATCATTCCCACTAATCCCTTTGATTAACTTCCTAATCGTTTTCCTAATGACCGCTGATCTGTTATACGGTTCGCTTAACTTTCGTTCTCGTTTATCGTTTGAAGGATCATACCCGGGATCTTATTACTTAGGTTCCCTTAACCTTTCTCAATACATTATATTCCTTTTTATGATCCTCTATTATAATCCTTTAATTTAAATCCTTTTTTTTATCCTGTTACCTTATACTCAATTCTCTCCGTATCTTGTGGATTTCCGGGAAAAACCAAAGTGTTCAGAATTGGATTCTGACGATCTTTACATACACTTATATATTACATAGAGTACTAATAATATCCCAGAATATCCATAAGAGAACCCCTACATAGTGTGGCGTGAAAAGTTTTCTCATTCAGCTAAAACACTATTCACAAGGGTTACAAAAAGTTGAAAATTTTGGGGTTATTACACTTGTTATGCCTGCTTCCATGTCTGCGCCTCCTTCATTTCCCAGTATGCCTATAATGCCTGTGAATGTTATGCCTGCACATAATTTGAATGCACAGTTTGCTAATATGCCATTTGCACAAAATCCTTACTATACTGTATTCAGTATGCCACAGATGCCATTTAGCATGCCATACTGGATTGACATGTTTGCACATAATATGCCTTTCCATGTTAACCAGCATGTGCATGATAATTCTGCAATGATGAATGGTTTTAAGGGCTCTAATCAATTGACTAAGGATGAACTTCAAATGTCTAAGTCAAATGAGGACAAGCCTAAGAAACCTAAGAAAAAGGCTAACAAAATAGGACCCAAGGAAACTTGGGTACCAAAATCAACTTGATTTGATTTTGTTATGTGCAGGGAAACAGAAAGAATCTTTGGTATTTAGGTAGTGGGTGCTCAAGGCACATGACTGGAGATTCTACCCTACTCACTGAGTTCAAGGAGAGAGCTGGCCCAAGTATCACTTTTGGAGATGACAACAAGGGTTATACTCTGGGATATGGCTTGACTTCAAAGGATAATGTCGTCATTGAGGAAGTTGCCCTAGTGGATGGACTCAAGCATAACTTGTTGAGTATCAGCCAGCTTTGTGATAAGGGCAACTCAGTAACATTCAATTATGAAGCCTGTGTTGTGACTAACAAGAAAAACAACAAAGTGGTTCTTACTGGAGTAAGAAAAGGAAATGTGTACTTAGCTGACTTCAACTCATCAAATGTAGAATATGTCACTTGTCTATTTAGCAAGGCAAGTCAAGATGAAAGTTGTCTATGACACAAGAAGCTGTCCCACCTTAACTTCAAGACTACGAATGAACTGGTCAGAAAAGATTTGGTAAGAGGTATTCCTCAAGTGGAATTCTCAAAGAATGGACTGTGTGATACATGTCAGAAAGGAAAGCAGATTAAGGCATCATTCAGAAAGAAGCTTGATTCAACAATTGAAGAACCTTTGCAACTACTGTATATGGACTTATTTGGACCAGTCAATGTATTGTCCATCTCAAGGAAAAGATACTGTCTAGTAATTGTGGATGATTTCTCAAAGTTCTTTTGAATATATTTTTTAAAGTCCAAAGATGAAGCTAGTGAAATCATCATCAATCACATAAGACAAGTTAACAATCATCCTGATTTCAAAGTAAGAAAAATCAGGAGTGACAATGGAACTGAGTTCAAGAATTCTGTGATGAGATTATCTTGTGAAGAGAATGAGATCATGCATGAGTTTTCAGCAGTAAGAACTCCATAACAAAATGGAGTGGTGGAAAGCAAAAATAGATCTCTTATTGAAGCTGCAAGAACAATGCTGGAAGAATCAAAATTACCAACATATTTTTGGGCAAAAGCTATGAATACTGCATGCTACACTCAGAATATTTCTTTGGTTAATCAAGCAAAATGCATGACACCTTACCAATTATTCAAGAACAGGATGCCAACATTGAACTTTCTTCATGTCTTTGGCTGTAAATGTTATATCTTAAGGAATCAAACTGATCAACATGGAAAGTTTGATGCCAAAGCTGATGAGAGAATTTTTGTTGGATATGCAGTCGGAAAAGCATACAGAGTCTACAATCTCAGAACCAACATTGTTATGGAATCTGTACATGTTGTGTTTGATGATAAAAAGATTGAAGGACTGCAAGATGGAGATTTTCATGAAAGCCTTAACTTTGATAATGTTGAGATGATTTGTGATGATAGTGATGATGAAGATGATCTAGAACCAATGTCTAAGGAAAATGCAGAAAAATGTACAACTAATGTAGCACATAATTCAACTCCTGTCGAAAGACCAAGTGCATAATCCGTTGAAAGACAATCTGCATCATCCGTCGAAAGGCAAAACTCCACATCCATTGAACCATCAATAGGATTTGAGAGCCAATACAGATCACAATAAGAATGGACCCCAACTACAAGTCAAAGATCCACAAACTCAGGGGGAGTTTCTTCTAATGAAAACTCGGTCACACATCAAGACAACAATGGGGCCTCTTCATCTAGAGCTAATCTACCACAACAGATAAAATGGACTAGAGATCATCCATTTGAATTAATCATTGGTGATGCATCCTCAAGAGTGAAAACAAGAAAAACAACTCAAGAGGAATGTCTATATAGCAGCTTTCTATCTCAGGTTGAGCCTAAAAAGGTAGAAGAAGCTCTTTTGGATCCTGATTGGGTTTTGGCTATGCAGGAGGAGCTAAATTAATTTGAAAGGAATAAAATATGAAAGCTGGTACCCAAGCCTAAAGGAAAGAATCCTATTGACACCAAGTGGGTATTCAGAAACAAGATGAATGAAAATGGTATAGTAGTCAGGAACAAAGCTAGATTAGTTGCTAATGGCTATTTTTAATAAAAAGGAATTGACTTCGATAAAACTTTTGCTCCTGTTGCAATACTTGAAGCCATCAGAATTTTCTTAGCCTATGCAACCCATGCCAATTTCAAGGTCTATCAAATGGATGTCAAAAGTGCCTTTCTGAATGGAGATTTGGAGGAGGAAGTGTATGTCAGTCAGCCTCCTGGTTTTGAAGATCCAAATTTTCCAGAATATGTCTGCTATCTTTTGAAGGCACTTTATGGACTGAAGCAAGCACCTAGAGCCTGGTATGACACTTTGTCAAAATTCCTTTTAGAAAATCATTTCACAAGAGTACTGTTGATAAAACTTCATTCTATAAAAATGTTAATGGCTCTAGTATACTTGTTCAAATTTATGTAGATGATATTATATTTGGCTCTACAGATGAAAAAATTTGTTAAAAGTTTGCCAAATTGATGCAAAGTAAATATGAAATGAGCATGATGGGAGAACTAACTTAATTTCTTGATTATAATTTAAGCAAGTTAGTGATGGAATATTCATTAGTCAAACCAAATATATTTATGATCTCTTGAAGAAGTTTGACTTAATGGATTGTACATCTGCAAAAACTCCCACGACCACTACAACTAAACTTGAATTAAACACTACTGAAAAGTTTGTGGATATTTGTTGTGTGGAATTTATGTCATTTTATAACGCTCCGTAAAGCTTTGAATTGGTGTTTTATACTCAAGTTGTTGGTGTTTTAATGTGTTTTTGTAGTGTTTTGCATTTCAGGCATTTAATATGAATTCAGGTGATCTAGCATTATTTTGATGCTATTATGGTGTTAGGATGGTGTCAAGAAGATTGCTCGTGAAAAGACCAGCTCAAACCGATAAGAAAAGAAGAATTCAGGATTTTCTCCAAAGAGTCAGCGCGCCCGCGCTGTAGTAGCGCGCGACCGCGCCAGGATTATAGAAGTGCAGCGCGCCCGCGCTGGTGAAGCGCACGCCCGCGCCAGGTCGAATTCCAGGAATCCTGTTTCTACTCTGGTTTTGATCTGAAAGACTTCTAATCTGCATGGGATGCTATATAAACATAACTTATGATCATTTTTCATAACAAGATGTACCAAAGCTTAAGGAGAAGGCATAAGAAGACCGTAGAGCATAATTCAACCAAGGCGAAGATGATCTAGTTTATTCTTGTGATTCTTTATTTTAAGTTGTAACTTTGGATGCTAGTTTTCTTACTTTTGAACCTATACTCTTGTTTCGTTCTTGGTTTATTATTTATTCAGTATAAAGACTAAGTTTATTATACCATGCTTTCATCGGAACCCACGTTGATGATGACTCCGATTATGGGCTAATTGTTATCGTGGGGTTCTAGCGGATTTATTTATGGATTTCTTTAGTTAATTCATTTCGATGCCTTAGAGTGTGGTGATTGTATGATATCCTAGTATTAATTGTGCTTATTCGTCTTATCAGCGTCGCGAACTTATAAGATATCTTGTTAATCTCTAATGAAACAAAAGTGAATTTAGGGGTTTAGAACTTGCCATGCTAGCATAGGTTCATGTATTTGATATGCATGATTCATAGGTAATTTTAACCATCTTACTTGCCCTATGTAATCACGATAGATAACTTGTGCATTCAACCGTTATATTGTCAAATTCTATAGACATATAGGGTCTCAATATAATTGGTGTCTATTCAACTTCTATCTCTTTTGTGGATTTCTGGTAGTATGGTATTCGTACAACAAAAGTTGGCGTTTATCAGTTTCATGTTATCTGATTAGTGTCATCACCATTGCATGCTAAGGTTAAGAACGAAAAGGCTATTGAATGAAGTATTTAATGAAGTTAGAATCCCATGTTTGTGTCATATAGTATTCAACTCTCTTTATTCTCTAAGTTAATGTTCTTTAGTATAATCTCTTAGTTAAGCGTAGTTAAAACAACCTCAATTTGTTATTCGTCTTAGCATTGGATAATAACCATACCATTGCTGCATAAGTACATTGATAAAATTAACTTAAACTAGTCCATGTGGGAATGAAATAGAATTAATTCTATATTACTTGCGTGAATATTAGCGCGTGTTCTGGCCCTAACAAGTTTTTGGCGCCGCTGCCGGAGACTTCGGTGTTAAATTTTAGTTTATGTGTTTGTCATCATTGGTCGTTAAAGTTCAGTGACTCGGACATTGTTACTTACTAATTTTCTTGCCGTGTTTCAGTTACTCTAGCGAGCGTGTATGCATACGCGTTCTCGGTCTCATAAGAGAACACTGGATCAAGCTGAGGAAGAATTTGTAGTAGCTAAGGATGTTTTCGAGGAAGTTCTTGTCGAGGAGAAAGTTGAAGAAAAAGCATTTATTGTAATGGGAGAACCAGAAGCGAATCCAAAGGCTTCGATGGATTACTCTCAACCAAAGATTAATGATATTCAGTCTAGCATTGTCCGACCAGCCATCTCGGCTAACACCTTTGAGATCAAGTCGAGCACGATTCAGATGATATATAACTCAGTTTAGTTTGGGGGTTCTCCGACTGGAGACCCCAACATGCACATCAGAGATTTCATCGAGATCTGCGACACTTTCAAGTTCAATGGAGATTCTGAAGATGCTATTAAATTGAGGCTTTTCCCATTCTCTTTGCGGGATAAAGCGAAGTGTTGGTTACATTCTTTACCATCAGGGTCTATCACCAAATGGGAGGATCTTGCTCAAAAGTTCTTAACTAAATTCTTTCCTATGGCGAAGACTGCTGCAATCAGAAACGCACTTACTCAATTCGCTCAGCAATCTGGAGAATCTTTATGTGAGGCTTAGGAATGCTACAAAGAGATGCTTAGAAAGTTTCCTCACCATGGGATGCCTGACTGGATGATCATTAACTGCTTCTATAATGGTTTGGGTGCTACTTCTAGACCCATGCTTGATGCAGCATCAGAAGGAACATTGTGGGCTAAAAGCTATGATGAAGCTTATGAATTGATTGAACTGATGGCTGCTAATGAATACCAGAATCCTACTCAGAGACTATCTCAGGGCAAGGTAGCAGGAATTCTGGAGTTAGATACAACTATTGCTATAACTACTTAGCTTAAGGCTTTGACGATAAAGGTGGATTCTTTGGCTAATTATGGAGTTAATCAGATCACTAGTGTCTGTGAGCTTTGTGTTGGTGCCCATGAGACGGAGCAGTGTGCTATTTATATAGAATCAGCTTAGTTCGTGAGCAATTTTCAGAGGTCGCAACAACCTGTGCCAGCCACCTATCATCCGCAATCATCTTAACTTTAGCTGGAGCAACACTCAGAATACGGTTCAACAGCCTTATCAGCAATATCCAGTAAAGCAGTACACCCCCTGGTTTTCAGCAACCGCAATATGCACTAAGACAACAACTCCAGTTGCAACAGTCTAATGAAGAATCTGAATTGGAGGAGTTGAGGCTCATGTACAAGAGCCAAGCGGTTTCTATCAAGACATTGGAAAAATCAAATTGGACAAATTGCCAATGCGTTGCTAAATTATCAACCTGGTATATTCCCTAGTGACACTAAAGTGCCAGGAAATAGGGAAGATAAGGAGCAGGTAAAGGCAATTACATTGAGGTCTGGGAAGGTTGCGAATCCCGAACACTCTCAAGATCTGGATGAAGAAGCTGTGGCTGAAGAAGAAGTGCAAAAGGAAGCTGAAGTGGAACCAAGGAAGACTACTGTTGAACACACTCCTCCTGAGGGTAATACAGGGGAGAAGCATATCTATCCTCCACCTCATTTTCATAAGAGGATGCAGAAGGAAAAGCTGGATAAGCAGTTTGAGAAGTTTCTGGAGGTGTTCAAGAGACTTCAAATCAATATACCTTTCGTTGAAGCTCTTGAACATATGCCTAGTTATGCGAAGTTTATGAAAGGTATACTTTCTCAGAAAGTGAAGCTTGATGACTTAGAGACCGTTGCTCTCACAGAGGAATGTAGTGCTGTGCTGTAACAGAAGTTGCCTCCGAAGCTTAAAGATCCTGGAAGCTTCACTAATCCTTGCACCATTATAAAAGTTTCATTTGAAAAATGCTTATGTGACTTGGGAGCTAGCATCAATCTGATGCCTTTGTAAATCTTCAAGAAGTTGGACTTACCTGATCCAAAGCCAACTTATATGACCTTACATTTAGCCGATCGTTATGATAACATATCCACGAGGCATTGTGGAGGATGTCTTGGTCAAGGTGGATAAACTCATCTTTCCTGCTGATTTTGTAATTCTTGATTTCGAGGAGGATAAGCAGATTCCCATAATCTCGGGAAGACCATTCTTGGCTACGGGCCGAACTTTGATCGATGTGCAGAAGGGTGAGCTCACCATGCGAGTGCTGGATCAGGATGTGACTTTCAATATGTACAATGCCATGAAATTCCCTACGGAAAATGGAGAGTGCTTAAAAGTGGAGTTGGTCGATTCTGTGGTTACTTCAGAACTTGATCAATTGCTTAGGTCTGATGCCTTAGAAAATGCCTTGTTAGGGAATTCAGATAGTGAAGATGATGAAGGTGATGAGCAGTTGCAACATCTGGATGCTTCTCCCTGGAAGTGGAAGATGGATATGCCCTTTGAATCTCTTGGAATAGAGGAGCTGTACAAATCTCCAAAGAGCCTCAAGCCATCTATTGAGGAAGCTCCTACACTTGAGCTTAAACCATTTCCTGAACACTTAATATGCTTTTTTAGGTGATGCATCTACTTTGCCTATAATTATTGCATCTGACCTTTCAGGTAGTGATGAATAAAAACTCTTAAGGATTATGAGAGAGTTCAAATTAGCAATTGGATGGACTATATCAGATATTAAGGGAATTATCCCTTCTTATTGTATGCAAAAAATTCTGTTAGAGGAAGGTAGCAAGCCTACTATTGAGCAACAGAGAAGGCTCAATCCAATCATGAAAGAAGTTATGAAGAAGAAAATTCTTAAGTGGCTAGATGCATGGATTATCTATCCCAATTCTGACAGTTCTTGGGCGAGTCCAGTTCAGTGTGTGCCGAAGAAATGAGGTATCACAGTTGTAGCTAATGAGAAGAATGAGCTCATTCCTACTCGAACAGTCACGGGGTGGAGAGTTTGCATGGACTACGGGAAGCTGAACAAGGCCACGAGAAAGGATCACTTTCCTCTGCCTTTTAATAAATCAGATGCTTGACAGATTGGCTGGGCACGAGTAATACTATCTTCTGGATGGCTATTCGGGCTATAATCAGATTTGCATTGCTCCAGAAGATCAGGAAAAGACTACTTTCACTTGTCCATTTAGTACTTTCGCCTTCAGAAGAGTTTCCTTTGGTTTGTGTGGAGCACCTGCCAAATTTCAGAGATTCATGATGGCTATCTTCTCTGACATGATTGGTCAGAATGTGGAGGTGTTCATGGACGACTTCTCTATGTTTGGCGATTCTTTTGATGAGTGCTTGCAAAATCTTGGTGCAGTTCCTAAAAGGTGTGTTGAGATTAATCTGGTTATCAACTGGGAGAAATGTCACTTTATGGTGAGACAGGGCACTATTCTTGGGCACAAAATCTCTAGTAAAGGTCTTGAGGTGGACAAAGCCAAGGTGGGGTTCATTGAAAAACTTCCTCCACCAATTTCTGTTAAGGGAGTTCGCAGCTTTCTTAGTCATGCGGGTTGTTAGGTCACACACACTGTAGAAGGGGGTTGAATACAGTGTTTACTACAATCAAATCGAATTAAAGAACACACGTAACTGAACATAAATTTTATTCAACACAATAAACTCTCTTACAATATGGAACTATCATCTCTCAGTGATGAACAAATTATCACAAGAGTTGCTAGGGTTACAATGAATAATAACTTCGATAATGATAACACGTATAGTGTAAACCCTATTCCTGTGTTTATATACTACACAGTTACAAGATAATCTTCTAATTGATATTGAATATAATTCTGCTTCCTAAAATATATCAATCAGTTATCTTTTCTTCCAAGTATTCTATTCTTCATAGAATTCCTTCTTCATGCATATTTCTTCTTGCATTTGTCTTGATCTTGTTTCCTTTCAATCAGCCGCCTGCCTTATCTGAAAGTCTCCTTAAGTCCTGATATTATCTCCTGATAAATATCTCCTGATAACTTAAGTTCTGACAACTTAAGTTCTAATATCTTAAGTCCCGACTTCAGTATAAGTACTGATTTCCAGTTAAGTACTGATTTGTCCTGTTAAGTAAGATCTGAAAACTAAACACAAATCATATTAGACATGACATCACAAATATATCTAACAATCTCCCCCAACTTGTAAATTAGCATAATATACAAGTTCAACAGATATTTGATGATGTCAAAAACATTAAGTACAAATGCATAAGAATTTGACTAAATAACTACAACTTACAGTCCTTACAACTTTACCATCCTTAAGATCTGATATCAGCTTTAGTCTGTATACACTTCAGAATTTAAGCAGTTATTGATCTTCGACTTGGCTTCAATTTCTGATCTCTTTGATGTTAGGAGTTGTTATGAGATAGTTCTTCAACAAACATCTCTCAGCATATTCAAGTTCATTGACCATCCTCTTTTTAGCATTTATCAATTCAGCTGTATCTTCACCAGTTTGAAAAATAGCAGCTCTGAGATCATTTATCTTAGCTTTCCTTATGTCCTGATCTAGTCTGATCAAATATGCCTTGTCAGACTCTAGATTGAATTCCACAGCCTTATAACCCAGAAAAGTAGTTATGATCTTAGCAGTGTTAGGCTTCATTTCAACAATATCATCTTTGTGATCTCTGTACTTAGGACAATATGGTCGGTCAGACTTTACATAGTAAAGCTTCTTCTATCTTTGAATTTGTGACTTTAAATAACCTGCATCACCATCTGTTAATCTATTTTTCACTTGAAGTAGAAATAGAACATGTTCCAGTTCTTCAAAATACTTCAATGGAATATCATTTTGCCTGATATGGAATACCCTTCCATCTGTCATAAAATATAACAAGATATGTTCTTTTAAAATAGAATGGTAAACCATTTGTACAGATTCAAGTTGATTCAATCTTTCAGGAGTTGCTCCTATGAAAGGCATATGGCATAACCTATTTGTATATTCGAGGATTTAACTCAACTCAAATAAGAATGTAATAAGTAAATAGTGGATCTATCGTCAGAGAGATCTCACAAAGTAACATCTGTCAAAGGGTTAAGAAACATTATTCATCTACAGACTTGAAGACTTAATTCACTGGAAGAAGCTCAAGAAATTGATCAAGCCTCAGTGATATAAATCAAGATTGTGGATTTAATCAAGTGACAGAGATCTCGTCAGGATATCAATTAATTGCAAGGATTTAGTCTGAAGAAAATCAAGAGTATCAAGGTCAAGGCTTGAAGAAACGTCACGAAAGTTAGTCACTCATGAACCAGACAGTACATCGAGTGTCAACATTGAAGTGGTGGAATTGATTCATAATTGACAGTAATTTTCAGAAGATTTTCAGAAGAATGGATGCTACTGAGGGTTAGTGTTAATTCTCTATTAATTAATTAAGTCATATAATTTAATTAAGAAAATAAATTATATCTGCAAAGATTAATTTATTGATTAATTAAATTAATTGATTAATTAATTCAGAATTAATATTAAGGTTTTTCAGAATTTTAATTGATTTAAAATCTGTTATTGATTCAAAAAGACAACTGATTGTATTAGTATGACAATCGGTATGACAATCAATAGTCATACCGAAAGTCATGCTGATTCAAAAGGATTGTCTTATCAGATTTTTTATCACATTAAAATCTATTATTAATTCAGTAAGACAATCTGATTTGGAACTACTATGACAATCGGTATGACAATTGATAGTCATACCGAAAGTCTTGCTAGTTCATTCTGATTGTCTTGCCAGTTCAAAGAGATTGTCATGCCAGTACATTCTACTCGACTGTTGGATTAAAAGAAGAAGCAGAAGCAGTTCATTAGATCATCATACAAAATACACAAGTCAAGAACACAGCAGAAACAAAAAGCAAGACATATCATTTTTCATCTGCTTTATTCAAGATCAAAATTCTAGATTGTAAAGTTAAATCCAAACCACTAGAATTATTTATCTTGTTCTTTTGTAACAATCTGGCGGATCAAAATCCCTAGAACTTAATCTCAAATCGCTTATAGCATTTGATCTTTTTATTGCAAAAATAGAAAAAGTTCATGTTGAATTTATTCTAGATTTGTGATAATTGATTTGAGATTAATCCCTTATAAACGATACCGTTGTTGTAACACCTTTCAAGTTTAATAATAATTTTATTTAACTTGAAATTTGTTTCATATTTTTTATTCCGCATTTTATTCGATTAAACGGTATTGTTTGTATTCAACCCCCCTTCTACAAACATATTGAGACCTAACAATTGGTATCAGAGCCTTCTGATTAACGTACAAATCAAGATCCTAGATTTTTGTGTTTCTTTCACTCCTTGAATTTTTTATTCACTCAAAAAATTCATAATGACTACACAAAAAGTTGGAACCGTTAAAATTCCACTTTTCGATAAAGAAAATTATGTTATGTGGAAGAAGAAGATGCTACTGTTTTTACAAGTTGCTAATCCCAAATATCTGCAAGTGTTAAAGAAGGGTCCAAAAATTCCTATGGTTATTGAACCAGAGGTAATAGAAAATGATGTGGTGATCACCAAAGCGAGAACTTATGTGAAAGATCCTGAGGATTTATCTCCTGCTGAAATAGAAGAAGCCTCCCTGGATGCTAGCCTTCAATTAATTTTAGTAGATTCCCTTGATCCCTTGATGAATAAACATGTGATGAATTGTAAAGATTCCAAACATATCTGGGAAACTATTGAGGTTATTAATGAAGGCACAGAGGAAGTTAGGGAGAACAAGTTAGAAATCCTAACCTCTGAGTACGAATACTTTAAATCCAATCCAGGAGAAGGAATCACTGAAGTGTTTGAGAGGTACAATGCATTGATCAACAACCTGAACATTAATGGTAAATACTATTCCATCAGGGAGGTCAACAAAAAGTTCCTTTTAACACTGCCAACTCATCTCGAACATAGAATCACTGTCATAAGAGAAGCAAGAGATCTGGGTGAGATTTCTTTGGATAGGCTCTATGGTGTGTTAAAGACTTATGAGTTGGAGCAGATTCAGCAGAAGGAAGTTTACGGGAAAGGAAGAGTGGTCAGCACGTCTACTGCTCTAGTAGCTGATGAACAACAATAACAACCTCAATATCAACAACAATCTCAACAGTCAGAAAGAATGGTACAGTCTTCCAAGGTTGAAGAAAATGTGATAGTAGCAGAATTTGATCCTCCTACTACAAATCAATCAGGAGATAATTTTTATTCCTTGGAAGAACTGGAGCAATTGGAGGATGAGTCAATGGCCCTGATTGTCAAGAGATTCTCAAATGTCAGATTCAAAAGGAATCCCAAGTTCAAGTACAAGTCCAACTACAACAGATTCCAGAAAGGTGGATCTTCATCCTCTAACACCAGCAGTGGTGGGTACAAAATAGGGATGGTTGATCGAAGCACCATTCGATGCTTCAACTGTAATGAGTTGGGACACTTTTCCACAGAATGCAGGAAGCTAAAACAAGTTAGGGAGAACTCTTACGATTCTAATCAGAAGAGTAAATCTGAAAGGGCTTACCTGGCAAAGGGAAGAAGCTGGGATGATACTGACAGTGAAGATGAAGAAGTTGGGAATCTTGCTCTCATGGCTAGTGATGCAAACACCTCATCATCAAGAAAAGAGGTAAAATTTACTGATGCTGAATTAGTTTATCATCTAGGAGGTTCCTTAGATTGTGCTCGTCGTGATAATGAATTGTTAAATCAACAAATCAAAGAACTTGAGAAAGAGGTCAATGAATTAAGACTTGTGCACATTAATCAAGATAAATTAAAAGAACAGGTATCTTTTCTAGAGAATAGAGTTGACTGTTATAGACAACTTGAAACTATTCTCAAAGACAAGATCACCGGTCTTGAGGCTAAGGTTAAAGCTTACTTTAATTCTTGTTCGAAGTCCAAAGAGTTTTACAATAAGCAAGCTGTTAATCAAACATCTGGAATAGGTTATGATTACAATGCTGCTATTGGAAAATTAGGCATAAACTCCCCTCCTCATGTCTGTGCTAAAGGCAGGGAAGTACCACATGTGCTTAAGGGTGTTGATGAACCCCTCTATAAAGAATCAATTGCTGAACCATTTGATGAGACCTCATTTATTATTCAAGAAGAAATCCGTGCTGAAGATAATGCTAATGAGAAAGCTGTCTCCAAGTCAAGTGTGTCAAAAGTTCCAGTCAAGGTTGTGAAAGCAACTGAGACTAACTCAGACACACATGAGTTGGATAACACAAATGCCATGTCTACCATGCATAAGTTGCCTATTGTTAATCCCTCTCATTAAGCATGTGGTGTTCCTGATTGTATGTCTTGTGCTTTTAATCTGATGTATGCTTATTTTAATGGTAAGCATGTTTCTAATGATAAGACTACTCCTCGTCAGCATGTGAATAATAGAAAGCATGATAGGTCTAAGACTGCTAGTCCTCCTAAAGCTAGAAAGGAGACATTTGTGCCTAAGCCTAAACAGAAATTTTTCAAGGCTGTTCACAAGGTCAAATGTCCAGTCATTGAGAAAGTTGAGAATATTAAAATTAAGAATGTTGTTTTGCCTGATAAAGGCCAATTTTACAAATATGCAGGACCCATCCAAGCTTGGGTTCCGAAGAAGGTCTAATCCATTTGTATTGCAGGACATTAAACAGGTACAACCGGTAGTGTGGATTCTTGACAGCGGATCGTCAAGACATATGACCGGAGATAGAGCCCTGCTATCAAATGTGGTTGAGAAAGCTGGCCCAGTGGTTACCTTTGGAGATAATAGCAAAGGTTTAATGGAGGGATATGGCTGTTTGCTAGCTGGAAATGTTATCATTGAAAATGTGTATGTTGTGCAAGGACTTGAACACAATCTGCTTAGCATTAGTCAGTTCTGTGACAACGGCTACAATGTTTTATTCAACAAGCTGAAGTGTCAGATTCTGCACAAGAAAAGTGAAAAACCCTCCTTAATGGGAATCCGGAAAGGAAATCTGTTCGTAGCTGACATGAACTCTGGAAGCAATCCTGAAGTCAATTGTTTCTATACAAAGGCATCGTCAGATGAGAGTTGGCTATGGCACAAGAGACTTTCTCATCTCAATTTCAAAACAATGAATTCTCTTGTAGAAAGAGAATTGGTAAGAGGTCTGCCTCAGCTGGAATTCTCTCCAGAAGGACTATGTGAGGCTTGCCAGAAAGGAAAGTCAAAGAAAGCAAGTCACAGAGGCACTGACACATCTTCTATAACTGGTGTTCTGCAATTATTGCACATGGATTTATTTGGACCAGTTAATGTCCTTTCAATGTCAAAGAAGTGTTACTGTCTTGTGATAGTTGATGACTATTCCAAGTATACGTGGGTTTTATTTCTTGACTCTAAGGATGAAACACCACAAGTTGTGATTGATCATATCAAGATGATTGAGTTAGATTCTAATGTCCCTGTTAGAGCAATAAGGTCAGATAATGGAACAGAATTCAAGAATTCACTTCTCAATGGATTTTGTACAGACAAAGGGATTACCAGACAATTTTCAGCTCCTAGAACCCCTCAACAAAATGGAGTGGTAGAAAGGAAGAATCGTACATTGATTGAAGCTACAAGAACGATGTTAAGTGAATCAGGTCTTCCAATGTACTTTTGGGCTGAAGCTGTTAATACTGCATGTTATACTCAAAATCAAACTCTAATCAACAAAGACTTCATGAAAACTCCTTATGAGATTCTGAATGAACAGAAACCTTCTATCAAATACTTTCATGTATTTGGTGCCAGATGCTTCGTGCTCAAGGATGGAGATGATCGTCGTGGTAAATTCGAGGCAAAGGCATATGAGGGTATTTTTGTTGGATATAGAAGAAGATCATACAGAGTGTATATCATTGATCAACACAAAGTAACTGAAAGTGTCAATGTTACATTTGATGACACTAAACTCCCTAGTATCCAAACTGAAGATCTTTCTGAGAAACTGAAGTTTGATGATATGTCAGATTCAGAATCAGAACATGGTCAAGAACCTGAGGTTGTTGCTGGTGAAGAACCTGTTAATCATGATGATACTCAAGGTAATAGTGATGGAAACTTTGGCAACAATGGAGATACCACTGCTACTGACGGAGAATCTTCAAGTCAACATGGCAACAACTCAGGGGGAGATGCTGAAGGATCATCTAGTAGGACACAACATCCCAATGAATTTCAAGGCGAATCATCAAGATCAAATCTTCCAAGACAGACTGTCTGGAATAAAGCTCATCCTTTTGAGTTGATTATTGGTGATCCAGATGTTGGAGTCAGAACTAGACGTGCTACTCAAAATGAGTGTCTGTTCTCAGGATTTCTTTCTGAGATGGAACCTAAGAAGATTGAGGAAGCACTGACTGATCCAGATTGGGTGATTGCTATGCAAGATGAGCTCAATCAGTTTGAAAGTCAACAAGTCTGGAAACTGGTACCTAGACCTACACACAAGAAAGCTGTTGGTACTAGGTGGGTATTCAGGAATAAACTAGATGAAGATGGTGTGGTTACAAGAAACAAGGCAAGACTGGTAGCAAAAGGGTATTCTCAAGCTGAAGGCATTGATTATGATGAAACCTATGCTCCAGTGGCTAGACTTGAGGCCATCAGGATATTTCTGGCATTCGCAGCATTCTCAAACTTTAAAGTTTATCAAATGGATGTCAAGAGCGCCTTTCTGAATGGAAAGCTGGATGAAGAGGTATATGTAGAGCAACCTCCTGGTTTTGAAGATCCAGATCATTTGGATTCTGTCTTCTTTCTTTTCAAGGCTATCTATGGGCTCAAATAGTCTCCAAGAAAATGGTATGACACTCTCTCTGAATTTCTTATTGAAAATAGCTTTATTAGAGGTGTCATAGACAAAACTCTCTTTTCTAAAAAATATAAGAATGATACCATATTAGTCCAAGTCTATGTGGATGATATAATATTTGGGTCTACTAATGATAATCTTTGTAAGAGATTTGCTAAGTTAATGCACAGCAAGTTTGAAATGAGCATGATGGGAGAGCTGAAGTTCTTTCTTGGATCACAAGTAAATCAAAGGTTAGATGGAACATTTATTTGTCAATCGAAGTATCTCAAGGAACTCCTCAAAAAAGTACAATCTAGATGATTCTGCATCAGCAAGGACTCCATCAACTACAGCTGTCAAGCTTGGACAATGTGAAAACTCCATTAAGGTAGATGTCACAAGCTACAAAGGTATGATTGGCTCGTTACTCTATCTTACTGCAAGTAGACCAGATTTTATGTATGCTACATGCTTATGTGCAAGGTTCCAAGCGGATCCTAGAGATATTCATCTCGTTGCTGTTAAACGAATCTTAAGATATCTTAAGGGAACACCAAATCTAGGTATTTGGTACCCTAAAGAATCTGGTTTTAACCTTGTTGGATATACAGATTCAGATTATGCAGGAAGTGTTGTTGATAGGAAAAGCACCTCAGGGAGTTGTCAATTCCTAGGTAGCAGACTAGTCTCATGGTACAGCAAGAAACAGCAAACAGTTTCCAACTCAATGGCCGAGGCTGAATATATTACTGCTGGAAGCTGCTGTGCTCAGATCTTGTGGATTAGGAACCAGCTACGAGACTATGGCTCTGTATTGAACAAAATTCCTATTTTATGTGACAATACAAGTGCAATAGCCATCACCAACAACCCTGTGCAGCACTCGAGGATAAAGCACATTGACATCAGGTATCATTTTATTAGAGAGCACGTCATGAATGGTACTGTTGAACTATTTTTTGTTCCAACAGAAGAACAAATAGCAGATATTTTCACTAAACCAGTTGATGAATCCACATTTACCAGATTAGTTGGTAAATTGGGCATGTTGAATAGTTTTAGTGATTAATTTAGTTAATATCTGAGATCTGTACTTGAATGAATTTACAAATGAATTTTTCATAAATGAAAAATTCATTTGCAAATTTATTTTATCATTTTATCATATTTCTTGCTTAATTCTATGTAATTTATATTATCTTATCTGTTTTATTTACTCTTCTTGTTAATTTCAAATATCTCAGAATATTTTATTTTCTCTAAAAATATTTTTCTATGAATTTTATTTGCTAAAATTCAACAGAAATCTATTTTTGGAACAAAAATAATTAATTCTGAAATACTGTCTTTGTTTTTATAAATATTTTGTGTAAGTATATAATTGTCTTTCTACTGGAATGACAATCGGCAAGACAATTAAAATTGTCTTGCTGAAAATCATTTCGGTACATATTTATATATAAATATGTTAATACTAATTCTGCTTATAATTGCTTTATTTCCAGAATGACAATCGGCAAGACAATCGAAATTGTCTTGCTGAAAGTCATTTCAGTATATAATTGTGTTATTTTGGTTATCAGTATAGTTTTATACTGGCAAGACAATCAGTATGACTATCAATTGTCTTGCCAGTTATAAACCTTATATATAAATATTTTCCTTTTATTTTATACTGGTATGACAAACGGTATGACTATCAGATTGTCATACCAGTTATATATATTTAGTGTTTATTAATTTTATTTCAATTATTTTTTTTTCTTTAAGCTGGTAGGACAATCGGTATGACAATCGGTATGACAATCCGATTGTCATACCAGTTATACTACTTAATCATTTTTGTGTGTGTTTTCTTTTCATCAATTCAGTTCTATAGTTTTTTTTAAATTTTCAACAGTCTTTCAGTTTTTTTTTCTCTCTCTTCTCTCTCTCTCTCTCTCATATTCGAATCAAACTCAACTGCTTCCTTGTCTTTCTTGCTCGAGTTTTTACTCAGCATACAAAAATCATCACTCTTGTGATATATACGTACAAGTATATACATACAGAAGTGCTGTTGGATTTTTGTTAAAAAAATCAGTTTGTGTTTGGTGTTTTTGGATAATTTTAATTTTAATTTTAATTTCTGTTTTGTGTCTTTTGGCTTTTCAAATCTGCGTTTGTGAGTTAAGAATTTTAACGAGATACATTTCTGTCTAAATTTTTTGATTATAATTAATTTTATTCAAATTATTAAATTAATTTAAGTAATTCGAATTTTCTTAATATTATTCTTAAAATTCTGAAAATGTGTGTCTTATTATTATTTTAAATGGCTCTCAATTTCCAAATTGTCGCGCATAATCAGGTTGGTTATTTTAATCCAGAAAAATGTGATGTGGAAAAATTTAAGCCTTGGATTAGATTTTTAAATGACCATTCGATTGTTAGCTCTGCTATTAAATCAAATGTGATTTTAAATGTCGATCTGCTTAGACTGATTTGCACAACCTCTACTGTGGCCGATGATTCAAAATCTTTTTCATTCACCGTGGCAAACACACAGTATGTGGTTGATGAAATAGTCGTCAATCAAGCTTTAAATTTTCCTATGGATAATTTCTGTAATTTGCCCTCTGAAAATGATATCACAAACTTTTTCCATGCTATTCACTATCAGGGGGTGATCAATTTAACAAAACTTTCAAAATCCAATTTGGTGTCTGAATGGAACATTTTCTTCGATACACTTTCTAAAGTGTTTTCCAACTACACTAAATCCAACTTTCACAACATCACTTCCACTCTGCAGTATATTGGTCTTGCGGTTGTTTTCAATCAAAGGATCAATTTTGGCAAACTACTTTTTCCCATTCTCTTGAGACGTCTCACTACTGCTTTACGTGATCATTCTACAAATCATAGGGTATCATGTTACTATGCTCGTTTTCTCATGCTTATAGCAGATCATCTTCTCACACCTGAGCACAAAGCCCTTTTTGCTAACTCTGCAGTAACCGAACCCCCTCCTGTAAGCAAAAAGATTTACACCCGCCAAGACACAACCTTCAAATTCATGCAAGTTCCAGTACTTGTATCTGCTTTCATGGCCACTTATATTCCCTTACCTATTTTCAATCTTCCTGGTCATGAACAGCAACCTCAACCTCCAGTGGTTCAAGCCACCCAGGCTCCTCCAACATCAGATGCTCTTCCATTACAGGTAGTAATTCTTCACTCTCACTCCATTCCTACTTCTGTTGAAAGACCCCCAGTGGTCGATAGGACTGACCATGAAGTTGTAGAACCACAGCTTTAATCCCAGGTCATAGAGCCAAACACAGAGTCACAACCTATCTCAACCTCTCCCTCACTGTCTAAAATGTTACCCAGAAGATTAATAAGAAGTAGTGTAATGTTAAATGTGAGTGAACCCTCAGCTCTGCCTCCTCTCAAGAAAAGAAGAACATATACTGAGGCATCTGAAAGCCCATCCTTGTCCTCCCAACAGGACATGGACTTTGAAATGGCCAATGAACAGTTACTAGAGACATTCTCTCAACAGGATGAATCTATTGAAATTCGCCATAGGGCCATGACATCTTGTACTGAGTCAAGCACAATTCCATTACTCACAATGGAACCATACATACCCACAGATGATACTCAGGACACAGAGCAAGGAGTGCACATAGAGTCTGTTACAGTGCCTGCCATAGTTACGGCAGAAGAGCAGTCACATGCTTCTGAGGGAAAATCTGACTCTCAGCCACCCTTAATAGAGTCATTTTCTCCCCTCCCAGATCAAACACCTCTGGCTCCCTCACGGGATTCTCCACTCGCAGATTTATCTGGAGAAAGTGGAGGGCAACTCGGTCAATCTATCCCTGAAGCAATTCAGACATCTATTTCACATGAAATGATAGGTTTGACTGAGGATCGGGACTTGAAAATTCCCATTGCACCACCACTGACCTCTCTTGAAGAGGCTAGGGTGATTTTAACTGCAGGTACAGAAGAACAGCAACAGGAAGACTCCTCACGAGTAATTATATTGAGAGAAACACAAGCACGTGAGGTGAGTGAACCAAACACGAGTGAAATTCAGGTGAGAGCACACACAGACACAGATACTGAAAACCTGTTAGCTCAAATTGCTGCTCTAAATGAAGAACTTGCTAAAAGCCAAGCTGAGACTCAAACATTCAAAGCACAAGTGGTTGAACGGTCTTCTTCTTCCACCTCTGTCAACAATCATCTGGCACTCATCAGGAATGATATCTCAGATTTCAAGACCACTGTCATACCAAAGCTCAATTCCATTCAGGAAACTCCAACTTTATCAGCTGATGACATTTCTAACTTCTGCTCTCTACATACAAGGATGACTTCTCTTGAAGATTTGGTTGAAATGAATCATTCACTGGATTCCTCCAGATTTCTGAAGATAGAGACATGTATGGAACATCTGAATGAAGGGATGAAGCACCTGTACTACATGATCAAAAATTCTCACTGTCCCAATGAAGAACAAAGGACTTACTTTGAAGGGCCGTCTGGTGGAGGCTCAGGCTCTGGAGGTGATGGAGGTCATGGAGGTTCTAAAGGAAAGTCAGTAGAGGATCTCTCAACTAAGGGGGAGAAGAAAGGGAGTAGTGGAAAGGGAAAAGAAAAAGATACCTCTGCTGGAGACAAAGGAAAGGCTGATGATGTCTACTATAGTGGAGAACATGATGACTTTGATATTTTTGACATTTCCACTGAACCAGTCTTGGAAGATAAAGATGGTGTATTTGAAGCTGAAGAGGTAAGTGATTTTGGAGAATGGAAAGAGGAAGCTACAGTGGATCCTATCTTTGAGAAAGAGTATCAGCAGCAGCAGCAGACAGAGATGAAAAGAAAAGAAGCTGAACTCAAAAAGGTCTCCCAGATCATTGACATGAGGAAAGAAATTCAAAGAACAGAAACTCTTCAAAAGTAACGTCTTCATGACATTAAGGCTCAAGAAAGGAGAAGAGATGTCAGACTGAAGATTGGTGAAAAATGGGATGAAGCTAGGAGAGTACTTGATATGCCTCAGCTAAGCACTAACAATGATAGGCAGTTCCTACATCTTCTTGACAAGCTGGAAATCTCAAATCCTAACAATGACATGTACATGAATGCTATCAAGACTGAAGTCTCAAGGATCACAGCTGCTTTTGACAGATCCCTAAATGAGATGAGCATTTTTGTATATTGTCAGAGTGAAGGATCTTTCAAGGTGTCACTTCATCTATTTGAGAATCGTTCTTTGTCAGAGATTTGGGTTCTTCTCAACAAAGTAAAAAGAAGCTCAGAATTGAATGAAGTTCTTCGAGAAAGGCTTAAAGAGTTTGCCAGCAGGGCTAGTCCTCAAGTGGTCAACAATCCTCATCAGGTGAGATTCTTTAAGTCTGATTGTCTTCAAATCTGTCAGCTAGATGTACAATCTCTAAAAGACTACTCAGCTAAGCATCTGGTCTGGATGGAACATCATTTAAGAACTGCTGGATACTCATCCATGTTGAAGACTCAAGCTGCTGATTTGATTCAAGCTTATTGTGAAAAGAATATTAAAAGGTACAATCAGATCAAGAATAAGCTGATGTCAGTTGGAGTTCAACCAGTCAGACCAGCAAGCTTCACTTCAGAAAAGGATCGTGTCTTTGACAAGGAGTTGCTTCAAGATTTAGAAGAAGGTGAAGTCAGAAGAGAAGACAACTGAAGTCAATTAGCTCAAAACTCAATGTAATATGATTAGAGCTTTATGAATCAAGATAGTCTAATGTAGTTATATGTTCAGGCTAGAGGAACATCTATCTTGTATTCACTTGTAAATTTCTTTTGGAATCTGGAAAATGTTAAATATAATCCAGAACTTTTCTGCTATTTACTTTGCATTACTGTTTATATCTTTTTCTTATTTGTTAGTTGAGTTATCCTCTAGGTATTTGTTGTTATTGTCTAACAAGAAAATAGGGGGAGATTGAAAGGCATATGGCATAGCCTATTTGTATATTCGAGGATTTAACTCAACTCAAATAAGAATGTAATAAGTAAATAGTGGATCTATCGTCAGAGAGATCTCACAAAGTAACATCTGTCAAAGGGTTAAGAAACATTATTCATCTACAGACTTGAAGACTTAATTCACTGGAAGAAGCTCAAGAAATTGATCAAGCCTCAGTGATATAAATCAAGATTGTGGATTTAATCAAGTGACAGAGATCTCGTCAGGGTATCAATTAATTGCAAGGATTTAGTCTGAAGAAAATCAAGAGTATCAAGGTCAAGGCTTGAAGAAACGTCACGAAAGTTAGTCACTCATGAACCAGACAGTACATCGAGTGTCAACATTGAAGTAGTGGAATTGATTCATAATTGACAGTAATTTTCAGAAGATTTTCAGAAGAATGGATGCTACTGAGGGTTAGTGTTAATTCTCTATTAATTAATTAAGTCATATATTTTAATTAAGAAAATAAATTATATCTGCAAAGATTAATTTATTGATTAATTAAATTAATTGATTAATTAATTCAGAATTAATATTAAGGTTTTTCAGAATTTTAATTGATTTAAAATCTGTTATTAATTCAAAAGACAACTGATTGTATTAGTATGACAATCGGTGTGACAATCAATAGTCATACCGAAAGTCATGCTAATTCAAAAGGATTGTCTTATCAGATTTTTTATTACATTAAAATCTATTATTAATTCAGTAAGACAATCTGATTTTGAACTACTATGACAATCGGTATGACAATTGATAGTCATACCGAAAGTCTTGCTAGTACATTCTGATTGTCTTGCCAGTTCAAAGAGATTGTCATGCCAGTACATTCTACTCGACTGTTGGATTAAAAGAAGAAGCAGAAGCAGTTCATTAGATCATCATACAAAATACACAAGTCAAGAACACAGCAGAAACAAAAAGCAAGACATATCATTTTTCATCTGCTTTATTCAAGATCAAAATTCTAGATTGTAAAGTTAAATCCAAACCACTAGAATTATTTATCTTGTTCTTGTGTAACAATCTAGCGGATCAAAATCCCTAGAACTTAATCTCAAATCGCTTATAGCATTTGATCTTTTTATTGCAAAAATAGAAAAAGTTCATGTTGAATTTATTCTAGATTTGTGATAATTGATTTGAGATTAATCCCTTGTAAACGATACCGTTGTTGTAACACCTTTCAAGTTTAATAATAATTTTATTTAACTTGAATTTTGTTTCACATTTTTTATTCCGCATTTTATTCGATTAAACGGTATTGTTTGTATTCAACCCCCCTTCCACAAACATATTGAGACCTAACATCCTACTCTTGCAACTCCTGGTTCACTTAAGGAAGTTGGATCATTGGTAGTGTTATGTATTCTCCTTTCATCAGAACTACCCAATCCAGATTTATCTCTTGCTTCCTTTCCTGTAACAACTCTTGCTTCAAAACCACTTGATGTAGTCTTCAAAGGTTGAGTCTTTTTAGCTTTGGTGAATCCTGGTAGGAGTATCTTTGAAGGTTTAACATGAGCAATGTTAGAGGTTTCCTTTTCCTTAACTTCTGATATCAAGTCAACTTGAGCTATGTCAGAGGTTGCTTGCTTCACTGTCATATCAGAGTTTACTAAGTCTTGACTCTGAACAACATGAGCCATGTCAGAGGTTGTTTGAGAAATCTTCTTTTGCAACAGAGTAAGACTAGCATCTTCATCATCAATTATTTCTTCATCCATGACTGGCATATAAACCTTTACAGGTTCATCAACTTTTTCTTTGCCCTTGGACCTTGAATCTATTTCCACTTGTGATTTGGCTTTGGTTGCCTCAGAATTTGTTCTTTCCTTTATCACAACACCCTTAGGCTTTGGAAATTTCTTTTCAACAACAGAAGCTTTCGATTTTGTCTTGACACTTTCTGCTTTGAGTCTAGCTTCTTCTTCCTTTAGACTCTCAAAGTCTATTCCTGGATTTTCTTTAAGAAATAATTCCTTTGAAATTTCTTCATCAAGTTCCATATGTTCACCAGAACTTATCCTTTCACCAGTATCAGAACTTATTCTTCTCCCAGTATCAGAACTTGTTCCTTGACTTGTAATTCTAGCTTTACTTGATGGAAATCCTTTGCCTTGAATTTGACCTCTACCCTTATCAGAGTTTCCATGGTCATCATTTCCATCATCCTTTCTTTTCAGTATCTGAATATATTTGCATTTGGAATTAATCACTTTCTCCCCCTTTTCGGCATCAGCAGTTAAAAGAAGAGAGACAAGCAATTCCACTGAGGATTGGATCTCATTGAGTTGAGTTTGCTGAGAAGCTTGATTCTTTAGAATTTCATCAATCTGAGTTTGTTGCTTCTCCTGAGTTTTTTCAATGTAGGCAATTCTGTCAAAGGCTGTCTTGAAAAATCTGTTCTTTTCAAGTTTCACATTCATATCTTGCTGGATCAAGGTTTCTTGAATTTTGTTCACCTTGGCATGAGTTGTTGAGTGTAGACCTTGAAGGTGCCTAGTACTCAATGCAGTAACTCTCAGCTGTGCCTTAAAATCATCATTTATCAGCATTTCATCAGCTTTTGCCAGATGCTCAGCAAGAATCTTTTCAGAAGGAACAAAACTAACTGTGTTCCATTCCTTAGTCCACTCCTTTCCTCTAGGAGTTTCACTCCAAGGTACTGGTGCTTCCCCTCTAACAAACTTCTTGACTAAATCAGCTTTATTAACTGTTTGGTGAGGTGCATGTCCTGATGGACCAGCTACATCAACATCTAAATTAGCAGCAGCTTCACCAATAGTTTCAGCATTATCAGCATCAGAACTTATAGATCCAACAGTATCAGCATCCTCTGATAGAATAGCAATATGTGAGGCAATCGAGGTTTCAACATCATCCTCTAAATTCTGATCTGCAGCTAAGTTCTGATCAACAGTCAAATCTTGATGCCCACCTAAAGTCTGATTTTTATCATCCAGATTCTTAATTGGTGTAGTTGGAATATCTTCATTAAAATCAGCATCTTGAATTGGTGTTGTTGGTGGAGTGAATTGAGTTGCTGGAGCTTCCAAGTACAGAACCTCAGGCACAATCAAGTTATGAATATCAATTTCAGCACTTGTACCTGGGTCTTCAGTATGTACTTGTTCAATTATAGGTGACACATGAGGTGTAGGCACTCTGTCTTGAGCAGTTTCCGGTTGTGCAGAAGGAAGTGATTCAATAACAATTGGTTCTGGTGGGATCAGAGATTCCTGACCCCCTTCCTTAGCTGCTTTCTCATCTTCTGAATCTGACTCAACTGTGTCCCTGTGAGCTTTTTGCTTTTTCATTTTCTTCAAGGGTGGAGACATTGTAGGAGCTTTATCATCAAGATTTAACTTTCTAAGCCTTTTCAGAGGCCTAGAACTCCCAGTTACAGTATCTTTCTGAGAAGAGATCTTCTCACCTTCTACAACAACAGGTTCTGATGTTTGAACCTGTTCCTCAGTTGTTTCCTAAAATCAACAAAATTTAATCAAAACATTCATCACAAAATAAAATTAAAAATCGATGAAGTAAAGATTAATAAATTGCAATTAAACATGCACAGTCACATAATTTGAGAAACAAAGAACAAATCTTGCAATTAAAGAAAATTTCATTGATATATAAGATGGGTACATTTCATGAAATTTATCAATTACATGCAAAAATTACAAGATAGGTATATTCTACGATTCTTAACATCAACAGCCTTAGTCCTAGTCTAAGAAGCCTGACAAAGCTGATGGTGAGGAGAAACGGATGGATGACAATTAATTCTTCTTCATACTTTCAACAAAGAGAACAACAAGATGAATGATTTGCTCCTGCTGTTTAAGAATACGAAGATGAACTTCTCTTTGGAAAGACAACAGATCATTTTTAATGTTCTCTAGAAGTTGAATCCAAATGACGAATGGAATGTTGTTGATAGGATATGAAGTCGGAATTCCATTTTGAAAGATAGTCACAGTTTCTGTGCCATAACAGTAATACCATCTAAAATGTGCCATTGTTTGAGAGAAATGAACAGATGTGGTTTTACTGATGAATGATCAGTCATTTAAATAGGCAATGAAATACTAAGGGACGTGAGGACTGGTTAAAAATTACAAGTAAAAATAATAACCCCTCGACTCCCTAGACTGATGTGTAATAATAACAGTCAGTAAAATATCTAAAGCCAGAGTTAATGGGCACGTGATAAAATAACAATTATTGTGCACATGCAGTTTTTCAAGGCATACACGCTAACCGCTAACCCATAATGATTATGACTGTTTCATCTCACATAAACCAATATTCTGTAAAAATATGATCATTCAAGTAATGACTAAAATATTATCAGAATTTAAAAGTCAACACACAAATACTGATATGGGTTCAACATAACTTAATCATCAGAACTTCCATCAGAACTTATCCTCAGAATTTATGCAACTGACACTTAAACTATTCATCGAAAACAACATTTATCACCACAGCAATTTTCATAATTCAGATGGAGTGTATGCGTGTGCATTAAGCTAAATATCAGACAAAGAGTAAAGTCTGATTCACTTCAATACATCTTAGAAATAAGGCATAACTAAGAACTTTGCTCAAAATCTGTCATTATTCTGAACTCTACTATAGAATGAGTTCATGCATGAGTCCACCTCAACTATTTTGTGCTCATTGTATGCATCTTTTGAAATTCCATTTTACAGTGGCTTCTCAGTGTAAGTGAGTCACGACTGCTTATCAGAATTTATGCTGTTATCACAGTATTTCTCCAGTAATCATAGAGTGTGAAAAGACACCAAGAATTTTTTTTGCTTTTCTAATGCATATTACTTAATACCAGCAATGCACCTGGGTCTTCCCTTCCATATTTTTACTCTAGATCTTAAAGGAGTACCTGATTTTTATTTCTTTTCTTTTCATTTTCTTTTGATAAGTGAGGTTTATCAGCACTTAGTACATCCATAAGATTTACAAACAACAGAACTTAACAAATAAGAAGCATTATTCTAGTTTTTGACTTAGTAATAAGATACACAAAGTAAACTTAACTAAGCTCAATATCAGAATTTGCTTGTGTTAAAAGATTTCCACATAAACAATTACTTTAAACATGGGATCTTAGTATATTAAAGACTACTAGGTCAGCATCTAGCACAATTATCCTCATTAGATTGAATAGTTACAGAAACATTCATATCACTATTAGAGTTTAGAAATTCACATCAGACAATAATCATCACTTAAGCAAATTTCAATTTAAGCACATAATACAAAAAGATAGTAATATCTGTAAATACTGATCATACAGTCTGATGTATCAGAACATACACTAGGCAGATTTAGAGAAAGAACCCGAAACCATTCCAAGTTCATTTACCAATCTTGTAAAAGTAGCTTCACATAGTGGTTTTGTGAAGATATCTGCTAGTTGTTGATCTCTTGGAACAAAATGTAATTCCACTGTACCTTCATCCACATGTTCCCTTATGAAGTGGTACCTAATGCTGATGTGCTTTGTCATTGAGTGTTGAACTGGATTACCTATCATAGCAATATCACTTTGATTATCACAGTAAATAGGGATTTTAGAAAATTCTAACCCATAATCCAATAACTGATTCTTCATCCAAAGATTCTGTGCCCAACAGCTTCCCGCAGTAATGTATTCTGCTTCTGTAGTTGATGTGGAAATTAACTTCTGTTTCTTGCTAAACCAAGAAACCAATCCGCCTCCAAGAAATTGGCAGCTTCCACTTGTGCTTTTCCTGTCAATTTTGCATCCTGCAAAATCTGCATCTGAGTAACCTATTAGCTTAAAGTCTGATTCTCTAGGATACCATAATCCCAGATCAGCTGTACCCTTAAGGTACTTGAAAACTCTTTTCACAGCTGATAAGTGAGGTTCTCTTGGATCTGCTTGAAATCTTGCACAAAGACATGTAGCATACAAGATATCAGGTCTACTTGCAGTTAGATAGAGTAGTGAGCCAATCATACCTCTGTAATCAGTAATATCTACCGATTTACCAGTATCCTTATCCAATTTTATTGCAGTGGCCATAGGAGTGGATGCACTTGAACAATCTTGCATTCCAAATTTCTTCAACAAATTTCCGGTGTACTTAGATTGACAAATAAAAGTTCCTTCTTCATTCTGCTTGACTTGAAGGCCCAGAAAATAGCTAAGTTCTCCCATCATACTCATTTGATATCTTGACTGCATTAGCTTGACAAACTTCTTATAAAGTCTGTCAATTGTAGAACCAAAAATGATATCATCAACATATATCTGCACCAAAAGTAAGTCCTTTCCATGGTTGAGATAAAACAGTGTTTTGTCAATAGTCCCTCTGCTAAATCCACTTTCCAGAAGAAACTGAGCTAATGTCTCATACCATGCTCTTGGAGCTTGCTTAGGGCCATAAAGTGCTTTATCAAATCTGTAGACATGATTAGGAAATTTTGAATCTACAAAACCTGGAGGTTGTTCAACATATACCTCTTCTTCCAATTCTCTATTGAGAAAAGCACTTTTCACATCCATTTGAAAAACTTTAAACTTCTTGCGAGCAGCATAAGCCAAAAATATCCTTATGGCTTCCAATCTAGCAATTGGTGCAAATGTTTCATCATAATCAATTCCCTCCTGTTGAGAGTATCCTTTTGCAACCAGCCTTGCTTTATTCTTTGTAATTATGCCATCACTATCAGTTTTGTTCCTGAACACCCACTTTGTACCAACAACAGACTTGTTCTTTGCTCTTGGCACTAGGGTCCAGCCTTTATTTCTTTCAAATTTATTTAACTCTTCCTGCATTGCTTGCACCCAATCAGCATCTTGAAGAGCTTCTTCCACTTTCTTTGGTTCAGTCAGAGAAAGAAAAGAATGATAGAGACATTCATTTGATATAGCTGTTCTAGTTCTGACACCTGCATCAGGATTTCCAATAATAAATCAGGTGTATGTGCTTTAGTCCACTTCCTTGCAGATGGAAGATTATCTCTAGAACTGGATGCTCCCCCATGATCCATGCTGTCTCCATCAACATTTTCTGATGCTCCCCCTGAAATTATGCTCTTTGAGTTGGATCCTTCATAATTTGAGTTTCCAGAAATATCAGAACATGAGTTTCCAGAATTATCAGAACTTGGCCCATCAGAACTTGATGAATCAGAACTTGAAGAGCCTGTTGTCAATTCTGATGCTTCTTGATATGTGGTTGGATCTTCAGTATGCTCCCCCTGCACAGGTGCATTTTCCTTTGGCATAGTCACCACAGTTTCAATAACATCAGAGTTTAATCCATCAGAGTTTGCAGTATCAGGATTTAGACTGTCAGGATTTACAGAATCAGAATTTAAAACTTCATTTTCGAATCTCAGCTGATCATGATCATTGAAATCTTCAAGTCCAGTAAACTTCTTATCATCAAAAGAGACATTGATAGATTCCATGACAACCCTTGTTCTTAAATTGTAGACTCTGAAGGCTTTTATAGAAAGTGGATATCCAATAAAAAATCCTTCATCAGCTTTTAGATCAAATTTGGATAGCTGTTCAGGATGGGTCTTAAGAACAAAACACTTGCATCCAAATACATGAAAATACTTCAGATTTGGCTTCTTTTTCTTCACCATCTCATATGGTATTTTTCCATGCTTGTTGATAAGTGTAGCATTCTGAGTAAAACAAGCAGTCTGCACAGCTTCAGCCCAAAACTAGGTTGGTAACTTTGCTTCATCAAGCATAGATCGTGCAGCTTCAATAAGAGTTCTATTCTTTCTTTCAACAACTCCATTTTGCTGTGGAGTTCCAGGAGCAGAAAATTCCTGCTTTATTCCATGGTTTTTGCAGAACTCTTCCATAATTTCTTGAACTCAGTGCCATTATCACTCCTTATGATTTTCACAGAGTCTTTGACCAATTTATCCAGTTGTTTGACATGTTCAATCAAGATAGATGCAGTTTCACTTTTTGTGTGCAAGAAATACACCCATGTGTATCTGGTGAACTCATCCACTATGACCATAGCATATTTCTTCTTTACAATAGACATGATATTCACTGGACCAAATAGATCAACATGTAGTAGGTGATAAGGCTCAAGAATTGATGATTCAGTCTTGCTCTTAAAAGAAGATTTTCTTTATTTTGCCTGCTAACATGAATCACAAAGGCCATCAGGAGCAAATACTAATTTTGGCAGTCCTCTCACAAGATCTTTCTTGACTAGTTCATTTATATTGTTAAAATTTAAATGAGAGAGTTTCTTGTGCCAATCCCAGCTTTCTTCAATTGATGCTCTACTCAATAGACAGATTGCAGAACTATTGGTACTTGTTGAAAGCTTGGCTTCATAAATGTTACCATGCCTGTATCCTTTCAGAACAACTTTTCCTGTAGACTTGCTTACAACTTCACAGTGTTCTTCAAAGAAATCCACATGATAACCTCTATCACAAATTTGACTAACACTCAGCAGATTGTGTTTAAGTCCTGAGACCAGAGCTACTTTTTCAATGATGACATTCCCAAGATTGATATTGCCATATCCCAGAGTTTTTCCAATGTTGCCATCTCCATAAGAAACACCTAGGCCAGCTTTCTCCACAAAGTCTGATAGTAGGGCTTTATTTCCAGTCATATGTCCTGAACATCCACTGTCCATAACTAGGATATTTTTCCTGTTGCCCTGCAATCACAAAGACCACTAATGATTAGATTTAAGGACCCAGACTTGCTTGGATCCTTTGGCCTTATTAAGTTTGTTAACATTTGCAGCGGATTTAGCATCAGAGTTTATGTTAACATTTTTCTTATCAGAATTTACAGTATCAGACTTTGCATCAGAACTTACACTAGAAGGAACAATGCTAACTTTCTTTGAAGAAGGTTTTATTTGATAATAATCATAGTAAAAACTATGTTATTTCTTACAAGTATAAATGGAATGCAAGGATTTTGTGATTTACCTTGTTCCTTCTAACAGACTGACTCTTAACTCCTGACTTTGAAGGTAAGGAATTTATGTTCTTATTCTTCCTGCAAAAAGATGCCAGATGGTTAGAATTTCCACAGTTATAACATTTCTTTCTAGGAGCATTAGGAACAGGCTTATAATCATTGCTTTTATTCACACCTTCCTTTCCATTCCTATTTTTCCTAGGTGGCTTTACCTTGTTTACATTCTTAACATCTTTCAGCTTATGCTTAAGCTGCTTCTTTGTCATTAAGCCTATGTTAACTTCAGTTGGCTTATCCTATTTCTCTTTAACTTCTGATTTATCAATATCAGACTTTACGGCTACAAACTTAACATGATTTACCTTGGGCTTTTGTTTAACAACTATAGGCTCAATTTCTAAAGTTCCCTTATCATTCTTATCATCTTCATAACCTAAGCCCTCTTTCCAATTTCCACTACTCAATAAATTCTGAGTTATTCTGCCCGAGTTATTCCAAGTCCTGATAATCTCCCTTTCCTTTTCTAACTCAGTTTTTAGAGATTCATTCATTTTAAGCACTTCATCCCTAACATAAAAGGCATCATCTCTATCTTTCTGAGTTTGATGGAACATGACTAACTCTTTTTCTAAATAATCATTCCTCTTTTTATAAGCAAGATTTTCAGAAGTTAATCTTTCACATGTTAAAGTTTGAAGTTGGCTTTACATTGTTTACATTCTTAACATCTTTCAGCTTATGCTTAAGCTGCTTCTTTGTTATTAAGCCTATGTTAACTTCAGTTGGCTTATCCTTTTTCTCTTTAACTTCTGATTTATCAATATCAGACTTTACAACTACAAACTTAACAGGATTTACCTTGGGCTTTTGTTTAACAACTATAGGCTCAATTTCTACAGTTCCCTTATCATTCTTATCATCTTCATAACCTAAGCCCTCTTTCCAATTTCCACTACTCAACAAATTATGAGTTGTTCTGCCAGAGTTAGTCCAAGTCCTAATAATCTCTCTTTCCTTTTCTAACTCAGTTATTAGAGATTCATTCATTTTAATCACTTCATCCCTAACATAAAAGGCATCATCTCTATCTTTCTGAGTTTGATGGAACATGACTAACTCTTTTTCTAAATAATCATTACTCTTTTTATAAGCAAGATTTTCAGAAGTTAATCTTTCACATGTTAAAGTTTGATCTCTATAACTAATGAACATGGTTTTAAGATATCTTCTCAACTCAGTAATATCATCAGTATGAAAGGCATAAGTAGTTTGAGGTACCTTTAGGTCAGCAGTATCGGAACTGCTGTCAGCATTTGCCATCAAGGCATAGTTCACCTCACTTTCAGAATCTGAAGTGTATGTCCAGCTTTCCTTCTTTGTGACAAGATCCTTGCCTTTGTCACTCTTCACTTTCTTGCAATCAGGAGATATGTGGCCTTTCTCACCACAGTTGTAGCATTTGACATTTGAGTAATCTCCTCTGTCAGACTTTCCTCCTTTGCCTTCAGATTTTCTGAAACTCTTCTTATCAGAACTTGCACCTTTCCTGGAAAATTTCTTTCCCTTTCTGAATTTCCTGTATGCAATCCTTGTGATTCCTTTCACCATAAGAGCACACAGCTTCATCATCTATTTATCAGGATCCATCTCAGGTAAGCTTTCAGTTTCTGAGTCATCATCACTATCAGAACTTGATGACTCAGTATCAGACTTTGTGATGAGAGCTTTTCCCTTGCCTTTTCTTGAGGCAGCTACTTTGGGGACATACTCATCAGCCTTAAGAGCAACTGTCCTTGACTTCCTTCCATTCCTCTTGCTTCTTTGTTCCATCTCAAGTTCATGAGTCTTGAGCATCCCATAAATTTCATCAAGAGTTGTTTCATCAAGAACATAGTTGTCTCTTATAGTGGTGGCCTTCAAATCCCAACTTTCAGGAAGAGCTAACAGGAATTTAAGATTTGAATCTTCAAGTTCATATTCCTTGTCCAACAGTGACAGATCATTTAAGAGTTTGACAAATCTGTCATATAATCCAGTTAATGACTCATCAGGTTTTGAGTCAAAGTGCTCATACTCTTGAGTGAGTATAGTCCTCCTGTTCTTCTTAATTGAATCAGTTCCATGACATCTTATTTCCAAGGCATCCCATATCTCCTTTGCAGTCTTGCAGTTGATTACCCTGTTTGACATGACATTATCAATGACACTATGCAGCAAATATCGTACCTTTGCATCCTTAGCAATAGATGAGATATCTTCAGCTGTATATTCACTTTTCTCCTTTGGTACTGTCTATGCTGGCTGATCTGCAACTACAACAGAGAGCTTGGTTGGCTTGTGTGGTCCTTCATTGATTCTGTCAAGGTATTCTGGATCTGTAGCTTCTAGAAACATAAACATCCTTACCTTCCATATGGGATATTCAGATGGTTTCAGTATGGGAACTCTGATAGTCTCATATCAATTATGGATTTGAGTCTTTGGAGGTTCTTTAGTTTTGGTGGGCTTGGTTGGAGTTTGTTCTTCTTCAGACATGATTGTTTTTAGATCTTAAACTGTTTGTGTGTTAACAGATCTGCTCTGATACCACTTGTTAGGTCACACACACTGTAGAAGGGGGTTGAATACAGTGTTTACTACAATCAAATCGAATTAAAGAACCTACGTAACAGAACATAGATTTTATTCAACACAATAAACTTTGTTACAATATGGAACTGTCCTCTCTCAGTGATAAAAAAATTATCACGAGAGCTGTTAGGGTTACAATGAATAATAACTTCGATAATGATAACACGTATAGTGTAAACCCTATGCCTGTATTTATATACTACACAGTTACAAGATAATCTCCTGATTGATATTGAATATAATTCTGCTTCCTAAAATATATCAATCAGTTATCTTTTCTTCCAAGTATTATATTCTTCATAGAATTCCTTCTTCATGCATATTTCTTCTTGCATTTGTCTTGATCTTCTTTCCTTTCAATCAGCCGCCTGCCTTATTTGAAAGTCTCCTTAAGTCCTGATATTATCTCCTGATAAATATCTCCTGATAACTTAAGTTCTGACAACTTAAGTTCTGATATCTTAAGTCCTGACTTCAGTATAAGTACTGATTTCCAGTTAAGTACTGATTTGTCATGTTAAGTCAGATCTGAAAACTAAACGCAAATCATATTAGACATGACATCACAAATATATCTAACACGGGTTTCTATAGGCGGTTCATCAAGGACTTCTCTAAAATATCGAAACCCTTTTACAATCTTCTAGAGAAGGATGTCCCGTTCAAGTTTGATGATGAGTGCCTAGCTGCTTTTGAGTTCTTGAAGAAGAGTTTGATCATGGAACCTGTCATAACTACACCTGATTGGAATGAACCTTTTGAGATGATGTGCGATGCAAGTGACTATGTAGTTGGAGCAGTTCTTGGGAAGAGAAAGAACAACATATTTCATGTGGTCTACTATGCTAGTAAGACCCTCAATGGTGCTCAAATGAATTATACTACTACTGAGAAAGAACTTTTGGTCATTGCCTATGGTTTTAAGAAGTTTCGATCTTATTTCCTTGGGACGAAGGTGACAGTTTTCACTGATCACACTGCAATTCGATATCTTGTGTCGAAGAAGGACTCGAAGCCTAGATTGATTAGATGGGTTCTTTTGCTTCAGGAATTTGAATTAGAGATCAAGGACATAAATGGTACTGAGAATCAAGTCGCTGATCATCTCTCTCATTTGAAAGACCCAAGTGCAACTTCACAAGATAAGACATTGATAAATGAGTCTTTTCACGATGAGCAGTTATTTGGAGTGCAAGAGGAAGAATCATGGTTGGCAGACATTGTGAAGTACCTTGTGAGTAATATCATGCCTCCAGATTTATCTTATGTTCAAAGGAAGAAGTTTCTTCATGAGGTGAAGTGGTACATATGGGATGAACCATATCCGTTTAGGCAAGGAGCTCACCAAATCATCAGGATATGTATTCCGTATAATGAAACGGAGGGGGGGGGGATCTTGCGAGACTGTCATTCGACTGTTTATGAAGGCCACTATGGTGGAGAGAAGACAACACTCGTGTCCTTCAAGTGGGATTCTTGGCCTACATTGTTTAAGGATGCGTATCACTTTGTTTTGAAGTGTGATCGATGACAGCGTGTGGGTAATATGTCTAAGAGGGATGAGATGCCTTTTAATGTGCTTCTCGAGGTTGAAGTCTTTGATGTTTGGGGAATCGACTTCATGGGGCTGTTTGTCTCATCTTGCAATAATCAGTATATCTTGTTGGCAGTTGATTATGTCTCGAAATGGGTTAAAGTCAAAACTTTACCGAAAAATGATATGAAGGTAGTGCTTAATTTTCTTCATAAGTAGATATTCACACAATTTGGGACTCTAAGGGTCATAATTAGTGATGAGGAATCACATTTCTGCAATCACAAGTTCACTACTATGATGCAAAGGTATAATGTGAATCATCGCATTGCTATAACCTACCATCCTCAGATTAATGGTCAAGCTGAGGTGTCTAACAGAGAGATCAAGTGCATTTTAGAGAAAGTTATGTGTCCATCAAGGAAGGAGTGGTCTTTGAGGCTTGATGAAGCTGTTTGGGCGTATAGAACGGCATACAAGACTCCATTAGGAATGTCGCCTTTATGGTAAGGGGTGTCATTTTCCTGTGGAGCTCGAACATAAAGCGTATTGGGCTTTGAAGAAGTTGAACCTTGATTTGGATGTAGCTGGTAAGGAAAGAATGCTTCAATTGAATGAACTCGACGAATTTCGGATTCAAGCGTATGAAAACAACAAAATGTATAAGGAGAAAGTCAAGAGGTTGCACGATAGGTGTCTGGTGCTTAAATCATTTGTGCCGGGGCAGCAAGTTCTTTTGTTCAACTCTCGTCTCCGCCTTTTCCTGGAAAATTGAAGTCGAGATGGTCCGGGCCTTTGATAATCAAAACTCTGTTTCCGCATGGAGCTGTGGATATTTTTGAGAATGATTCAGGACAAGCGTTCAAAGTGAATGGACAAAGGTTGAAGCACTACTATGGGGATACGGCAAACCGTGAGGTGGTTAGTGTCGTTCTATTGTCTACTTAATCTCGAGATTTATGTCAAGCTAATGACATAAACCAACCGCTTCTTGGGAGGCAACCAAAGTTTGTTATATATTAGTAGATAGAGGAAGAAGGAAAAAAGGAGAAAAACACAAAAAATCAGAAAAACAGAAAAATTTAGTGCCAACTACAGTAGCACGGCGCGTCCGCGCTGAGAAGCGGGGCGGCTGTGCTGAAAAGTCAATAGCACGGCGCGCCCGCGCTGGCATGCAGGGAGGCCATGATGGTTTTCCAAAAGCACGGCGCGGCCGCACTGCCAGGCGAGGCGGCCGCTCTGGGTCACTGAAGTCGAAAAAAATATAAAACAAAAAATAGCAGAAAATCGGGGACTTCAATACAAATTCAATTTGTACCCGAATTTTACTCTCCCACATCCCATATTTCCCTCTCCAAATAAATTTCCATCACCCCATTATTCCCATAATCAATTCCCACTTTTTTTCCACAACTAATTCTCTCCCAATCTCCTATATATACATACTCTTATACACAACTCCTCCATCACTTCTCAAACTCTCAAACACATAAATCTCTCTTACAAACTTCTATTCTCTCAAGCTTATTCAATCTCAATTGCACCAAAAAGACAACGAACCCAAGTTAGTAGTAGCACCACTAATTCTTCGAGTGCGGGTGGTGTGAGGCCTAGGCTTTCAACTCCCTAGGCTGAGGTAGAGTATGCGAGGCGGCTTTCGAAGCCTATAGCCAAGGAGCGTGGTTTTCTGCCATCGGGGAAAGATGGTAAGTTGTTGGAGATGATCTTGGAGATGGGCTGGGTTGCTTTTTTAGAGACACCCGCTGCTGTGCACATGAGTGTGGTGCGTGAGTTCTATGTGAATGCTAAGTCAGAAAAGAACGGTTTCAAGTGGTTAGGGGGATGACGGTGGAGTATAGTGATGAGGCTATTTATAGGGTGATTGAGCAGCCCGAGAGGAGGCAAGAACAAGAGAATTGGAATGAGGAGCCCGGAGGAGTTAAAACTTGGATTTGATTATTGCTACCCTGTGTGTGCCTGAGACTCATTGAAAGTTCATGAAGGGCACGAACGAGTATGTCACTTTCCCTGCATCGTGCATGAACGAGTTTGCACATGCATGGAATTCTTTTATTTGTGCTAACATCATGCCATCTTTTCACGTGCATGATGTTACTGTGGAACGTGCACGTTTGTTGTGGGGTATTCTTCACGGAGACTATGTGGATCTTGGGATGGTGATTCATCAGGGTATTCTGAGGTTCTTGCGAGGGAGTACTATGGGTTATATACCCTATAAGTCTATTCTGACGAAGCTGTGTGTAGCGGTTGGAGTTCATTGGCCCGCACATGAGCAGCTACAACTCCCGAGTGCCCCGATTGATAGTTTGATGCTGTTAAATATGACAGAGTGGTATGGTGGGAAGCCCGATCCTAAGGGTCTTGGATACTCTTATGACCATTTGCCAGGTGGAAGGCCAGCTCCTCAGGCATATGCTGGTGGCACGACGCAGGTGAGCAAGGTAGCTTAGAGAGCTGAGTTGGGAGAGACCGGTCCTTCGGGATCGCAGTAGCAGTAGCGGAAGCAGGAGGAGGAAGCACATGGCAGTGCTGGGATAAGTTCAGCGCAGTATAGGTGCTTGTTAAGGAGGATGGATGCGATGCATGAAATCCATAGTCACTTTACACGGGACCTTATCCAGGCATTGGGGACTGCATTCAGAGCCACAGGAGTTGACATCTAGTGGCCAGTATTCGGTGAGGATTCAGTATATCCGTCTCCAGACACTCCTGACACTCCATCACTTGAGGGTGATGACCCTGATTCTGAGTAGGTATGCCTGAATCCTTGCTATTACCTTCATTGAGGACAATGAATATTTTAAGTTTGGGGGTAGTAGTTAATGATTATGTGTTTTGTGTGGGTCTCATATAGTTTGTATATTCATGCAAGTTTAGTTCATATAGTTGCATATTGGCCATGTGGTAGTTTTTTTTATTTTTGCAGTTTTTTTTATTTTTGTATGATAGTTTGTTCATATAGTTTCATACATTTGCATTATAACATGATCCCTTAGATGATTTTTCTGATTAATTTATGATATTGATGCTAGTGTAGTGATGTCGTGCTCAGTGATGTTAAGTCGTATCTAGTTGATTTGCATGATAGAGACAATTATATTTCACTAAGTCTTATATTTGGTTGAGGGCTAGATCATGGTCATGGTTTGTTTGTTTGTCAAGGTTTAATCGCTTGTTTATATTTAGAATTTAGGATATTCTCTTAATGATTAAATAGCATGGAAATTTAAAAATTGGAGAAAATTGGATTTCATTGCTAGTGGTTGTGGCCAGGTGTCAAATGGCCAGTAGCCAGCTCATTTTATATGAGTAGTCTAGGGTTGAACGAGATGGAGCGAAATGCACTCCTTCAGAAATTTGTGAAAAGAAAATATGAAACTAAAGAAAAGAATAAAAATTAAAAATATATGTGTTTATGCATAATTGATCACGAGTGGGCTCTTTAATACTCGACTTATTAAGTTCTTAGGTGACTTTGTGCCTATTGACCTAAGGCTTTTTATAGTCTGGGATACACTAACCTAACGCTCGCTACATGGGTATTATTATATAAGTCTTTTGTGGACCTCACTCATTGCACTGTCAAATAAGCATATTTGTGTTGTTTTTGTGTTGTGAATAAAAGCATGAATCCATGTAAAACTCCGATATAAGATTTGACATGTTATAAGTTATTTTGAGTTTAGCTTTTATTCTATTTATAACCTTGCGATTGCCTTGATGAGTAATGAATCATGATTATTGATCTAGTTGCGATAGTATATCTGTAAGCATTTGGACACACACACGTTTCTGGCTTGTAAGTTGATTTGTGGGATTTGATTGATCATTGTGTGAATAACTGCATTTGTTAAGATGTTGCTTGTTGATTGGTTTAGTTATTCTATGGGGATCGTTGCGTTCATATAGTTTGCATTCATGCATTTTTATTTCTTGTTCTTTGAGTCTGTTTATGCTTGAGAACAAACATCTATTCAAGTTTGGGGGTATGTTGAGTGGCATTTATATCATCTTATAATGCTCTATAAAGCTTTAAATTGGTGTTTTGTACTCAAGTTGTTGGTGTTTTAATGTGTTTTTGTAGTGTTTTTCATTTCAGGCATTTAATAGGAATTCAGGTGATCTAGCATTGTTTTGATGCTAATATGGTGTTAGGATGGTGTCAAGAAGATTACTCGTGAAAAGACCAGCTCAAACTGATAAGAAAAGAAGAATTCAGGATTTTCTCCAGAGAGTCAGCGCGCCCGCACTGTAGTAGCGCGCGGCCGTGCCAGGATTACAGAAGTGCAGCGTGCCCGCGCTGGTGAAGCGCACGCCCGTGCCGGGTTGAATTCCTGGAATCCTGTTTCTACTCTGGTTTTGATCCGAAAGACTTCTAATCTGCATGGGCTGCTATATAAACATAACTTATGATCGTTTTTCATAACAAGACGTACCAAAGCTTAAGGAGAAGGCGTAAGAAGACCGTAGAGCATAATTTAACCAAGGCGAAGAGGATCTAATTTATTCTTTTGATTCTTTATTTTAAGTTGTAACTTTGGATGCTAGTTTTCTTACTTGTGAACCTATACTCTTGTTTCATACTTGGTTTATTATTTATTATGTATAAAGACTACGTTTATTATACCATGCTTTCATCGGAACCCATGTTGATGATAAGTCCGATTATAGGCTAATCATTATCGTGGGGTTCAGTTTATCAGTTTTGTGTTATCTGATTAGTGTCATCACCATTGCATGCTAAGGTTAAGAAGGAAAAGGCTATTGAATGAAGTATTTAATGAAGTTAAAATCCCATGTTTGTGTCATATAGTATACAACTCTCTTTATTCTCTAAGTTAATGTTCTTTAGTATAATATCTTAATTAAGCGTAGTTAAAACAACCTCAATTTGTTATTCGTCTTAGCATTGGATAATAACCATACCATTGATGCATAAGTACATTGATTAAAAATGAATTAAACCAGTCCCTATGGGAACAAACTAGAATTAATTCTATATTACTTGCGATCACGTATACTTGCATGAATATTAGCATGTGTTCTAGCCCTAACAATATTTCAAGCTATAGAGGTATGGTTGGTTTACTTTTTATATGTAACAGCTAGTAGGACATATATAATTTTTGCTACTTGTCTTTGTGCTAGATTTCAGGCTGATCCTAGAGAATCTCATTTAATAGCTATTAAGAGAATTTTTGAATATCTCAAAGGAACACCAAAACTTGGCATTTGGTATCCTAGAGATTCTGATTTTGATCTAACTGGTTATTCAGATGCAGATTATGCAGGTTGTAAAATTGATAAAAAAAGTACAACAGGAACCTGTCAATTTCTAGGAAATAAGCTAGTATCCTGGTTCAGTAAAAAAGCAAAATTCAGTTTCTACTTCTACAGCTGAAGCTAAATATATTGTTGCTGGTAGTTGTTGTGCACATATTTTATGGATGAAAAATCAACTGTTGGACTATGGTCTATAGGTGAATAATATTCCTATTTTCTGTGATAACACAAGTGACATTACAATCACTGAAAATCCAGTACATCATTCAAGGACCAACCACATTGACATCAAGTACCACTTCATTAGAGAGCATGTTATGAATGGTACTGTGGAACTTCATTTTGTTCCAAGTGAAAAATAACTTGCAGACATCTTTACCAAATCACTTGATGAATCCACCTTCACTAGGTTGGTAAGTGAGTTAGGTATGCTTAATTACTCTTAATCTATTTTGATGTCTAAGCAAATTGAAATGCAGCCAAAGTAAAAGTTGATATATCTTATCTAAGATAAAATTTTAGCTAAGTCAAAATTTGTATCTCGATGGATGTTCATTATCCATTGAGAATGAATATCCGTTGAACTACATCATCCGTCGAAATATCAATTATTACTCTGGATACTTTTATCATTATCCATCGAATTGCACTCAATCTTAGCTGTTAATTTTGAGCATTATTCGTCGAATTTACTTACAGCCTGTATGTATATTTCAACGAATAATCTTAGAATTTTAACAGTTTCTCTATTTTTAAAAGGCTATTTTGGGCTAATTTGATTGGTTACTTTATTTTACTTTTACTTTTTGACAGTTTATTTCTGAGAAAGTATATAAGCTAATTTCATTTTTATTTTTTACTTTTATCTTTTTCAAGCAATTTCCCTAACTCTTTCTTCTCCAAATAAAAATCTCTTTCTCTCTGCAAACTATTCTCATTCTCGACAATGGCACCAGTAGTCAAGATCATATCCCAATCTGGGTTTGTGTATGAAAAGAACAACTTCGTTGCATTAGTAAATAAGGAGATTGCTGCTTCTGCAGATTACCACAAAGTGATGAATTTCATTCGAAGTTGCAAACTGAAGTATGCTATGCTAGAGTCTCTTGCTATCTACTGTGAAGTGGTTGAAGAGATATGGATCACTGCTATTTACAACTCAAGTGACAAAACCATTACCTTCTCTCTCAAAGGTATAAATTACTGCATAAACAATGATATAATTCGTGCATGTTTTCAATTGCCTGAGAATAATTCACTAACCCCACACACAGAAACATATGTGAGTTCTATGCTCAGTTCTATGGGCTATGCTCTTGACCCCACCAAGCTAGGTGATGTTAGGAGAAAAGGCCTCAGATTGGAGTGGAGCTTTCTCTGTGATTCTTTTATTAAAGTATTTTCTGGAAAAATTAATAATTTTGATGTTGTGACTTACTCACTTATAAACATGTTATATATGCTGCTTAGTCATAAGTATCATAACTTTAGTGAGTATGTTTTGTTTATATTAGGTTTTAAGCTAGGAGACATTAAGAAAAGATCTAAAAACATATATTACGTTAGATTCCTTATGTTACTGGCTAACTTTATTTCTGAAGATCTTATTATTGAGAACCCAACCAACAAGTTTGATTGTTGGGTTCAAGAAAGAAGGGTTATTGCTGACTTGAACAGGGCAAACCCCATCTCAGTGAGGTTCCCCTGGTTTACATTCCAATCATTAAACAGCCTCAGGTAAGTGAGGTAAATATTTCTGTCCCTACTACTTCTCAACTACCTGTTTCTTTGCAATCAAATGTGGCCATGGGAACTATGACAATGACCAAACAGGTGCCTACCTAAGCCACAAAATCAAAAGTTTCCAAATCCAAGTCAAAGAAAGCCTCCTCTAGTTTCTCTCAAAAGAAACTAGTTGTAAAATCCACTAAAAACCAAGAGAGGAGTGTGAAGGGAAGTGAGTCTGGTGAGGGACAGGGTGAACATCAAAGAAGCCCTAAGAATAAGGATGGAAATGTGAGTGCATCCCAGCCTAGACACACTACAGTTTCCCAACAAACTACAGTGCTTAAAAAAGATATTAGCTCATTTTTAGTTGCATCCTCCCAAAAGGATGTGACTATTAAAAAAAGCTCTCAGCCAAGAGCACAGGCCAAAAGGGTTAGGGACAAAAGGTCACCCTAGACTTATGCCAGAAAGAAGAAATCTAAAACCCTTGGGGATACACAGGGTGCACACACTATGCAAACTGCAGTCAAAGACTCAGTTTGTTAGATACATTTGAGATGTCATGTCTAATATGATTTGTGTTTAGTTTTCAGAACTTAACAACAGGACAAATCAGGACTTACTGAAATCAGGACTTACTGGAAGTCAGAACTTAATATCAGAACTTAAGGTCATATCAGAACTTATGTGCGGGAAGACTTACAGATAAGGAAGGAAGCTGATTTACAGTAGAAGATCGAGACTAAAAAAAAGAAGATATGCATGGAAAGAGTTAGAGGACTAGAAGACTTGTAGAAGATATCTGATTGATATATTTTAGGAGACAGAATTGTATTCCATATCAATTAGAAGTTATCTTGTAACTGTGTACTATATAAACACAGACTTAGGGTTTACACTATATGTGTTATCATTATCGAGAATATTATTCATTATAACCTAGCAGCTTTTAGTGATATTTGTTCATCACTGATAGAGAATAACAGTTCTTATTATAACAGAGTTTATTCAATATACTTGATCTTTGTAACATACTTGTGTTAAAACGATTTGATTATATAAACACTGTATTCAACCCCCTTCTACAGTGTTGTGTGACCTAATAATTGGTATCAGAGCTTTTCTGTTAACACACATACAGAAAAGATCCAAACAATCATGTCTGAAGAAGCACAAACTCCAACCAAACCCACCAAAACTGAAGAAACTCAAGAGACTCAAACCCACAGTCGATATAAGACTATTAGGGTTCCCATACTGAGACCTTCTGAGTATCCCATATAGAAAGTGAATATGGCTATGTTTCTGGAGATCTAGAATACCTTGACAGAATTAATGAAGGACCACAAAAGCCTACCAAGCTCTCTGTTGTAGTTGCTGATCAACCAACAAAGACCATACCAAAGGAGAAAGGTGAGTACACAGCTGAAGACATCTCATCTATTGCCAAGGATGCAAGGGTAAGGCATTTGCTGCATAATGCCATTGATAATGTCATGTCAAACAGGGTAATTAATTACAAAACTGCAAAGGAGATATGGGATGCTTTGGAGATAAGATGCCAGGGAACTGATCCAATCAAGAAGAACAGGAGGACTTTACTCACTCAAGAGTATGAGCACTTTGACTCAAAAGCTGATGAGTCTTTAACTTACTTATATGACAGGTTTGTCGAACTCTTAAATGATCTGTCTCTGGTGGACAAGGAATATGATCTTGAAGATTCAAATCTAAAATTCCTTTTAGCTCTTCCTGAAAATTAGGATTTAAAGTCTACTATCATAAGAGACAACTATGACCTTACTGAAACTACTCATGATGAAATTTATGGTATGCTCAAGACTTATGAACTTGAGATGGATCAAAGGAGCAAGAGGTATGGAAGAAAGTCAAGGACAGTTGCTCTTAAGGGTGAGGAGGAATCTCCTAAAATGGCTGCCTCAAAAAGGGGCAATAGAAATGCTCTCATCATAAAGTCTGATTAAGAGTCATCATATTCTGATGATGATTCAGAAACTGAAAGTTTATCTGAAATAGATGCTGATGAAGAGATGATGAAATCGTGTGCTCTTATGGTAAAGGGTATCACAAAGAAAGCCTACAGGAAATTCAGAAAAGGCAAGAAGTTTTCCAGAAAAAGTGGAAGTTCTGATAAGAAAGGGTTCAAAAAGTCTGAAGGTAAGGGAGGAAAGTCTGACAGAGGAGACAACTCAAATGATAAATGCTACAACTGTGGTTAAAGAGGACACATATCTCATGACTGCAAGAAAGGAAAAAGTGACAAAGGCAAGGCACTTGTCACAAAGAAGAAAAGCTGGACAAACACTTCAAATTCTGAATATGAGGTGAACTATGCCCTGATGGCAAATGCTGATAGCAGTCCTGAAACTGCTGAATTGAAGGTACCTCAAACAACTTATGCCTTCCATACTGATGATATTACTGAGTTGAGATTATATCTTAAAACCATGTTCATTAGTTATAGAGATCAGACTTTAACATGTGAAAGATTAACATCTGAAAATCTTGCTTATAAAAAGAGAAATGATTATTTAGAAAAGGAGTTAGTTTTTCTTTATCAAACAAAGAAAGAAAAAGATGATGCTTTATATGTTAGAGATGAAGTGTTAAAATTGAATGAATCTCTAAAAGCTGACTTAGAAAAGGAAAGAGAGATTATTAGAACTTGGACTAACTCTGTTAGAACAACTCATAATTTATTAAGTAGTGGAAACTGGAAAGAGGGCTTAGGTTATGGAAATGATAAAAGTGAAAAAGGAACTGAACAAATTGAGCGAATTGTTATTAAACACACTGCTAAGCCAAAGGTAAATCCTGTTAAGTTTGTAGCAAAAACTGTAAAGTCTGATTCTGAAAACATGAAGGAGTCTGTGACAGAAGTCAAAGATAAGTCAACTTCTGACAAATTAAAACAGGATAAACCAGCTGAAGTCAACATAGGCTTAATGACAAAGAAGCAGCTTAAGCATAAGTTGAAAGAGATTAGGAATGTCAACAAGGTAAAGGAAGCTAGGAAAAATAGGAATGGAAAGGAAGGTGTGAATAAAAGTAATAACTATATGCCTGTTCCCAATGCTCCTAGAAAGAAATGTTATAACTGTGGAAACTCTAACCATCTTGCTTCTTTTTGCAGGAAAAATAAAGATATAAACTCTTTACCTCCTAATTCAGGAGTTAAGAGTCAGTCTGTTATTTTTAAACCACAAAATCCTTGTTTTCATTGTGGTAGTTTATGGTATTCTTTTTATACTTGTAAGGAATATCATAGTCTGTACTATGATTATTATCAAATAAAACATTCTTTGAAGAAAGTTACTTTAGTTCCTTCTAGTTTAAAGTCTAATACAAAGTCTGATATAAATTCTGATAAACAATGTTAGCATAAACTCTGAAACTAAATCCACTGCAAATGCTAACAAACTTAAAAAGGCCAAAGGATCGAAGCAAGTCTGGGTCCTTAAAACTAACCATTAGTGATCTTTGTGATTGCAGGGCAATAGGAAAAACATCCTAGTTCTGGACAATGAATGTTCAGGACATATGACTGGAAATAAAGCCCTGCTATCAGACTTTATGGAGAAAGCTGGCCCAGGGGTTTCTTATGGAGATGGCAGCATGGGAAAAACTCTGGGATATGGCAATATCAATCTTGGGAATGTCATCATTGAAACAGTAGCTCTTGTCTCAGGACTTAAAAACAATCTGCTAAGTGTGAGTCAAATCTGTGACATAGGTTATCATGTGGATTTCTTTAAAGAACACTGTGAAGTTGTAAGCAATTCTATAGGCAAAGTGGTTCTGAAAGGTTACAGGCATGGTAGCATTTATGAAGCCAAACTTTCAACAAGTTCTGATGGTTCTGCAATCTGTCTGTTGAGTAGAGCATCAATTGAAGAAAGCTGGAATTGGCACAAAAGACTCTCTCATTTAAATTTCAACAACATAAATGAGCTTGTAAAGAAAGATCTTGTGAGAGGACTGCCAAAATCAGTATTGGCTCCTGATGGCCTTTGTGATTCATGTCAAAAGGTAAAACAAAGAAAATCTTCATTCAAGAGCAAAACTGAATCCTTAATTCTTGAGCCTTATCACCTACTGCATGTTGATATATTTGCTCCAGTCAATGTCATGTCAATTGCAAAGAAGAAATATGCTATGGTTATAGTGGATGAGTTCACAAGATACACTTGGGTGTATTTCTTGCACAAGAAGAATGAAACTGCATCTACTCTAACTGATCATGTCAGATAGCTGGATAAGTTGGTGAAAGATTCTGTTAAAATCATAAGAATTCAAGAATTCAATTATGGAAGAGTTCTGCAAAGAGCATGGAATAAAGCAGGAATTTTCTGCACCTGGAACTCCACAGCAAAATGGAGTTGTAGAAAGAAAGAACAGGACTCTCATTGAAGCTGCACGAACTATGCTTGATGAAGCAAAGCTGCCAACCTACTTTTGGGCTGAAGCTGTACAGACTGCTTATTTCAGACAGAATGCTACACTCATAAATAAGCATGGAAAAACACCATATGACATGGTGAAGAAAAAGAAGCCAAATCTGAAATACTTTCATGTATTTGGATGTAAGTGTTTTGTTCTTAAGACTCATCCTGAACAGCTGTCAAAATTTGATCTAAAAGTTGATGAAGGAATTTTTGCTGGATATCCACTTTCCACAAAAGCCTTCAGAGTCTACAATTTAAGAACAAGGGTTGTCATGGAATCTTTCAATGTATCTTTTGATGATAAGAAGATTACTGGACTTGAAGATTTCAATGATCATGGTCAACTGAGATTTGAAAATAAAGATTTAAATTCTGATTCTGTAAATTCTGATGACTTAAACTCTGATCCTGTAAGTTCCGACGGGCTAAGTTCTGATGTCATTGAAACAATGGTAACAAATCCAAAGGAAAATGCACCTATCCAGAGGGAGCAAGCTGAAGATCCTACCACAACTCAAGACTCTCAAGAAGCATCAGAACCTGTCACTGGCTTTTTGAGTTATGATTCATCAAGTTCTGATGAGCTAAATTATGATAATTCTAGAAACTCTGATTCTTCAAATCTTGAAGGATCTAACTCAAATTCTGAAGTCTCAGAGAGCATAACTACAGGGGGAGCATCAGAAAATGCTGATGGAGATATCATGGATCATGGGGGAGGAACCAGTTCTAGAAATCAACTTCCATTTGCAAGGAAGTGGACCAAATCACATACACCTGACTTAATAATTGGAGATCCAGAAGCAGGTTTCAGAACTAAAACTGCCATATCAAATGAATGTCTCTATCTTTCTTTTATATCTCAGAATGAACCAAATAAAGTGGAAGAAGCTCTTCAAAATGTTGATTAGGTGCAAGCTGTGACGCCCTCCAAACCCGGGTCAGAACTTTGGGGCTCACAACATACCACAATAGTTAAACTTGTATATAAAGTATTATATGCATTGACCCTTCTGTACAAAACCACGGATCGCAACAGGTTAAAGTATGAAAACAAGCCACAACCTTATCTTTTATTATATCGTACCAAATCCCAAGTAGTTCACCTTACAACTGATAATAATATTGTTCTTACAATTTTGCATAACTCCTCTACAACATAAAGCTCTTGCTAGCTCGATCCAAATTAACCTAGAATCCTAGCTCGCACACTGGTCTGGGAATCCTCGTTACCAACAATTTCATTTCCAACTGTTGAAAACATAAATTGTTTTACAAGAGTGAGCTTACTAGCTCAGCAAGTAGTAATAGCAGCAATTAGGTTAAACATTCACCAATTGAAATGATTCAGAAGAATCAAGTTTCTGAATAAGAAATGATTATAATTGGATATTCACTTTTCATTTTAAAAACCAAGGTGAGGCTGCTGATCAGTCACGCACTAACCCTGAGCAAGGCTCCCAACTTTGCTCTATATACTGGATCTAAGGAACACATTGGCCTATTATGACCACGAATTTGGTCCGACCATGAATCTGGTCCACATTTATAAAACCATACAATTCTAAAACAATTCAAAATGATAACCAATGTAATCAATAAGCTGAATCATAAACAACCTTTATCTTGAAGCATAGGGTGATTCATAATACCATGTAGGTATAACAAGGAATTCAAAAATAAATTGGCTTTCAATCAAGGAAAGAATCAGAATGGGTTCAAGGGTTCCAAGAATTGGTCTTCTGTTAAACAAGGAATAAGGGTTGGTATATCAAACAATTCAATATCAGAAATCAGTATATGGTAGGTATGTATTTGTGGAGTAGTATCGTATGTGTTTGGATAGTATCTGAAAATTCAACAATCAATGGTTTATGAAGAACAAGGCTTATGGCACAAGATTAAGAAGAATCAGGGTTCAAGGTTACATAGTTTAAAGCACTTGCAATATAAAACAGGAATTATCTTGAATAATAGCGACATGTTATGAAAACAGTTTGAAAATATTTGCAATATATCTTGAAGAGAAGTTCAGAAGTACTTGCCTTATCATCGACGATTTCCACTTTACTTGTATTCATCTAACAGTTTTACTCATCAACCAATTTTCTTCTCTTTCTCTGCCTTATCCTTTTCTATACCTCGCTAACTCTTCTAGGCATCACAAGTATCTATCAATTATCCATACTCGTAGTATTCCAATCGTCACATATACATCATAAACTTTTATCTACCCTTCGTTTCACCCAAATCCGATTTACGGATTAAAAGTTATGACTAAAACAGTCAAACCATAACCACATAGGCATATAACACATTAATCAGTTAGCACGTAGCACATAGCATGCAAGATATTCGATCAAAATAATTTTTCAAAGGAGATTCGGGGTAAAAATGATTTTCCAGGTATTTAATACGATTTTTTGAATATTTTTCGGAATTAAAACGGGACTCCGAATCAATTTATAATTAAATAATAGGATTCGAACACCCGAATCTGACTTTAAAATAATTTTATAATAATTATCGAGCCTTGAAAATAGTTTAAAATAATATTTTAAAGCTCGAAACTATTTTTTAGAATTTTTAAATCAATTTTAAATAATTAAATATAATTAAATAATCAATTAAAATTAATTAATAACTAATTAAATTAATTAATCAACTAATATTTAAATTAATTACTAATTAAATAATTAATTATCAACTAAAATTAATTAATTATATAATTAAGATTTATTTTAGAATAAACATAATTTTCAAAATTGAAAATATTGGTTTTTGGATTTTTAAATAAATAAAAACATTTTCTGAAAATAATTTGTAAAAAGAGAATATAACTTTTATAAATTATGGGAACAGGAGTCTGATTTTGCAAGAATACAGAAAACTTGGGGGTCAAATTGCAAAAACAACATTTCAGAATTATTTTGCACAAAATAGGATTAAAGTCGAGTCAATCACGGGTTCAAAATCAACCCGAACGGGTCGATCAAGAACAGGAAGAACCCGGTCACCGGAGAATTATCCGGTGAGCTTAAGTCGGCTGATTTACGCACGGTTTAATCAGGTTTCTTGAGGGAAATCATTCCAATTCATGTCAACAATCCATAACTATTCTTATTTCTAGTTCATAACCCCTGGATCCTGACTTCCAGCCAAAACGGCCACTACTCGGGCGAAGCTCGAAGCTTCCCGGCCAGGTCGATTCCAAGCTCCATCAACACAGAAAATTACAGAAATCGACTCTCCTGGAAAAGATCAACACACTCATATCCTTACAATTAACCCAGAATCAACCAATCAAAAATTCCCAATTCTAATTAAGAACATTCATCGCCTATAAACCCTAATTTAACAATCCGAGAATCAAACAGCAATTTGAACATGTTATTGAACTCGGTTTTTGACATATTATATACCAAAATGACCAGGAAGAAAAGATCTACATGATTATGCCATCAAATCATATCAAAGACGTCAAGAACAAAAATTCCTAATTTAATCCATAATTAATTCAAATTAAAATAATTAAATAAGAAAAATACCTTGATTTCTGGGCAAAAACAAATGGTTGATTCAGAAAGAAGATTTTGAGAGCTTCATTTTGATATATTGCACGCCCGAATCGGAGTTCGATAACGCTTTCGTTCGTACATTTGATTCTCAAGAACGTGATATTAATTCAACATTTTCTCTGTGTTTTATGGGGATTTACTAACTGGTTATGATTATACGAATAAAATGAAATGATAAAAGGGCTATATATATTTTTGGAATATTGGTTCATTTTGGATCATTTTGGATCGTCTTAGGTCGTTAAATTAGTTACATAGCCGGTAAGTAACTGCAACAACGATCCGATTCGAAACCCGTATTGGATAATTATCCAAACCGGGATTCTTATAAAACATTATATATGAAAATAACGTAATAATATCCCTTCTTTCGAAAATACGGGTTTTGTTGGTTCACCGAAATGATTATTGTATCGAAAATCTTGCGCCGGGCCGCGCACGGGTCAAACCGTAATCCAGATCGAAAAAGTCAAAACACGAAAAATGTCCGGAATTACCATATTAGGTTAAGAAGGAGTTTTTGGAAGAGTTTCGTGTTGTAAAAACGTAAAAACGGTTGAAGTCGGACGATTCCCGGCTTTATAAAATAATTTTGTAATTATTCAGAAAATAATTAATAAATTCATAAATCAATATAAAGTCATATAACAATCCAAAAATTACCAGAAAAATACCGTAATTATCTATATTTTATTCTGGTCATAATAAAATTAACATACGGTTAGATATATTTGATAATGTCATGGCTAATATAATTTATGTTTAGATTTCAGATCTTACTTAACAGGACAAATCAGTACTTAACCGTTGATCAGTACTTATACTGGAAGTCAGGACTTAAGGATATCAGTACTTATATTATCAGGAGATAATCATCAGAAGTTAGATATCAGAACTTAAGTGCTGAAGGACGATCAGATAAGGACAGTAGTTGATTAAAGGAAAGAAGATCAAGATAAACATAAGAAGAGATATGCATGAAGAAGGAGTTCTGTGAAGAATGGAATACTTGGAAGAAAAGATATCTGATTGATATATTTTAGGAAGCAGAATTATATTCTATATCAATTAGCGATTATCTTGTAACTGTGTAGTATATAAACACAGACATAGGGTTTACACTATAGGTGTTATCATATTCGAGAAGATTATTCATTGTAACCCTAACAGCTCTCGTGATATTTGTTCATCACTGAGAGGTAACAGTTCCATACTGTAACAGAGTTTATTGTTTCAATAAAGTTTGTTTTCTGTTACTTAAGATTTTAAAGTTCGATTTGATTGTATTATACACTGTATTCACCCCCTCTACAGTGTGTGTGACCTAACAAGTGGTATCAGAGCCTATCTGTTAACACACATTCAGTTAAAGATCCAAACACAATCATGTCTGACATAGAAACTCCAACTAAGCCTACCAAAACTGAGGAACCACCAAAGACACAAATTCAGAATCGGTATGAGACCATCAGAGTTCCCATACTGAGACCATCAGAGTTCCCATACTGAGACCATCTGAATATCCCATATGGAAGGTGAGAATGACCATGTTCCTGGAAGCAACAGATCCAGAATACCTTGATAGAATCAAGGAAGGGCCTCACAAACCAACCAAGCTTGCTGTTGCAGTTGCAGGTGAAGCAGCAAAGACTGTACCAAAGGAAAAGAGTGATTATACTGCTGAAGATATAGCATCAATTGCTAAGGATGCTAAGGTACGACACTTACTGCATAGTGCCATTGATAATGTAATGTCAAATAGAGTAATCAACTGCAAGATTGCTAAGGAGATATGGGATGCTCTGGAAACAAGATGTCAGGGAACTGACACAATTAAGAAGAACAGGAAGACAATACTCACTCAAGAGTAAGAACACTTTGACTCAAAGACTAATGAGTCATTGAATGATCTATATGATAGATTTGTCAAACTTTTGAATGATTTGTCATTGGTTGATAAAGAGTATGATCTTGAAGATTCAAACCTTAAATTCCTGTTAGCTCTTCCTGAAATCTATGGAATGCTCAAGACTCATGAACTTGAGATGGAATAAAGAAGCAAGAGGAAAGGAGGAAAGTCAAGGACAGTTGCTCTTAAGGCTGAAGAAGAATCCCCCAAAGCAGCTTCCTCAAGGAAAGACAAGGGTAAAGCTCTTTTCATAAAGTCTGATATTGAGTCATCAAGTTCTGAAAGTGATGATGACTCAGATTCTGAAAGCTTGCCTGAGACTGATGCTGATGAGGAGATGATAAAGTTGTGTGCTCTTATGGTGAAAGAAATCACAAAGATTGCATACAGGAAGTTCAGGAAGGGAAAGAAGTTTTCCAGGAAAGGCATAAGTTCTGATAAGAAGAATTTCAGAAGATCTGAAGGCAGAGGAGGAAAGTCTGACAGAGAAGATTATACCAATGTTAAATGCTATAACTGTGGTGAGAAAGGCCACATATCTCCTGATTGCAAGAAGGTAAAGGGTGACAAAGGCAAGGCTCTTGTCACAAAGCAGAAAAGCTGGACAGACATCTCAGACTCTGAAAGTGAGGAGAACTATGCATTGATGGCAAATGCTGATAAAGAAAGTGCTGAGAGCAGTTCTGAAGCTGCTGAAACAAAGGTACCTCAGACTACTTATGCTTTTCATACTGATGATATTAATGAGTTGAGAAGATATCTTAAAACCATGTTTGTTAGTTATAGAGATCAAACTTTAACATGTGAAAGATTAACTTCTGAAAATCTTGCTTTTAAGAAAAGAAATGATTTCTTAGAAAAAGAGTTAGTAATGTTTCATCAAACTCAGTAGGATAGAGATGATGCTTTCTATGTTAGGGATGAAGTGCTAAAAATGAATGAATCTCTAAAAACTGAGTTAGAAAAGGAAAGAGAGATTATCGGGACTTGGACTAATTCTGGCAAAACAACTCAAAATTTGCTAAGTAGTGGAAACTGGAAAGAGGGCTTAGGTTATGGAGAGGATAAGAATGATAAAGCAACTGAAGGAATTAAGCCTGTTGTTAAGCAAAAGCCAAAGTTAAAACCTGTTAAGTTTGTAACTGTAAAGTCTGAAAATGAGAAATTAGAAGTTAAAGAGGAATTAACTTCTGAAAAACTAAAACAGGAAAAGACAGCTGAAGTAAACATAGGCTTAATGACAAAGAAGCAGCTTAAGCATAAGCTGAAAGATGTTAAGAATGCAAACAAGGTAAAATCACCTAGGAAAAATAGGAATGGAAAGGAAGGTGTGAATAAAAGCAATGATTATAAACCTGTTCCTGATGCTCCTAGGAAAACATGTCATAACTGTGGAAGTTCTAAACATCTGGCTTCTTTTTGCAGAAAGAATAAGAATGTTAACTCCTTACCTTCAAAATCAGGAGTTAAGAGTCAGTCTGTTAGATACAAACCACAAAATCCTTGTTTTCATTGTGGTAGTTTATGGCATTCCATTTATACTTGTAAGGAATATCATAGTTTGTACTATGATTATTATCAAATAAAACCTTCTTTGAAGAAAGTTTCCATTGTTCCTTCTAGTGTAAATTCTGATTCAAAGTCTGATAATGTAAGTTCTGACAAGAAAAATGTTAACATAAACTCTGATGCTAAATCCGCTGCAAATGTTAACAAACTTAATAAGACCAAAGGATCCAAGCAAGTCTGGGTCCTTAAAACTAATAATTAGTGGTCTTTGTGATTGCAGGGCAACAGGAAAAATATTCTAGTTCTGGACAGTGGATGTTCAGGACATATAACTGGAAATAAGGCCCTGCTATCAGACTTTGTGGAGAAAGCTGGCCCAAGTGTTTCCTTTGGAGATGGCAACATTGGAAAAATATTGGGATATGGCAATATCAATCTTGGGAATGTCATAATTAAAGATGTAGCTCTGGTCTCAGGACTTAAACACAATCTGCTGAGTATAAGTCAAATCTGTGACAGAGGTTGTCATGTTGATTTCTTTGAAGAACACTGTGAAATTGTGAGTAAATCTAAAGGCAAAGTTGTTCTGAAAGGATACAGGCGTGGTAACATTTATGAAGCTAAGCTTTCAACAAGTACTGATGGTTCTGCAATATGTCTGATGAGTAGAGCATCAATTGAAGAAAGCTGGAATTGGCACAAGAAACTCTCTCATTTAAATTTCAACAATATAAATGAACTGGTCAAGAAAGATCTTGTGAGAGGACTGCCAAAGTCAGTATTTGCTCCTAATGGTCTTTGTGATTCCTGTCAGAAGGCCAAACAAAGAAAATCTTCATTCAAGAGCAAGACTGAATCATCAATTCTTGAGCCTTATCATCTACTACATGTTGATCTATTTGGTCCAGTGAATGTCATGTCTATTGCAAAGAAGAAATATGCGTTGGTCATAGTGGATGAGTTCACCAGATACGCATTGGTGTATTTCTTGCACACAAAAAGTGAAACTGCATCTATCTTGATTGATCATGTCAAACATCTGGATAAATTGGTCAAAGATTCTGTGAAAATCTTAAGGAGTGATAATGGCACTGAGTTCAAAAATTTGATGATGGAAGAGTTCTGCAAAAACCATGGAATAAAGCAGGAATTTTCTGCTCCTGGAACTCAACAGCAAAATGGAGTTGTTGAAAGGAAGAATAGAACTCTCATTGAAGCTGCACGTACAATGCTTGAAGAAGCAAAGCTTCCAACCTATTTCTGGGCTGAAGCTATGCAGACTGCTTGTTTTACTCAAAATGCAACACTTATTAACAAGCATGGAAAAACACCATATGAGATGGTGAAGAAAAAGAAGCCAAATCTGAAGTACTTTCATGTATTTGGATGCAAGTGTTTTGTTCTCAAGACTCATCCTGAACAGCTATTCAAGTTTGATCTAAAAGCTGATGAAGGAATCTTTGTTGGATATCCACTTTCCACAAAAGCCTTCAGAGTCTATAATTTGAGAACAAAAGTGGTCATGGAATCTATCAATGTCTCTTTTGATGACAAGAAGATTACTGGTCTTGAAGATTTCATTGATCATGATCAGCTGAGATTTGAAAATGAAGACTCAAATTCTGATACTGAAAATCCTGACAGTCTAAGTCATGATACTGTAAACTCTGATGGATTAAACTCTGATGTTATTGAAGCTGTGGTGACTACGTCAAAGGAAGATGCACCAATGCAGGGGGAGCATACTCAAGATCCTACCACATCTCAAGAAACATCAGAACATACATCTGGCTCTTCAAGTTCTGATTCGTCAAGTTCTGATAAGCCAAGTTCTGATAGTGCTGAAAATCTAAATTCTGAAGAATCCAACTCAGAGAGCATAGTTTCAGGGGGAGCATCAGAAAATGAAAATGAAGACAGCATGGATCATGGGGGAGCATCCAGTTCTAGAGAAAACCTTCCATCTGCAAGGAAGTGGACAAAGTCACACACACCTGATTTGATAATTGGAAATCCTGATGCAGGTGTCAGAACTAGAACAGGTACTTCAAATGAATGTCTTTACAATTCTTTTCTCTCTCAGACTGAGCCAAAGAAAGTGGAAGAAGCTCTTCAAGATGCTGATTGGGTGCAAGCAATGCAGGAAGTGTTAAATGAATTTGAAAGAAACAAAGTTTGGACCCTAGTGCCAAGACCAAAGAATAGATCTGTTGTTGGTACAAAGTGGATATTCAGAAACAAAACTGACAGTGATGGCATAATTATAAGGAATAAGGCAAGGCTGGTTGCAAAAGGATATTCTCAACAGGAGGGAATTGACTATGATGAAACATTTGCACCAGTTGCTAGGTTAGAAGCCATAAGGATATTTTTGGCTTATGCTGCTCGCAAGAAGTTTAAAGTTTTTCAAATGGATGTGAAAAGTTCTTTTCTCAATGGAGAATTGGAGGAGGGAGTATATGTTGAACAGCCTCCAGGCTTTGTAGATTCCAAACATCCAGATTATGTCTACAGGCTTGATAAAGCACTTTATGGACTTAAGCAAGCTCCTAGAGCATGGTATAAGACTTTAGCTCAGTTTTTTCTGGAAAGTGGATTCAACAGAGGAACAATAGACAAAACACTGTTCTACCTCAACCATGGAAAGGACTTACTTCTCGTACAGATTTATGTTGATGATATCATTTTTGGGTCTATAAATGACAGACTTTGCAAGAAGTTTGCCAAACTGATGCAGTCAAGATATCAGATGAGTATGATGGGGGAACTTAGCTATTTTCTGGGCTTTCAAGTCAAGCAGAATGAAGAAGGCACTTTTATTTGTCAAACTAAGTACACCAGAAACTTGCTAAAGAAATTCGGAATGTAAGATTGTTCAAGTGCATCCACTCCCATGGCCACTGTAATAAAACTGGATAAGGATACTGGTAAATCAGTAGATATTACTGATTACAGAGGTATGATTGGCTCTCTACTCTATCTAACTGCTAGTAGACCTGATATCATGTATGCTACATGTCTTTGTGCAAGATTTCAAGCAGATCCAAGAGAACCTCACTTAACAGCTATGAAAAGAATTTTTAAGTATCTTAAAGGAATAGCTGATCTGGGATTGTGGTATCCTAGAGAATCAGATTTTAAACTAATAGGTTACTCAGATGCAGATTTTGCAGGTTGCAAAATTGACAGGAAAAGCACAAGTGGAAGCTGCCAATTTCTTAGAGGCAGATTGGTTTCTTGGTTCAGCAAGAAACAAAAGTCAATTTCCACATCAACTGCAGAAGCAGAGTATATTACTGCAGGAAGCTGTTGTGCACAGATTCTTTGGATGAAGAATCAGTTACTGGATTATGGGTTAATATATTTCAAAATCCCTATTTACTGTGATAATGAAAGTGTTATTTCTATGACAGGTAATCCAGTTCAACACTCTATGACAAAGTACATCAGCATCAGGTACCACTTCATAAGGGAACATGTGGATGAAGGTACAGTGGAATTGCACTTTGTTCCAACAGATCAACAACTAGCAGATATCTTCACAAAACCACTGTGTGAAGCCACTTTTACAAGATTGGTAAATGAACTTGGAATGGTTTCAGGTTCTTTTTCTAAATCTATCTAGTTTTGTTCTGTTTCATTAGACTTTATGATCAGTATTTACAGAATGTAATCTCTTTGTGTATTCTATGATTAATTGAAATATGCGTTCAAGTACTGATTGTTGTCTGATATATGGTTCTAAACTCTGATAAGTGATATGTCTGTTTAAATAACTATTCAATCCTATGAGGATAACTATGCTAGATACTGACCTAGTAGTCTTCAATAAACAAATGATCCCATGTAAGAAGTAATTATTTCTGTGGAAATCTTATGACACAAGCAAATTCTGATAATTGAGCTTAGTTGAGTTTACTTTATTTATCTTATTACTAAGTCACAAATTAAAATAATACTACTCATCTGTTAAGTTCTGATACTAGTAAATCTGCTGAATGAACTAAGTGCTGATAAACCTCAATTATAAAAAGAAAAAGCAAAAAGATCAAAGAATAAAATCAGGTACTCCTTTGAGATCTAGAGTAAAAATGTGGAAGGGACGACCCAAGTGCATTGCTGGTATTAAGTAAATATGCATTAGGAAAGCAAAATCTTTTCTTGGTGACTTTTCACACTCTATGATTACTGGAGAAATACTCTGATAATAGCATAAATTCTGATAAGCAGTCGTGACTCACTTACACTGAGAAGCCACTGTAAAATAGAATTTAAAAAGATGCATAAAATTAGCACAAAACAGTTGAGGTGGACTCAAGCATGAACTCATTCATTAGTAGGTTTCAGGATAATGACAGCTCTTTAGCAAAATTTTAGTTATGCCTTATTTCTAAGATGTACTGAAGTGAATCAGACTTTACTCCTTGTCTGAAATTTAGCTTAATGCACACACTAATCACTCCATCTGAATGATGAAAATTACTGTGGTGGTCTATGTTGTTTTAGATAAACAGTCATTGTGTCATTTTGCACTAACTCTGAGGACAAGTTCTGGTTGCATATTCTGACGATTAAGTTCTGAAGAGTATAACTCAGAACTTGTATGAGGATTTACTCAGATAGGCATTCCTTTTTTGAGTTAAGAAATTATGTTCTGATGACTGTTAAGATCTGATATAAGTCTAAGTTCTGATATTACAGTCTAATTCTTTACTTGACTTATCTGTGGATAAAATTTGATAACAGTCTCGGTTCAAACTAGAATATGTTGAAGTGGAAGATTAATAGTCACTATGGTTAGGGTTAATGGTATTCGTACTTGAACAGTCCACTTTTACTTGTTTCTTGTGCGTATTCAACCATGTTTTCTCCTTCCAATGAATGTTATTCTTTTTCCAAGTCTGGGGAGACGAGGTAGAATTAATTCTACCTGTCAGCATTAAATACTTTTACGTCTCCTGGCATTCTCTTGCCTATATAAGCAGCCACTTCACATCAGCCTTCCCATCAAATTCTTTCTCACAAACTTACCTTCATACTTTTTCTTTCAAAAACACAATGGTCAGATATAACATGTTTTTGAACTACCAAAACTTCAATATGGAGCTAAGCTGTGCCGACTGGCAGCAGGAATGGCACGTCACGGCCATTCCTGAGGAGATATGGGACTCTGTCCCACAGGAGGTACTGACCCACCTTCTGTTCTTCTATATGGACTACCATCGCTATCTGAAGCGATTGGAGGAGGAAAGGCTGGAAGCTCTCCGCCAGCAAGAGCGAATCATCCGACTCGCCATTCTGTTTGTCGAGAGTAGGAAGAAGAAATGATTTAATCTTGTCTTCTTCCTATTTTTCTTCATCATCAGCCTTGCCCTGCTTCTTGAGCTAGGACAAAGGCTGTTGACGTTAGGTTTAGTAGCTTAGGGAAATCTTTTATAAGTACTGATGTAATTTCAATTTCATGAATGTATTCTCTTGATATATTAATGAAATTTGTTTTTGTTTCAAGATTTTGTCTCTAAGTTATTTTGTAATGCATTGGTAAATCCTGATTTATTCATATTCTGATGACCATATAAATTCTGTTTTAATTTAAGTTCTGATTTTTCTTTATCAGCACTTACTCATCTAATTTATCTTGGTCATTTTCACGTGATTTATTTTCAGAATATTAATGATGCAGTGAAAAATAATTAAATCAGTGGGAACGGTTTCAATTTTGAATTAAAACTGTTTCACCTTGATTAATGGTATATCTGGGTAAGTGGAACGGTTTTCCCTTGAAAACAGGCATGTGGGTAAGTAATGATTACTGTTTTCTCGAGCCCAGTAACTATCCGTTATTACTGCATGTCTGACAGGTGTCCCAACGGTTACTTTTTATGTATAAGTAACAGAGAGAAAAGATTGTCAAATCTTTTATTTACTTTTCTCTTTTATCTCTCTCTCTTTACTTTCATCCTTTCTCATCTACTGACAATTTTTCATACAGACATTTTATCAAACACAATACAGGCAACCGTATTTCTCTCAAATTTTAATGGCACCCAAGGACATAATCTTCCATGGAGAAAAGTTTGTTCCTAACAACTTCTCTTCTATACTCAACACGTCAGAGGCACCCTCTGAACTTCATTTCATTCAGGACTTTCTCACTAATTCTGATATTAGGTACGCTTTAACTGAGCCTGAATCAGTCTCTGGAGTTCAAGTATTGGAGTTCTGGAGGAGTGGAATATATGATGATGGTGGTGCTCAAGGGTCCCTGAGTATTATCTTTTCATCAGGGGAAAATGAGTATGTTGTAACTTTGTCTACGGTTCGACAAGCACTGCAGCTACCTGAGAACTGTGTTTATTCTACGGTCGTCGAACCAGTTCTTCAGAACATGATGGCCAGTCTGGGTTATGAAGGAACATTGGCAAAACTTGGCAAGTTGAAGAGATCTTTCATGAGGAGGGAATGAAGTTTCTTCTTTGACTGCATTACCAAGGCTTTCGCCAATAAATGCTCAAATTTCGATGCAATTCCCATATTCAGCCAACAAATCGGGTATGCTCTTATAAATCAAACTGATTTTGATTATGCAAGTGCTGTCTTAGGTTTTATTGGGGATAGGATGACAGAATATCGAAATACTGTATATTTTACCAGATTCTGTCAGCTTATTTATAAGTTTTGTTGTAATCAGCCCCAAAATTTTGGTGATTTAATTACATCCTTCAGAATTGCTAAACGAGCTTTCACTGACTTATTATCTACTGATAATAAGAAGGCTGTGTTAAGACCCCTCTTAATACCTTTATCTGTCAAACAAGCCTTAATCACCTATGACCCTGTTAAGTACACTGCACTTTTTCCTGATGTTCAACCATCAGAACCTCATCCCTCAACATCAACTGTGAAACCTTCTTCTTCTAAATCTAAGAAGAAAAAGAATGTTCCTAAAACACTTCAGAAGAAAAGGAAGTTTGTCTTGAGAGATGAATCTGATACTGAGGAACAGGTTCCTTCTTCAGAACCTGTTAAAAGTGAAGCTGAGAAAGAGACTTCTCAGAGGGATTCTGGAATTGGGGGATCTGATAAGTGGCATTTTATACCACTTAGAACGTCTTAAAATGACTTAAATTGGTGTCTTGAAATCAAGTATTTTGTGTATTTGATGCGTTTTTCTAGTGTTTATGCATTTCAGGGTATTAGTTGCATTTCGGGGGAGGAATCATCAAGAATAAGCCTTGGCATGTGTTCACCATTGCGAGAGCAAAGGAATGGGCAGATTGCGGCGAAGAAACGGAGCAAACCTGGATTTTTTCCAGTAAAGGCCTGCGCGCCCGCGCAGCAATGCTGAGCGGCCGCGCAGCAACCTGCGCGCCCGCGCAGCTATGCTGAGCGGCCGCGCAGGGTCGGGAAAAAATACAAATTATTTTAGACTTCTACTTCTGTTTGGCTTCCAACTTCTATGTAATCTGAGTTTTATGGGACTATTATATAGGTAGATTTGAGACGTTTTCACAGAGAGTATTAAGGGGATTATGTTTTAGATTGTGTTTTACGCAAGAAGCGAAGGAGATAAGGAAGAAGACCGATTTAGCACACCGCAACGAAGAGGAAGCATATATTCTTGTGATTCTTGTTTCGTTGTAACGTTGGATGCTAGTTTTCTTGCTTTGACTTATTTACTCTTGTGACGTACTCTGTTTTAATATAATTAGTTTAGTTATTATTTTCTTGTGTTTGTTTGTCATGATTTCATATGAACCCATGATGGCGATAAGTTCTATTATGGGCTAATCGTGATCATGGGGTTGCAGCGGATTTATTATGGAATTCTTTAGTTAATTGTTTAATATTTTAGTGTGTGATGATTGCATGATATCTAGTATTGGTTGTGCGTATTCGTCTTATGTGCGTCGCGAACATATAAGATGGGGTGTTAATCTCTTTTGAAGCGACGGTGGATCTTGAGATTTAGAACTTGCCATGCTAGCATAGGTTCATGTACATTGAGCATGATTAGTGGGTAACTCTAACAGTTTTATTTGCCCTATGTAATCAAAAAGGAATAACTTGTGCTTAAATCGTTGTGTTGTCAATTTCTGTAGACATATAGGAACTCAACATAATTGATGACTATTCAACTTCTATCTTAATTGTGGATGCTTGGTAGAATGGTATTAGTATAATGAAAGTTGGCTTTTATCAGTTTCGTGTTATTCGATTAATATCATCACTGTCACATGCTAAAGGTAATAACAATGGCTATAGAAGGAAGTAATAATGAAGTTGTGATCTCATGAGTGTTTTATTATTGATAAATTGAAGTGTTAGTTAAGTGGTTAATTGAGTAGTTAATTATAGTTAATATTTAATCAACAATTTTAAGTGTTATTATCTTAACATTGAGAAGTAATCATACATTGGTGAGTGAGTTTAATTAGACAATAATTTAGTCTGAGTCTCTGAGGGAACGAACTAGAAAGTATTCTATATTACTTGCGAACGCGTATACTTGCGTGAATATTAGTGCGTGTTTTCGCCCTAAAAAGTTTTTGGCGCCGCTGCCGGGGACTCGGCGTATTTGTTTAGTTTATGTACTTACCATCATTGGTCATTAGGACTCAGTGATTAGGACGTAGTAGTTACTTACTCTTTTCGGTTGTGTTTCAGGTACTTTAGCAAGCGTTTATGCAAACTTGTTCTCGTGCTCGCAAGAGGACTTTAGATACAGCTGAGGAGACATACAAAGTTCTTGATATTCCGGAGAAGTTAGATTTTGAGGATTCGGATTCAGGAACTGAGCAGAAAGAACCAGTAAACATGGGAGATCGTATTGTTCAAGCTGATCCAGCTCTTATGGATTTTTCTCGGCCTAAAATTGATGACATTCAGTCAAGCATCCTTCATCCGGCTATTCAAGCTAACACCTTTGAAATCAAGCCGGGCACTATTCAGATGGTGCAGAATTCTGTTTCTTTTGGAGGAGCGGCAACTGAAGACCCCAACATGCACATAAGGAATTTTGTCGAGATCTGTAGCACTTTTAAGTATAATGGCGTGACTGATGAGGCTATCAAGGTGAGGCTTTTCCCATTCTCACTGAGGGATAAGGCTAAAGACTGGTTACATTCTGAACCAGCTGGGTCCATCACTACGTGGCAAGATCTTGCGCAAAAGTTTCTGGTGAAGTTTTATCCAATGGCAAAGACTGCTGCTATGAGGAGTGCTCTTACTCAGTTTGCGCAGCAACCTACAGAATCTATGTACGAGGCTTGGGAACGCTACAAGGAAATGTTGAGAAAATGTCCACATCATGGAATGCCGGATTGGATGGTGATCACTGGTTTTTATAATGGTTTGGGGGCCCAATCTCGGCCCATGCTCGATGCAGCAGCTGGAGGAGCCTTATGGGCTAAAAGCTATACTGAGGCGTATAATCTTATAGAGACGATGGCTGCAAATGAGCATCAAAACCAAACTCAGAGGATGACGTCAGGCAAGGTCGCAGGTATTCTGGAAGTTGATGCAGCCACCGCTATTGCAGCCCAGCTCCAAGCGCTATCAATGAAGGTTGATTCTCTGGCTACGTATGGAGTTAATCAAATAGCTATGGTTTGTGAGCTTTGTGCAGGTTCTCATGCTACGGATCAGTGTTCTCTTGTCAACGAATCTGTTCAGTATGTGAATAATTATCAGCGACAACAGCAGCCTGTGCCAGCGACCTATCATCCTAATAACAGAAATCATCCAAATTTCAGCTGGGGGAATAATCAGAATGCTATTCAACCACCATATCAGCAAGGAGTGAGTAAACAGTTTAACCCACCTGGATTCCAGCAACCACAGCAGTATGCTACAAAGCAATCATATCCTCAACAGGGAAGTGCAGCTGCACCTACTAGTGCTGATTTTGAGGAACTTAAGATGTTGTGCAAGAGTCAGGTGGTTTCTATCAAGACCTTGGAAAATCAAATCGGTCAATTAGCCAATGTAGTGCTCAATCGTCAACCTGGCACTCTTCCCAGTGACACGGAAGTACCAGGCAGGAAGGAAGCTAAAGAGCAAGTCAAGGCTATTACCTTAAGGTCTGGAAAAGTAGCTGAGGCTGAAAAGGCAAAAGAAGTAGAAGCTGAAATTAGAGAAGAAGAATCTAAGCAAAAGGAGAAAGCGGCGGAACCAAGGAAGACTACTGTTGAACACACTCTACCTGAGGCTAATACAGGGGAGAAACAGCTCTATCCTCCACCACCTTTTCCTAAGAGATTGCAGCAACAAAAGCTGGATATACAGTTCGGGAAGTTTCTGGAGGTGTTCAAGAAACTTCACATCAATATACCTTTCGCTGAGGCTCTGGAACAAATGCCTAGTTATGCGAAGTTTATAAAGACTATTCTTTCAAGGAAGGTGAAATTGGATGACCTTGAAACCGTTGCTCTCACGGAAGAATGCAGCGCTGTTTTGCAACAAAAGTTACCACCAAAACTGAAAGATCCAGGAAGCTTCACCATTCCTTGCACCATTGGCAATCTAACTTTTGACAAGTGCTTTCGTGATTTGGGAGCAAGCATTAATCTGATGCCGTTGTCGATCTTTAAAAAGCTGGATCTGCCTGATCCAAAACCCACATACATGTCACTACAATTGGCGGACCGTTCCATTACTTACCCATGGGGCATAGTTGAGGATGTGCTCGTCAAGGTGGATAAGCTCTTCTTTCCAGCAGATTTTGTTATTCTGAATTTTGAGGAAGATAAGAAGATTCCCATAATCTTGGGAAGGCCTTTCTTGGCTACTGGCCGTACCTTGATAGATGTGCAAAAAGGTGAACTTACTATGCGGGTCCAAGATCAGGATGTGACCTTCAATGTATTCAAGGCAATGAAATTCCCTACAGAAGATGAGGAGTGCTTAAAAGTGGATGTGATTGATACTGCGGTTACTTCGGAACTCGATCACATGCTAATGTCTGATGCATTGGAAAAGGCCTTATTGGGGGATTTTGACAGCGATGATGAAGATAGCAACGAGCAATTACAATATCTGAACGCTTCTCCATGGAAGCGAAAGCTGGACATACCATTTGAATCTCTTGGTACTTCTGACCTTAAGAATGCTGAAGGGAAGCTCAAACCATCAATATAGGAAGCACCTACCTTGGAGCTCAAACCATTACCTGAACACTTGAGGTATGCTTTTTTAGGTGATTCATTTATGTTACCTGTTATTATTTCATCTGACCTTTCAGGTAGTGAGGAAGACAAGCTCTTAAGGATTTTGAGAGAATTCAAATCAGCTATAGGATGGACCATAGCAGACATCAAGGGGATAAGTCCTTCATATTGTATGCATAAAATTCTGCTAGAGGAAGGTAGTAAGCCAACTGTGGAACAGCAACGAAGACTGAATCCCATCATGAAGGAGGTGGTGAAGAAAGAAATTCTGAAATGGCTAGATGCAGGCATCATTTATCCTATTTCTGACAGCTCGTGGGTGAGCCCCGTACAATGTGTACCTAATAAGGGAGGTATCACTGTGGTCGCAAATGAAAAGAATGAGCTCATCCCTACTCAAACAGTTACAGGATGGAGAGTATGCATGGATTATAGAAAATTGAACAAATCCACAAGGAAGGATCACTTCCCCCTTCCATTTATTGATCAAATGCTTGACAGATTAGCGGGTCATGAGTATTTTTGTCTTCTGGATGGTTATTCCGGGTATAATCAGATTTGTATTGCACCAGAGGATCAGGAAAAGACTACCTTCACTTGTCCATTTGGCACATTTGCTTTTCACAGAGTTTCGTTTGGGTTATGTGGCGCCCCTGCCACTTTTCAGAGATGTATGATGGCTATATTCTCTGACATGATTGGAAATAACGTCGAAGTGTTCATGGATGACTTCTCCGTTTTTGGACACTCATATGATGAATGTTTGAATAATCTGCGCGCCGTACTCAAAAGATGCGTGGAAACTAATTTGGTGCTTAATTGGGAGAAATGTCATTTTATGGTGCGTAAAGGCATTATCCTTGGGCATAAGGTCTCTAGCAAGGGTCTAGAGGTGGACAAGGCCAAGGTGGGAGTCATTGAAAATCTTCCCCCACCTAATTCTGTGAAAGGAATCCGTAGTTTTCTTGGTCATGCGGGTTTTTATCGGTGATTCATCAAGGACTTTTCAAAGATATCTAAGCCGTTGTGCAATTTGCTTGAGAAAGATGTGCCGTTCAAATTTGATGATGAATGTTTGGCAGCATTCGAGACTCTCAAGAAGAGTTTGATCACTGCACCAGTTATTACAGCACCAGATTGGACAGAACCGTTTGAGATGATGTGTGATGCGAGTGATTATGCGGTAGGTGCAGTTCTGGGACAGCGCAAGAAAAATCTCTTCCATGTGGTCTACTATGCGAGTACGACTTTAAATGGTGCCCAATTGAACTACACCACTACTGAGAAGGAGCTTTTGGCTATAGTCTTTGGCTTTGAGAAATTTTGATCTTATCTGCTTGGTACAAAAGTAACAGTATTCACTGATCATGTAGCTATTCGCTATCTGGTTTCTAAGAAGGATTCGAAGCCGAGACTCATTCGTTGGGTGCTTTTACTTCAGGATTTTGAGTTAGAGATCAAAGATAGAAAAGGTACTGAGAATTAAGTAGCTGACCATCTCTCTAGGTTGGAGAATCCCGATTCTACTTCACAAGATAGGACGTTAATCAATGAATCTTTTCCGGATGAGCAGTTATTTGCAATTCAGGAGGAAGAACCATGGTTTGCAGATATTGTAAACTATCTTGTCAGCAATATAATGCCTCTTAATTTGACATCCGCTCAAAAGAAGAAGTTTCTGCATGAGGTGAATTGGTATATGTGGGATGAACCATATTTGTTTAGACAGGGAGCTGACCAGATCATCAGGAGATGTATCCCGTTCTGTGAGACGGAGGGGATATTACGAGACTGCCATTCCACGGTTTATGGTGGACACTATGGAGGTGAGAAGACGGTAGCTCGTATTCTGCAAGCAGGTTTTTTCTGGCCTACTTTGTTCAAGGATGCTCATCAGTTAGTTTTAAGGTGTGATCGTTGCCAAAGAGTGGGAAATTTGTCAAGGAAGGATGAGATGCCATTAAATGTGATGCTTGAAGTCGAGGTCTTTGATGTGTGGGGAATCGATTTCATGGGGCCTTTTATCGCGTCTTGGAATAATCAGTACATCTTGCTGGCAGTCGATTATGTCTCAAAATGGGTCGAAGTTAAAGCTTTACCGACAAATGATGCAAAGGTAGTGCTAAATTTTCTTCATAAGCAAATTTTCACAAGGTTTGGAACACCTCGGGTAATCATAAGTGATGAAGGATCGCATTTTTGCTACCGTAAGTTCACTTCTATGATGCAGCGTTATAATGTGAATCATCGAGTAGCTACTGCCTATCATCCGCAAACAAATGGTCAAGCAAAAGTGTCTAACAGAGAGATAAAGCGCATTCTAGAGAAGGTTGTTTGTCCGTCAAGGAAGGATTGGTCTTTAAAGCTCGATGAAGCTGTTTGGGCTTACAGAACAGCATACAAAACTCCACTAGGGATGTCACCGTTTCAGTTGGTGTACGGTAAGGGATGTCATCTACCAGCGGAGCTTGAGCATAAGGCCTACTGGGCATTGAAGAAATTGAACCTGGATTTAGATGCAGCTGGTAAGAAAAGAATGCTTCAGCTTAATGAACTTGATGAATTTCGACTTCAAGCGTACGAGAATAACAAAATGTATAAGGAAAAGGTGAAGAGGTGGCACGATAGGAAGCTACATCCTAAGTTATTTGTGCCAGGGCAACAAGTTCTTTTATTCAACTCTCGGCTCTGACTTTTTCCTGGGAAGTTGAAATCAAGGTGGTCTGGACCTTTTATTGTCAAAACTGTGTTTCCACATGGAGCGGTGGAAATTTTTGAGAATGATTCGGACCAAGCATTCAAGGTTAACGGTCAGCGGTTGAAGCACTACTATGGGGACATGGCAAACCGAGAGGTGGTTAGTGCCATTTTGTTGACTACTTAAGAAAGGTACGGAACGTCAAGCTAATGACGAAAAAGAAGCGCTGCGTGGGAGGCAACCCATGAATTGTTGTTACAGGAACCCTTAGAAGTTAATAACCTATCCAAAAACACAAAAAAATCAGAAAACAGGGGCTGAAATTTTTTTTTTCCAGAGACCCTCTGCGCGCCCGCGCAGCTATGCTGAGCGGCCGCGCAGCTTGCTGCGCGCCCGCGCAGAAATGCTGAGCAGCCGCACATGGGTCGAGTTCCAGAAAATTTTTTACAGTTCAGAAAAAAAAGAAAAAAAAAACAAACAAAAACACAAAAACAGTTTTAGCCCATAAACCCACGAATTGTTCCCACTACCCCATCATTTTAGCCCATAATTCCCAAACCCTAATTTAATCCACACCCTATATATACATACACCTATCCTACATATCTCCCACAAAACTTCCTACACTTAAACCCTCTCACAAATATCAAAAATCAGTTCTTACACACTTCTATTCACGAATCAATGGCACCCAAGAGTGCACGCACTATTGACAGCAGCAGCACAGTTCCTACTGCTGATTCATCGAGGGGCACTGCTGCAAGGCCTCGGTTAACTGACAGAGCTGCGGAGGAGGAGTACACTAGGCTGTTGGGGAAGCCGATTCTGAAGGAGAGGGGGTTTTTACCATCAGGGAGGGATGGTGAGTTGTTGCCCATGATTGCAGAGAAGGGGTGGATAGCTTTTTGTGAGTCACTCGAAGCAGTACCGATGAGCGTTGTTCGCGAGTTCTACGCGAACGCGAAGGCTGAAAAGAATGGGTTTTCTGTAGTCCGTGGGCTGACGGTTGATTATCATCCTACGGTGATTCGCCGTGTGATTGGACAGCGAGAGAGGAAGCCCGAGGAGGAGAACTGGAATGAAAAGACTGCTGAGGATTTTGACTTGGATTTGATTTGTGCGACTCTCTGTCGACCGGGCACAGTTTGGAACCGCAGTCCAGCCAATAATGAGTATCGTCACTTTCTGGTGATCGCCATGAATAGGTATGCCCGTGCATGGAATGCATTTATATGTGCTAATATTTTGCCTTCTTCACATGCACACGAGGTCACAGTTGAGAGAGCACAGCTGTTGTGGGGAATTCTGAATGAGGAATACTATGTGGACCTTGGTGAGTTTATCTACCAAGGAATTCTGAAGTTTTTGAGGGGAGCAAAGCATATGAACATCCCTTATGCATCCACGGTTATGAAGCTATGCCGAGCAGTGGGAGTGAACTGGCCGGCTCATGAGCAGTTGCAGTTGCCAGCAGCTCCGATAGATTCTGGCACTCTGAATGGGATGCAGGAGTGGACCGGTGGTGAGCCTGAGGAGCATGGGCTGGGTTATCGTCTTCCAGGAGGGCGTCCAGCACGAGGTGCTACTATGGCTAGGCCAGGGCGTGGTGAGGCTGGTTCGTCGAGAGCTCAAGAGGGTGCTGGGATGGGTGATGCCCAGTATAGGAGGCTTTCACGGCGGATGGATGCCATGTATGAGACGCAGAGCAGGTTTGCTCAGGAGCTCACCCTTGCGTTAGGGACTGCTTTTCGAGGCCTTGGAGCTGATATCCAGTGGCCAGTTTTTGGTGAGGACTCTGCATACCCACCGCCTGATACTCCACCCGCTGAGGGTGATGATGATGATGACTCCGAGTAGGTATACCCTGTGTTCCTTTCTACTACTTTCACTGAGGACAGTGAAGATTTTTAGTTTGGGGGTGTAGTTAAGGAATATTGTGTGTGTGTCATTTAGTTGCATATTCATGATAGTTTAGTTCATATAGTTGCATAATTTATGCCATTTAGTTTTTTTTGTGACATTTATGAATGTCATATAGCTCATGCATTTACCATGATCCCTTTTGCAATAAGTTATCGACTGAATTGTGATATTGATGCAAGTGTAGTGATAGCATTAAAGTGATATTAAGTTGTGTAGGTTGATATGCATGCTAGAAACAATTGTAAGTCCACTAAGTCTTAAAGAGTGCGTAAGGGCTAGATTGTTGTTATGATTTGGTTGTTTTCAAGGTCAATCTACTTATTATGCTTAGAATTCGATTATAGGTTCTTAGTGATAAAGACATGAAAAAAAAAAGAAAAAAAAAATTTGGAGAAAAAAAGTATGGAAGTTGTTGCTAGTTGTGGCTAGGCGTCAAATGGCTAGTAGCCGGCTCGCATATGTTGCGAGTAGTCTAGGGTTGAGCAAGATGGAGCGAAACGCACTTGCTCAGAAGTTATAAAAAAAAAAAAATATTTTTTGCATAATTGATCAAGAGTGGGCTCTTTGGTATTCGAGTTATTAAGTTCTTAGGGGACTTTGTGCCTAGTGACCTAAGGCTTTTAGAGTCTGGGATCCGCTAACCTAACGCTCGTTACATGGATACCATTGTATAAGTCTTTTGTGGACCTCACTCATTGCACGGTCAAATAAGCATTTGAGTTGTAAATAAAAAGCACGATTCTGTAGTAAGCTCCAGAGTTCTTGTAGTGTTGTATATCACTTTGTGCCTAGAATTTTTATTCTTTGTATAATCGTAGGATTGCCTTGAGGATAGTCTAGTCATAGTAATTGGTCTAGTTCCGAAGCATATCTGTTAAGCATTTGCACACACCATGTTTCTGGCTGTATGTCCGGTTGCATGAGTTTATTGATCTTTAGTTGTCTAACTGCATTCATTGAGATGTGATAATTTGGTTGGTTAATTGTAGTAAGGGGGATCGTTGCATTTTCATATAGATTGCATTCATGCATATTTTTATTTGTTTTTGAGTCTGTGACGCTTGAGGACAAGCATCGATTTAAGTTTGGGGGTGTGATAAGTGGCATTTTATACCACTTAGAACGTCTTAAAATGGCTTAAATTGGTGTCTTGAAATCAAGTATTTTGTGTATTTGATGCGTTTTTCTAGTGTTTATGCATTTCAGGGTATTAGTTGCATTTCGGGGGAGGAATCATCAAGAATAAGCCTTGGCATGTGTTCACCATTGCGAGAGGAAAGGAATGGGCAGATTGTGGCGAAGAAACGGAGCAAACCTGGATTTTTTTCAGTAAAGGCCTGCACGCCCGCGCAGCAATGCTGAGCGGCCGCGCAGCAACCTGCGCGCCTGCGCAGCTATGCTGAGCGGCCGCGCAGGGTCGGGAAAAAATACAAATTATTTTAGACTTCTACTTCTGTTTGGCTTCCAACTTCTATGTAATCTGAGTTTTATGGGACTATTATATAGGTAGATTTGAGACGTTTTCACAGAGAGTATTAAGGGGATTATGTTTTAGATTGTGATTTACGCAAGAAGCGAAGGAGATAAGGAAGAAGACCGATTTAGCACACCGCAACGAAGAGGAAGCATATATTCTTGTGATTCTTGTTTCGTTGTAACGTTGGATGCTAGTTTTCTTGCTTTGACTTATTTACTCTTGTGACGTACTCTGTTTTAATATAATTAGTTTAGTTATTATTTTCTTGTGTTTGTTTGTCATGATTTCATATGAACCCATGATGGCGATAAGTTCTATTATGGGCTAATCGTGATCATGGGGTTGCAGCGGATTTATTATGGAATTCTTTAGTTAATTGTTTAATACTTTAGTGTGTGATGATTGCATGATATCTAGTATTGGTTGTGCGTATTCATCTTATGTGTGTCGCGAACATATAAGATAGGGTGTTAATCTCTTGTGAAGCGACGGTGGATCTTGAGATTTAGAACTTGCCATGCTAGCAAAGGTTCATGTACGTTGAGCATGATTAGTGGGTAACTCTAACAGTTTTATTTGCCCTATGTAATCAAAAAGGAATAACTTGTGCTTAAATCGTTGTGTTGTCAATTTCTGTAGACATATAGGAACTCAACATAATTGATGACTATTCAACTTCTATCTTAATTGTGGATGCTTGGTAGAATGGTATTAGTACAATGAAAGTTGGCTTTTATCAGTTTCGTGTTATTCGATTAATATCATCACTGTCACATGCTAAGGGTAATAACAATGGCTATAGAAGGAAGTAATAATGAAGTTGTGATCTCATGAGTGTTTTATTATTGATAAATTGAAGTGTTAGTTAAGTGGTTAATTGAGTAGTTAATTATAGTTAATATTTAATCAACAATTTTAAGTGTTATTATCTTAACATTGAGAAGTAATCATACATTGGTGAGTGAGTTTAATTAGACAATAATTTAGTCTGAGTCTCTGAGGGAACGAACTAGAAAGTATTCTATATTACTTGCGAACGCGTATACTTGTGTGAATATTAGTGCGTGTTTTCGCCCTAACAGGAGCTAGGCTTATCAAGAGGCTTAGAAGAATGACAGTTCCTGAAACTCCCAAGGAATCCAAATTAATAAAGAGATACAAGAAACAGAGGGCACACAGGCCAGTTTCAGATGATGAAGAGGAAGCAGCTAAGGAAGGGGATCAGGAATCTCTGATCTCACAAGACAAGGAATTTGCTCCAGTCACTTCTTCTCCATCAAATCCATCTAAGGAAGCTATTTCTGAAAAGGCTAACACACCTTCTGTGTCTCCTGTTCATCCAGGCACAAGTGCTGATATTGATGTTCAAAACTTGGTTGTGCCTGAAGTAATTCTCTTAGAAGCTCCAACAACAACTAATCCTTCAACAACACCTGTTCCTGATGCTGTTCAAACTCCAGAGTTATCTACAACACCTTCTCTGCATCAAGATGCTGATGATCAGACTTTAGGTGAGCATCAGGATATGTCTGTTGATCAGAACTTAGAACCAGATCAGCAATTAGAGGATGCTGAAGCCTCCATTGCTACTCACACTATTGTTTTAGCAGAAGATACTGATTCTTTAAGTTCTGATGCTGTAAATGATGGAGATACTGGTGATGCTGCTCCAACTGCAGATGCTGATACAGCAGGTCCTTCAGGACATGCTCCTCAACAGACTATTCTAAAGTCTGAACTGGTTAAGAAGTTTGTTACCAGAGAAGTAGCAGTACCTTGGAGTGAAACTCCTGCAGGACAGGAGTGGACTAAGGAATGGAACTCAGTTTCATGTATTCCATATGAAAAGCATCTTGCTGAGCACTTGACTAAAGCTGATGAAATGTTAAATTCTGATGATTTCAAAACCCAGCTTAGAGTCACTGCATTGAGTACTAAACATCTACAAGGTCTTCACTCAACTACTAATGCAGAGCTACACAAGATTCAGGAAGAATTTATCAAACAGGAACAAGTTTGGAAAATTGATAAGAAAAAGTTCTTCCAACCTACCTTTGACAGGATTGCTTATATTGAGAAGACTCAAGATCATCAAGAAGCTCAGATTGATGATATTCTGAAAAATCAAGCTTTTCAGCAATCACAACTGACTGAAATCCAATCCTCAGTGGAATTGCTTATCTCTCTTCTACTACCTGCTGATGCCAAAAAGGGGGAGAAAGTAATTAAGTCCAAATGCAAGACTGACAAGACACTGACAGGGAAGGATGATGAAAAAGATGATCAAGGAAACCCTGGAATGGGTAGAGGTCATAGTCAAGGTAGAAGATTCACATCAAGAAAAGCTGAAATCACAAGTCACAGGATAAGTTCTGATACTGGGAAAAGAATAAGTTCTGTTGCTGGTAAAAGGATAAGTTCTGATGAACTTTTAGATCTTGATGAGGAAATGTCAAGACAGTTATTTCTTCAGGAAAATCCAGGAACGGACTTGGAAAGTTTAATGGAAGAAGAAGCCAGGCTTAAATCAGAGAAAGTCACATCTAAATCTGAAGCTTCTGGTAAAAAGCCACTTCCAAAACTCAAAGGCATTGTGATCAAAGAAAGGACACAGACTGAAGCAACATTGGCTAGATCACAACCGCAGATAGATCCAAGATCCAAGGGTAAAGAAAAGGTTGGTGAACCTATCAAGGTTTATGTGCCTCCTGAGGATGAAGAAATTACTGATGAAAAGGATAATCTTGCTCTGACTTCAAGAAAAGTTCTTAAAACAATCTCTGACATGGCTCAAGTTGTTCAGAGTCAAGAAATTGTAAGTTCTGATATTCAGAAGAAGCAAGTAACCTCTGACATAGCTCAAGTTAACTTGATATCAGAAGATAGACCAAAGACACTCTTACCAGGATTCACTAAAGCAAAACAGACTCAACCTTTGAAGACTACTGCAAGTGGTTTTGAAGCAAGAGTAGTTACTGGAAAGGAATCAAGAGATAAAACTAGATTGGGAATTGCTGATGAAAGAAGAATACATAACACTACCAATGATCCAACTTCCTTGAGTGAACCAGGTATTGGAGCAACTCCTGAGAGATTGAATCAACTGGAATCTGTACAGATGGTTTACCATACCTACTTGAAAGAATACATCTTATTGTATTTCATGACAGATGGTAGGGTTTATCATATAAGACAAAATGCCATTCCATTGAAGTATTTTGAAGAATTGGAGCATGTACTATTCTTACTTCAAGTGGATGACAAAATAACAGGAACTGCTGCAAACTATTTGAAAGAACAGATTCAGAGACAGAAAAGGCTTTATTCTGTTAAGTCTGACAGCACATTCGTTCCAAAGTACAGAGATCACAATGGTGATATAGTTGAAATGAAGCCCAACACTGCTAAGATTATAACTACCTTTCTGGGGTACAGGGCTGTTGAATTCAATCTTGAGTCTGATAAAGCTTATTTGATTAGACTGGATCAGGATATAAGAAAAGCAAAGATCAATGATCTCAGAGCTGCAATCTTTCAAATTGGTGAAGATACTGCAGAGCTTAAAGATGCCAAAAGGAGAATGATTGATGAACTTAGATATGCTGAGAGATGTTTGTTGAAGAATTATCTCAGAACAACTCCTGACATCAGAGAGATCAGATGATGAAGCCAAGTCAAAGATCTACAACTGCTTAAATTCTGATATTTGTACAGACTGAAATTGTTATCAGAAGTTGAATATTGGTAAAGCTTTAAGGACTGTAAGTTGTAGTTATCTAGTCTAATTCTCATGCATTTGTACTTAATGTTTTTGACATCATCAAATATTTGTTAAACTTGTATATTATGCTAATTTACAAGTTGGGGGAGATTGTTAGATATATTTGATAATGTCATAGCTAATATAATTTATGTTTAGATTTCAGATCTTATTAACAGGACAAATCAGTATTTAACCGTTGATCAGTACTTATACTGGAAGTCAGGACTTAAGGATATCAGTACTTATATTATCAGGAGATAATCATCAGAAGTTAGATATCAGAACTTAAGTGCTGAAGGACGATCAGATAAGGACAGTAGCTGATTAAAGGAAAGAAGATTAAGATAAACATAAGAAGAGATATGCATGAAGAAGGAGTTCCGTGAAGAATGGAATACTTGGAAGAAAAGATATCTGATTGATATATTTTAGGAAGCAGAATTATATTCCATATCAATTAGCGATTATCTTGTAACTGTGTAGTATATAAACACATACATAGGGTTTACACTATAAGTGTTATCATATTCGAGAAGATTATTCATTGTAACCCTAGCAGCTCTCGTGATATTTGTTCATCATTGAGAGGTAACAGTTCCATACTATAACAGAGTTTATTGTTTCAATAAAGTTTGTTTTCTGTTACTTAAGATTTTAAAGTTCGATTTGATTGTATTATACACTGTATTCACCCCCTCTACAGTGTGTGTGACCTAACACATACTTATACTTTATCACATATAAGCATCCACATATCCACACCAATCATCAGATAATTCACCAAAAATCACATAATAATCTTTTAAAAATTATTTATTGATAAAAATAATTATACGCGATATCCCGGATGTTAGACAAGCAATGCAGGAAGAGTTAAATGAATTTGAAAGAAATAAAGTCTAGACCCTAGTGCCAAGACCAAAGAACAAATCAGTTGTTGGCACAAAGTGGGTGTTCAGAAACAAAACTGACAGTGATGGCATAATTACAAGGAACAAAGCAAGGCTGGTTGCTAAAGGCTACTCTCAATAAGAGGGTAATGATTATGATGAAACATTTGCACCAGTTGCTAGATTGGAAGCCATAAGAATATTTTTGGCTTATGCTGCTCACAAAAAGTTTAAAGTCTTTCAAATGGATGTTAAAACTGCTTTTCTCAATGGAGAATTGGAAGAAGAGGTGTATGTTGAATAACCTCCATGCTTTGTAGATTCAAAATTTCCAAATTATGTCTACAGGCTTGACAAAGCACTTTTAGGCCTTAAGCAAGCTCCTAGAGCATGGTATGAGACTTTAGCTCAATTCTTTCTGGAAAGTGGATTTCACAGAGGTACAATTGATAAAACACTGTTCTACCTCAACCATGGAAATGACTTACTTTTGGTACAAATATATGTTGATGATATCATATTTGGATCTACAAATGCCAAACTCTGTGAAAGGTTTGCAAATCTAATGCAGTCAAGATATCAAATGAGTATGAAGGGAGAACTTAGTTATTCTCTGGGACTTCAAGTCAAGCAAAATGAAGAAGGTACTTTTATCTGTCAATCCAAGTACACCAAAAATTTACTCAAGAAATTTGGAATGCAAGACAGTTCAACTGCATCCACTCCCATGGCCACTGCAACCAAGTTAGATAAAGATACTGGTTCATCAGTAGATATTACTAACTACAGAGGTATGATTGGCTCTTTACTCTATTTAACTGCAAGTAGACCTGATATCATGTATGCTACCTGTCTTTGTGCAAGATTTCAGGCTGATCCAATAGAACCTCATCTAATAGCTGTGAAAAGAATTTTCAAGTACCTCAAGGGTACAACTGATCTAGGATTATGGTATCCTAGAGAATCATATTTTAAGCTAATAGGTTACTCAAATGCAGATTTTGCACGATGCAAAATAGACAGGAAAAGCACAAGTGGAAGCAGCCAATTTCTTGGAGGCAAATTGGTTTTTTGGTTTAGCAAGAAATAGAAATCAATTTCCACATCAACTGCAGAAGCAGAATATATTGCTGCAGGAAGCTGTTGTGCGCAGATTCTTTGGATGAAGAATCAGTTACTGGATTATGGGTTATAATTTTCTAAAATACCTATTTACTGTGATAATCAAAGTGCTATTGCTACAGGTAATCCAGTTCAACACTCAATGACAAAGCACATCAGCATTAGGTACCATTTCATAAGGGAACATGTGATGGAAGGTACAGTGGAATTGCATTTTGTTCCAACAGATCAACAACTAGCAGATATCTTCACCAAACCACTATGTGAAGCTACTTTTACAAGACTGGTAAATTAACTTGGAATGGTTTCAGGTTCTTTCTCTAAATCTGCTTAGTTTTTGTTCTCATGCATCAGACTTTATAATCAGTGTTTACAGATTGTCTTATCTTCATTTAATCTGTGCTTAAATTGAAATACTTTAAATGCTGATTATTATCTGATGTGGATATATATACTCTGATAGTGATTTGAATGTTCTGTGACTATTCAATCCAATGAGGATACATGTGCTCGATGCTGACCTAGTAGTCTTTAACATACTAGAAATCCCATGTCTGAATTAGTTATTTATGTGGAAATTCATTAACACAAGCAAATTCTGATTTTGAGTTTAGTCAAATTTACTTTGTGTATCTTATTACTAAGTCACAAACTAGATTCTTGCTTCTTATCTGTCAAATTCTGATGTCAGTAAATCTTAAGGATAACCTAAATGTTGATAAGCCTCACTTATCTGAAGAAAAGAAAAGAAAAGAAAATTAAAGTCAGGTACTCCTTTGAGATCTAGAGTAAATATGTGGAAGGGAAGACCCAAATGCATTGCTGGTATTAAGTAATATGTATTAGAAAAGCAAATAAATTTTTCTTGGTGACTTTTCACATTCTCTGATTACTAGAGAAATACTCTGATAATAGCATAAATTCTGATAGCAGTTGTGACTCATTTATATTGAGAAGCCACTGTTAAAAAGAATTCTAAAAGATGCATAAAATGAGCACAAACAGTTGAGGTGGACTCATGCACAACTTTATCCTATAGTACACTCCATTATTAATGACAGATTATAAGTATTTTTCTTAGTTAGGCCTTATTTCTAAGATGTACTGGAGTATATCAGACTTTAATCTTTATCTGATATTTTGCTAATGCACACACTCTCACTCCATATGAATGATGAAAATTACTGTGGTGATTAAGTTGTTTTTGACAAACAGTTAAGTGTCATTTGTATAAATTCTGAGGACAAGTTCTGATGGAAGTTCTGATGATTAAACTCTAAAGAAACAAGTCAGTATTTGTATGAAGAATCACAGATACAAACATTCACTTTTTGAGTACAGAAGCCATGTTCTGATGACTGTTAAAATCTGATAATAGTCAAGTTCTGATATTAAATTCTGATGGAAACTCTGATGCTTATGTGGCATTATTTTTTACTTGACTTATTTGTGGTAAATACTGAAACGATCATATTTAATCAAAATATAATTAGGTGAGATAAAAACAATCATAATCATTTGGGTTAGTGGTAAACGTGTTTGTCTTGAAAAACTGCATGTGCACAATGATTATTACTTATTTCCCGTGCCCACTAACTTCTGCTTTAACTATTGACTGTTCACATATTGCCAGGTGTAAACTGTCTGCCATACTTCATGTGGGCAGAATAAATATGAAAGTTAAAAGATTTTACAATCTTTTACCTACTTCTCTCATTCTCTTATCTCTCTGATTTTCTCTCACCCACTAATATTCTCTGAAGCTCTTTTTCATACAGGCATTTTATCAAACACCTTGCAAACACTCTTTTTCTCACTTGATTTTTAATAAAAATGGCACCAAAAGATGTTATTTTCAATGGAGCTAAGTTTGTTCCTAACAACTACTCAGCTATTCTCTCTAAGGATGAAGCTCCATCAGAACTTCACTTCATCCAAGACTTTTTGTCTCGAAGTGAAATAGGTCATGCACTGACTCAACCAGACACAATCTCAGTGACTCAATTGCTGGAGTTCTAGAGGTCAGGAGTTTATAATGATGGTGGTGCCAATGGGTCTCCAAGTATTGTATTTAAAATAGGGGAGGATGCCCATGTGGTGACTTTGGCCACAGTTCGACAAGCACTCCATCTGCCAGAAAACTGCACATATTCAACAGTTGAAGAGCCAGTTCTTCAATAGCTAATGGCCAATATGGGCTATGAGAAAACTCTGGCAAAGCTGGGACAGTTGAAGAGACCCTACATAGGGAGGTAATGGAGTTTCTTCTTTGACTGTATCACCAGGACTTTTGCAAATAAGTGTTCAAATTTTGATGCAATTCCAATCCTCAGTCAGCAAATTGGGTATGCTCTGATTACTCAATCTCATTTTGATTATATTACTGCTGTTCTAGGATTCATAGGTGATAGGATGACAGAAGATAGGAATACGGTCTATTTTGCTAGATTCTGTCAGCTATTATACAGTTTTTGTTGCTCTGATGCACCACAACTTGCAAGTGAGTTAATTTCACCTTTTAAACTTGCTAAGAGAGCATTTACTGACTTATTATCTACTGATAATAAGAAAACTATTTTGAGACCCCTCCAAATTCCTACATCTGTCAAATAGTTTTTGGTAAACTCTGACCCAAACACCTACACCTGCATATATACTGATGTACAACCAACCCAACCTCTATCAATACCTACCACAACTACACAAACACCTCAAACTTCTCAATCTCAACCAACTCAACCCACCATCAGGACATATTTCAAACCAACACGATCATCTCAACCTCAACCACCAGCACACACCATCAGACCTTCATCTTCCAGGCCAAAAAGGGCTCAATCTGTTCCGAAATCTTAAATAAAGAGAAGAAAGATGCTTCTAAGGGATAAGTCTGATGATGAGGAGGAAGCACAGGTTCATGCATCAGAACCTGTGACAGTTGAAGCTGAAACTGTGGATTCTCAGAAAGCAAGTGCAGCTGAAGGTTCTGATACTTTAAAGAGAAATAGAACTGTAAACTCTGATGATAAAGCAACTCCTTCATTTGTAAGGAGATTAAAGAAAATGAGGGCTAAGAGGCATTTGGCTAAGCCTCCATCAGAAGATACTGAAGAAGTTGAGGAAGGAGATCAGGATTCTCTGATCTCAAAAGAGCCAATTATCATTGAATCTCTGCTACCTCCAGCTAAAGACCAAGACACTGTTCCTGATACAGTGGTTACACCTCCAGTCTGTCCTCTTCATGAAGATGTTATAGTTGAAGATTAAGGCTTAAGTCCTGAAATTGACATCAATAGGCTGCACATTCCTACTATTATGTATTTGGAAGCTCCTATAGCAGCTCAGACATCTCCAACTCATTCTCCAATCTTAAATGCTGATGCTGAGATACCATATACACCAATTCTGGATCAAGAACCTGATGATCAGAATTTAGATGAAGATAAATCAGAAACTCCTATAGCCTCACACACTGTTGTGTTATCAGAGGATAATGAGTCTTCATCATGCTCTGGAGATAGTGTCTCAGTACATACTCCAGCTCTTATTGACTGACAGACCACTTGAAGATGTTACACAAAAACACCTTGATAAGATTATCTCTGTTCAAGTGATACTGGATGTTCATAACAAGCACAATGTCAAGGAAAATATGATTCTATTTCTTGAAGATGGAAGGACATATCAAATGTCAGAATCAGATGTGCTAAACAAATCATTGAAAGAACTTCAATTCTTTCATTACCTTTTAGAGGTAAAGTCTGATATTACCGGAAGATGGTCAAATTTCATATTGAAGACCATCAGAGATAAAGCAAGAATTTCTGGTTCAAGGATCACAGAATTCATTCCTAATATTTTTGAAGATGATGGAAGTGAGATTCCAATGAAAAAGAATTATGCTAAGCTTGAAGTGTTACTGAATGAGAAATATCTATGCTACAATGAAGATTCTTCTCTAACTAGGGTAATAAGACTGAATGATGGTTTAAAAAGAAACCATATCTCTGCTTTAAGGACTACAATATACCAGATTGGAAGTCAGAATGAAGAGATGAAGCAAGTCAAGACTACACTCTCTCAAGTCCTGAGGATTAAAGAAGAAAAGCTGATATCAAACTTTGTCAAGAATCATTTTGGATTCAGATTGACTCAGTGAGATTGGTAAAAGCTACAAGGACTGTAAGTTGTAGTTAGTTATCTAGTTAAACTCTATTGTACTTAAATGTTTTTGACATCATCAAATCTATTAACTTGTATATTTTGCATAATTTACAAGTTGGGGGAGATTGTTAGATATATTTGAGACATCATGTCTAATATGATTTGTGTTTAGTTTTCATAACTTAACAACAGGACAAATCAGGACTTACTAAAATCAGGACTTACTGGAAGTCAGAACTTAATATCACAACTTAAGATCATATCAGAACTTAAATGCGGGAAGACTTACAGATAAGGAAGGAAGCTGATTTACAGTAGAAGATCGAGACTAAAACAAAAGAAGATATGCATGGAAAGAGTTAGAGGAGTAGAAGACTTGTAAAAGATATCTGATTGATATATTTTAGGTGACAGAATTGTATTCCATATCAATTAGAAGTTATCTTGTAACTGTGTACTATATAAACACAGACTTAGGGTTTACAATATATGTGTTATCATTATCGAGAAGATTATACATTGTAACCTAGCAGCTCTTAGTGATATTTGTTCATCACTGAGAGAGAACAACAATTCTTATTATAACAGAGTTTATTCAATATACTTGATCTTTGTTACATACTTGTGTTAACTCGATTTCATTGTATAAATACTGTATTCAACCCCCTTCTACAGTGTTGTGTGACCTAACAATTGGTATAAGAGCTTTTCTGTTAACACACATACAGTAAAGATCCAAACAATCATGTCTGAAGAAGCACAAACTCCAACCAAGCCCACCAAAACTGAAGAAACTTAAAAGACTCAAACCCACAGTCGATATGAGACTATTAGGGTTCCCATACTGAGACTTTCTGAGTATCCCATATGGAAATTGAATATGGCTATGTTTCTGGAAGCTACAGATCTAGAATACCTTGACAGAATCAATGAAAGACCACATAAGCCTACCAAGCTCTCTGTTGTAGTTGCTGATCAACCAGCAAAGACCATACCAAAGGAGAAAGGTGAGTACACAGCTGAAGACATCTCATCTATTACCAAGGATGCAAGGGTAAGGCATTTGCTGCATAGTGCCATTGATAATGTCATGTCAAATAGGGTAATTAATTACAAAACTGCAAAGGAGATATGGGATGCTTTGGAGACAAGATGCCAGGGAACTGATGCAATCAAGAAGAATATGAGGGCTATACTCACTCAAGAGTATGAGCACTTTGACTCAAAAGCTGATGAGTCTATAACTGACTTATATGACAGGTTCGTCAAACTCTTGAATGATCTGTCACTAGTGGACAAGGAATATGATCTTGAAGATTCAAATCTAAAATTCCTTTTAGCTCTTCCTGAAAATTGGGATTTAAAGTCTACTACCATAAGAGACAACTATGACCTTACTGAAACTACTCTTGATGAAATTTATGGTATGCTCAAGACTTATGAACTTGAGATGGATCAAAGGAGCAAGAGGTATGGAAGAAAGTCAAGGACAGTTGCTCTTAAGGCTGAGGAGGAATCTCCTAAAATGGCTGCCTCAAAAAGGGGCAAAGGAAAGGCTCTCATCATAAAGTCTGATTCAGAGTCATCATATTCTGATGATGATGATTCAAAAACTAAAAGTTTATATGAAATAGATGCTGATGAAGAGATGATAAAATTGTGTGCTCTTATGGTAAAGGGTATCACAAAGATAGCCTACAGGAAATTCAGAAAAGGCAAGAAGTTTTCCAGGAAAAGTGGAAGTTCTGATAAGAAAGGGTTCAGAAAGTCTGAAGGTAAGGGAGGAAAGTCTGACAGAGGAGACAATTCAAATGTCAAATGCTACAATTGTGGTTAAAGAGGCCACATATCTCATGACTGCAAGAAAGGAAAAAGTGACAAGGTCAAGGCACTTGTCACAAAGAAGAAAAGCTGGACATACATTTCAGATTCTGAACATGAGGTGAACTGTGCCCTGATGGCAAATGCTGATAGCAGTCCTGAAACTGCTGAATTGAAGGTACCTAAAATAACTTATGCCTTCCATACTGATGATATTACTGAGTTGATATTATATCTTAAAACCATGTTCATTAGTTATAGAGATCAGACTTTAACATGTGAAAGATTAACATCTGAAAAATCTTGCTTATAAAAAGAGAAATGATTATTTAGAAAAGGAGTTAGTTTTTCTTCATCAAACTAAGAAAGAAAAAGATGATGCTTTATATGTTAAAGATGAAGTGTTAAAATTGAATGAATCTCTAAAAGCTGACTTAGAAAAGGAAAGAGAGATTATTAGAGCTTAGACTAACTCTGTCAGAACAATTCATAATTTATTAAGTAGTGGAAACTGGAAAGAGGGCTTAGGTTATGGAGATGATAAAAGTGAAAAAGAAACTGAACAAATTGAGCCAATTGTTATTAAACAGAATGCTAAGCCAAAGGTAAATCCTGTTAAGTTTGTAGCAAAAACTGTAAAGTCTGATTCTGAAAAGATGAAAGAGTCTATGACAGAAGTCAAAGATAAGTCAACTTCTAACAAATTAAAACAGGATAAACCAGCTGAAGTCAATATAGGCTTAATGACAAAGAAGCAGCTTAAGCATAAGCTGAAAGAGATTTGGACTTAATAACAGGATAAATCAGGACTTACTGAAATCAGGACTTACTGGAAGTCAGAACTTAATATCAGAACTTAAGGTCATATCAGAACTTAAGTGCGGGAAGACTTACAGATAAGGAAGGAAGCTGATTTACAGTAGAAGATCGAGACTAAAACAAAAGAAGATATTTATGGAAAGAGTTAAGGGACTAGAAGACTTGTAGAAGATATCTGATTGATATATTTTAGGAGACAGAATTGTATTCCATATCAATTAGAAGTTATCTTGTAACTGTGCACTATATAAACACAGACTTAGGGTTTACACTATATGTGTTATCATTATCGAGAAGATTATACATTGTAACCTAGAAGCTCTTAGTGATATTTGTTCATCACTGAGAGAGAACAAGAGTTCTTATTGTAACAGAGTTTATTCAATATACTTGATCTTTGTTACATACTTGTGTTAAATCGATTTGATTGTATAAATACTGTATTCAACCCCCATCTACAGTGTTGTGTGACCTAACACAGTTACAACACCTTCTCAAATTCAGATTGATGTGACTCCTGTAAATGTGGAGTCACAACCAAAATCTTTAGTTATGGAAGTACCTCACACACAAAACTCACCCACAAATTCTCTGAATTGGACATGATTCACACATCAAATCCTGATTCTCCATCTTTAACTCTCATGGAGAAGCCAAAATCTCAAGAAAGTAAGTATCATCTTTTAGATGATTTGTTGGCTCACTTGCTATTTCTTTCTGATTCTATTGAGAATACTGTGTAAAATCTCAAGTCAATCACCACAAATTCTACAGTAGTTTCTACTCCAAACTCTGTCATTTCTACTATCTCGACGGATATTGTTCATCCGTCGACTAGTGATTGTATCTCGATGGATGTGTTTAACAGCAGTCATCCGTTGACACTTTCAACTACTACCTCGATGGATGTTTCTCATCCGTTGAACATCACTGCACCACTTCAAATTTCAACTACTGTTACAAGTGAAGATGAACTAGTGTTTGTACAGTCACTCTTAGGATTGACGGAAGGGAGTGAACAGAATGAGAGGCTGAGTTGCTCTCAGGCAAAAGGAGAGGAAAAGAGTGAAAATTTGCAAGCTATTTCTTCCATCTTGGCAAAATTGAGTGAGTGGAGTCCTACCTTAGTAGGTGAAGGTGAGGTTGTGAGGGTGGGAAGCCAAGGGGAGCCCTTGATGCAAAAATAGAGAGAACTAGGGATGGCAATTTGTACCGAACCGATGGATACCCGATCCGTACCGATCCGATCGGGTTTTACCGAACCTCAATATTTCGGGTTTAAATTCGGGTTCAAATTTGATTTTTAGACCCGAACCTGTTTCGGGTCGGGTTTGGGTTTAAGGCATACCGTTCTGAACACGACCCGAAAACCCGAAACTCGTTCCGTTCCGACCCGAACCCGAACCCGATCTGAATCCCGTGTTAATATATAAATAATATTTTATATTTTAAAAGTAGTAATATAATATATTACTAATATTAGTACTAAAAAAATTATACCTTTTATAAACTATTTCATTAAAGTCGTTGAAATATGTTTTTAGCAAGCATGTTCAATACAAGTATACTAAATGTCAAGATGATTATTGCATTATTTCACTAACAATTTTATTCATAGAGGTATAATCTATTGTCTTCTCTGAACCCTCTAATTCAACCCCAAAAATTTCAGTATCGTCGTATTAATGAGCACTTTACTCAAATCAGATCCTAGTAATTTTTTACAAGAGTTTGAGAAAATTAAGGTGCAATTTAATAGTGATCTACAAACCCGAACCCGAACCGAACCGAACCCGATGGGTTCGGGTTTGGAAAAAATAATCGGGTTCGGGTTTGGTTTTTGCTAAACCCGTTGCGACCGACCCGATTGCCATCCCTAGAGAGAATATGAGAGAAAAGCAGGTACATGAGAGATAAGGGTGGAAACCATTGCTAGTGAGTCAATGAATGTCAGTGATGCAGAAAAGGAGAAACTGTTTCAGCAAGAATATCAAGCTATAATAGATTCTATCTCTTTGGATGCTGAGAAATTTACTCATCCTTTTCCAGAATATCAAATTCTGTCTGGACAGGGCAACGAGGAGGCTGAGAAGACACTAAACCTTGTGTACACTATTGCTTCTATGCAAAGGGCCAAGGATGCCATCACTGCCATGCCATCCATAGCTGGTAATGATGTTGATTATCCAACTGGTGGTTCTGAAAATATATTTGGGGATGAAGATGATGATGAAGGAGATTTCATGGATATAGGGGGAGAAGCAGGCCCTAGCTCAAGATCAAACATGCCATCTTGGGTGTTTGCTAAAGAATCTGATGAGCACCATTTCTAATCCACACTTTTTCACATCATTCAACAAACTCAGACAGTTCTTCAAGCTACTACAAATGCCAACACCAAGAAACTTCTTCATGCACATCTAAACTCTCTTCAACTACACCAATTTCAATCTCTCAAGCAGAATCTAGATGTCACTGAGCTGAAGATAGAAATTGATCAAGTCAAGAAGGATATTATTGTAAGATTGGAGGCTACCTTTCCTAACACAACAATGCTAGATATCAACAGACAACTTAGGAAAAACTCTGATATAGACAGCAAAGTGGACTCCTTAGATAAAAGGCTCAAGACCCTGGAAACATCAATTACTGAAATCCATCTACATCAAGCCCAAAAAACGCTGTTTCTTCAGACACTGGTGGCTGCACAAACCTCAACTCAACTTGATGCTAACAAAAAGGGGGAGAAAGACAAAGACTCTATCATTCAAGTTAGTCAGGGGGAGTCAACAAGTGAGGGGGAGAAAGTGCTAAAAATTCAAGTCAGTAAAGTGATTGTGCCAGCAATTACTTTCCCTAAGCCACCAGCTCTTGACAATATTGATCTGATCAAGATAGCAGCTGCTAAGTTGGAAAGAAATGACACATTAAAAAAGCTTGATGTAGCAGCAGTTGAGCAAGAGCTAGCTGCAAAATGGAAGAAGCTTGATGAAAATATCAAGAAGGAGTTTGGTCAAATTGGGAAGCAAGACAAGTTATTTTCTCACTTCTCTCAATTGAGACAAATTTCAATTAATGAAATGAGCTTAGGGAACATGGAAAGGGGTCAACCCTCATCAATCAAGTCTCCAAAGGCTAGTGTGATTTTTCAGCCAAAATAAATTATCCAAATAATTCAGACAAAAATCCACTAGACCTATCCTATGAAACCCTTAGGCCAGATGAAAAGAAGCTGCTTGCAAGGTCTATTGCCTTATCCAAAGATCCCAGAGATACAGTGTCAAAGAACAAAATTGCTAAGATCTACAAGAATGGTAAATTAATCTGTGTAGTGGCTGGACATCCACAGTTTGCAGAGGCTAAGAAAGAAGAAAAGGTGAAGCTTAAACAACAACAAAAGAAAGCTGCTTTAAAAGCCGATAAACTAGCGAAGAAGCATGCAACCACAGAAGTTGCATTGTCTGCTGTGATAACTAAAAATCTGAATAAAGGAAAGAAAGAAGAACCAAAGCAGACTAAGAGGAAGTTTAGATACAAAATCCACTCAAAGAGGAAGCTAGATTTTGATGAAGATAAGGAAGACTACATGCCAACCCAATCTACAACTTCAAGCCAATCAGCCATACCTACTGTGAAGGAGGCTGATTTCAAGGTTGATCCTAACATTACTTTCCATGGTAAACCTGTAATTCCCAAGGATGAACCTATAGATTGGGATAGTCTGCCTCTTCCTGATCTAAACATTCCGATCTTTGCTAAACCAAGGAAGACAAAGAAAAGAGCAGTCAAAACAGTCAAGCCTGTCAAGTTTCAATCCAAGCAAGTGGCCAAACCCAAACCTACTGTCAACAAGGGAGATCAACTCTACATTTGTGACATCAAAGAATTTTTAGACATAGATCTCTATCTGGATGAGCTAGAAGAAGTTAGAGCTATGGATGCCTACAAGCACCTTCCAGAGGGACTAGTATTCAGGTACAAGGGTGGTAGGGAGATTACATGGCCACTTCACATAATTCTCAATGAAAGTTATTCCACTTTGGTGACCATCTTCTCTGTAATCAAGAAAAACTTTGGATTCAACATAGTTGCTAAGAAGATGGTACTGAACAAGATTGAGGAGATAAGGAATAGCTGGAGGGGGCCAAATGCACTCCCAAGAGTATTGACAATCCCTTTCACTAAAGATAGGGTGCATTTGAGGCCTTACTGGATTTTGGAGTTTAAAGATGAAAAATGCATCAGAAGATTCTTCAGGGGAAGATCAGCTGAAAATTTCAAGCAATGAAACTCTTATGGAGATGCAAGGAAAGCTGGATCAGAAAAATGAGGATGAATCTGAATTTTATAGGCAACTTCAAAATCAAATTGAGGAGAACAATATGAAGCTGGGAAAGAAGTCAAGACAATCAAGGAAATGATCTAAATGTGCTCAGTATAGAGGAGCACCTTGAAAATGATCTGTAAGACACTCTACAAATCCTCTGTGAGAAATTTCAATAAGTTGCAACACTTGTAAATTTTATCTAATTTATTTCATTCTGTATTCATAGGGTATTTTGTTATCATCAAGTTTCGCTTAGTTTATGGCTACAATTCCAGTAGACAGAAATTGGGGGAGATTGTTAGGAATATGTTGTGTACTTGATGATAACTTGAACAAAACACTTAGTAGATTTTATTTAAGTGAATTTTGTATCTTTCAACGGATAATCATTTCAACATTCGTTGAAAGAGTAGCAATAAGATTAGTAGCACATTAATGCATACTTAAATAGCTTAGTGATCTAGATGTTGTAGAATGTTTAAGTCATGTTGATTACTACATTGATATGCAAGATAGGTTGGTTAATTGTAAATATTAGAATACTTGTAATCTTGTATAAATGAAATGGAGTTAACTGTCAAGAAGACAGTCTCAATGGATGATTCACAAAGCTTCAACGAATGATCAACTTAAGTCTCGACGGATGATCAAACAGAGTTTCAACGGATGATCAACCTGAGTTTCAACGGATGATTAAATTCAAAAGAGCAGTTGATAGTGACTTGACAGTCACATGCGTTGGTTGTATGCAAAAGGAATGTGACAGCCTAATTCAGGTTTTAGAGAACAAAGAAGCATTTCCTTTTCCATGCTAAACTGAAGATATTTAAAGATGCTAGAAAGAAAAGTGAAGAAGCATAAAGTTAGACTAGAAATATTTTTTCTTATTTATTTGTCTTCTTATCATGTAACTTGGTGATATATAAACTAAGAGTAGCAAGTTGAAAATTATCCAAGTGAGTAAGTAATTACCAGAGAAATAGAAAAAGCTACATCTGTAAAGAATTTCTCTGTTCTTTATGTGTTCAACTGGTAAATAGCTGTGTGCAAATATTGCATCACAGAGTTCTCATATTAATATATATCTCTGGTGGAAAAGTTTAATCCACCAGAAAGTTTTTAAGTACTTGTATTTAAATACTGTGTGTTTTGATTTTTATACTTCTTTCATTCCGCATCACTGCTAAATCAAACACAGTTCTATATTTATTAAAGAACTGTTCTTAAAATTGAAAGAATCCAGAATTACATTCAACCCCTTCTATAATTCTTGTTTAGATTGTTTGGGAATGACAAGGTATTTAATAATCCGTAAGAGGACCTCGAGTCTTTTGGAATAAAATAGATACAGACTTTATTTGTGTCAAACATCTACGAAATACTTCCGGGTAATACATATCGACCGACTCTCGGTCTACAATATATACACCACGCTACTCGCTAGTGTTAACATGTAATACGATACATATTATATCACAACAATATCGTCTTATAATACTTTGTAACTGAAATCATGGTAAGCATGGCATCATACGTAAATGCAGTAAATCATTTTTACAACACAACAATAATCTTAAGTAGGGTTTGTAAACTTGCCTGCGGATTTCGAGGTGAAGTGTGCTCTCGAGTTTGTCCGGTAATCTATAAACAAGAACATTATCATTCCGTTAGTTCTTATTCGTACTTAACGTCACTTGTTAAATACTTAACATTTTATAATCGAATAACACGACTCAATCTACTCTCGTCATTTGATTAAAGCACAAATAGTCATTACCATCGATTAAGATTTTTAATCATTATCGTCCATTGTACTTATTCGTTTTACAAGTCGGCTCCCCTCGCGGCATCTAAGGAATTCTACTCACGTGGCCTTGGCACCGATATTTTTATAAAATCGAACAATTAATATTTTCTCTTGAAATTTTTATGGCAGCTTATTTACTCCATATCCCAATCTCTGTTAAATTTTCATGACTTTTAAATAATTTTAAGTCGGTCATTTGTACTCCCAAAATTAATAATTCGTAGCAGTTTTTGTCGCGTAAATCGCGTTTACTAAAACTGACCTAATTTTTGAATCGTAGATCAAAATTAAGCGATTCAAGTGCCTAAACGATCCTTTCGACAAGCTCTGTAATTTACAACTCTTTTTTTTCAATAAAAGATAGTTTATCAATTTTGTAATTTTGTAGAAAACTAAGCTGTCGCGAATCTGGTATTATAAAGACGTTACTATTATGATACATCGTACGTTTTAACACTACCACACTACCAATCATCCAATAATAACCAATACATCAATTATCTACTTATTCATCTCAGGAACTCAAGGTTTTGTGTTCATAGACCTCATCCTTAACAACCAATTCATCAACAACCACCAAATCAACATAATAACACTACACCTATATCCTGTATTCAAGATCTATGCTTTTCTTGAAAGTTCAACACTTAAACAAAGTTTGAAAGAAGGTTTTATACCTTTATTTGGTTCTTGGAAGGCTCTCCATGGATGGATGATGCTTGATATACTCTTGAGTGTGTTTAAAGATCCTAGATCATCCAAGAAATTAACAAAAATAACTTGAAGTTACTATTCATCATCATCTTTATCATTTTATTAACCTAGAAAAACTTAAGAGAATTGGATGAAAGATTTATGTTGCCTTAGTTTGATAATATGGAAGTTTGGAAATTAATTGTAGAATTTTTTCATGGCTTGATCTTGGATTTTGGAATTTGATTTCCTTGTTTTTAGGTGAGGGACGAATAGAGCTGGGTGTTGTTTTGATGCTTGCTTGCTTGATTGGTGCTTGGTTGATTCGAATTGTTCTAATACTATTGAAACAACAATTGTGATACAATGTCTTAATACAATTTTAAGCAGAATATGATAAGAAATTTAACCAATCATAAATACAAAAAAGATTATATTGTTCAACTACTATTTGATAGTACATGTGGCTCCTGGTAGGCCTACTCCTAGGCTCCTACTCCATACAGCTCCTGGTAGGCCTACTCCTAGGCTCCTAACTCCATTCAGCTCCTGGGAGGTCTACTCCTAGGCTCCTAACTCCACGCAGCTCCTGGAAGGAGTAGTCCCGCACGCTACCACTCCTAACTAGCTCAGTCCCGCAAGCAGAACCTTGATAAACCCCAGCACGTGAGACGTTGGCCCAAGCACGTGACGGGGACAACTGTCACACATCAATCATGGGAATAATCAGGGCACGTGTCAGAGGATCCTCAGAACATTCCCCGACCAGTCCCGCGCTAACACGTATAAAACATCCACTCCCGCCAGGTGTCCTCCGCTCCCAGAACCAATGGCTACGATTCAAAGGTACCAACCCCAAAACCCTACCCTTGGGCTATAAATAGCCCAAGAAAGTGAGGTTTTGGGGTTAATCATTCTTACACACTCATACACACACATAGCAACCTTACATTCATATTCATCTCCATCTTCCCCAAAAGCTAGTTCTTACTCTCACGCCGGAGGCGCCGCGGGACTCCAACCCCCCTTCCGGTGTTGTTTTGTAGGGACACAGCCACAACTACACCTCCACAGCGGCGAACGATCCAGGACGCCGTCGAAAGAGCAGCCCCGCCACCGGGAGTTATCACTATTCAAAAACCAAAATATGATACAATGTTACAACATAGAATATGATCATATATTGTACTATATATAGTTGTAATTCAATTACTCATCTTTATATTTCTCAATATACATATTTTTTGCAACAATATTATAACAAACTTAAAAAAAAGTATTTCAACAATGTCAGAAATAACGATATATATATATATATGCATTAAAAAATTTTAAAAATAAATTCTAAAAATTTAAAAATAAAAAGGTAAATTTTTAAAAACCGTGCATCGCACGAGTTATAAGTTAGTATAGAAAATAAATATATATTTTTGCTTGTTTGGTTTTGGTGGGATTTGAACATGGAAATTTGGGTAATGTATAAATAATAATATAAATATTTGTTTTTGGTGAGATTCGAAGCAATTATTATTTTAGTATTTAGATCTAACGGTTCATATTGTTTATTTAAAAAGATTTGACGTTCAAAACCAAACTAAAAAAAGAATACTAAATTATACCCAATTCCAGTTATTATTGTATGATAATGTAATATAGTATAAGTACTATAGATTTGTATAAAAAGATTTTATAAATATTGAATGTTGATTAAAAAAGATTTAGTCTAATATCTTAATATCTTGTGTAATTCATATTTAAATTCATTATTCTAGTTCAATTTCATCTTCGAATCTTTACCAAATTACAATCAATTTATATTTAAAGTTCCATATTGAAACGTATTTTTTTATTATGTATATTTTAGAAACTCTCATGCAAAGCCACAACGGGATATCATTAAATATCTTTTTATTTAATTAAAAAAAGAAGGAACAGATGTTACAACCGGCAATTGCCAATGTAATTCCGTGGGAATTGCCCAGTCTAAGTTGGAGCATTAAGCGGCGAGCTTAATGTAAGTAATAAAACCTAGCTGGACGAAGCCTTTGTGTTGAAATCGAATGATGCGTTTATAATTTTCAAGGCTGTTGATAGCCCCTTGCTTGAATAAATTAGTAGTTATTGACAAAAGAGAGGGGGGATGATGTTACATGCAAAAACAGAATCGGAGGGATCAACAAGCTCTACACCGAAATCATGTCATAATCAACAACAACCTCCTCCCCTATACTATGTGATAAGCCCTCCTCATGATTTTTCCCCACCCCAGACTTGTTCACCTCTTTTTAGCAGCAGTCCTGTTAATTCTCCTCTGCACCCTTCCCGCCCTTCCAATTCTTCCAATACTAGTACCAGACTTCACTCTCATTCCTCCTCTTACAGTAGCAGAGTTTCTGCTGGTTTTGCAAGAAAAGGTTATTCCACTCGAAAGAGATCCAGCTGGACTGAATCTACTATTGTCATCAAAGAACAACAAGACTTCTTATTTTGTGATTATCAACGTTGCAAGTGTTTGATTGCTATTTTTGCTTTAGCTACTGTGTTCGCGCTGTTTTGTTTCATCATTTGGGGGGCTAGTAGGCCTTATCATCCTCATGTTTCTCTAAAGGTAATCCCCTTCTTTTTGTATTTCTCTTCATTTTACTATTTTGTATTTCTATACCATCACAGGTATTTGCTCTGTTATCTGTTACATACTTCCAATATTGTCTCATTTAGATATGTACCTCCAGAAATTTTTTCAGAGTCAAATACCATGGTTTAAATCTTTTATATGTTTTGTACTTCCGTGATCAAATCCCCCCCTCCTTGTTTCAGTCTCACTCACAATACACAGAGTAGTGGTGTCACTGTTTGAGCTAAATCAGTCAGCACAACTGTGTATGTTAGTGTCTGTTGTAATCATGATTTATGGATTTCTTTTGCTTTTATCTCTGTAAAACTGATTTACTTTAAATTTTCGCGCTCCTAGGTAGTTTTTGAAAGTGTAGGAGTTGAGTATACTGATAATGGAGAATGGGGGTAGCCTAGTACAAGATTCATCTCCTTCCCATTTACTTCATGACAAGTCATGAGTCTAAGTCCTAACAAGGTGCAGGAGGGCTTCTCTAACAACTCAACTTGCTTCACAAAATTATTAAACATCTAAAACCCATATCTGGCATGACAGATCTGTAGACAATTTTCATGAAATGAATCACAAGAACATTTTCGTTATTTTCACATGTCATATCAGTACCCTTTTACAAAAGTTTATTTTGGTTTCTTGTAGAGCTTGACGGTGTATAATTTCTATTCCGGGGAAGGATCAGATTTTTCTGGTGTGCCTACAAAGATGCTGACAGTAAACTGTTCAATGAAGATGAGCATTATTAACCCTGCAACATTCTTTGGTATTCATGTTCGTTCAACCACTGTAAATCTCATATTTTCTCAGATTACAGTGGCAACCGGTCAGGTGAGATTCTTGATACCTTAGATAATGTCGACTACACTGCACTTTGAAATGCATCATGTATGTACGGGATATTAAAACTATATATATAAGCTTTGTACTGCTCATACTGACATGTGCATCCATGGTCTATAGCTGCAAAGAAAATACTTGCCAAGAACAAGCCAGAGGATTATGCAAGTAGACATGAAAGGGCAAAGGGTTCCTCTTTATGGGGCTGGAGCGAGCTTACCTATAATGTCAGATAAACCAAATTCGGTTCCAATGAAACTAGACATGGAAATAATATCGAATGGTAATGTGGTGGGAAAATTAGTGAAGACAAACCATATCCAGCATATTATTTGTTTCTTGGTCATCACAAATTCCAGAAACATTGAAGTTATTAAGTTTACAGAAAAATCATGTATACACGATTAACTAGTCTGGTGTTGAGGCTGACAGTGAAGAATAATATTTTGATTGGTAACATATTTATAAGACACGCCCTTTTACGTTCTTATTTTAATCCATGTCATTGCAGCCTTACAGCTCATATGTTAAATAGTTAAAATTTCTGAATTAGTAATAATTTGAACAGTAATAAATAAGATTGTTTGATAAAATTATTTAAATTTCTGAATGATAACATTAACGTGTTTGTGGTTGAGTGGTTGATAATATTCGATAATTCTTTTTATTGTTGTTTAAATTAAAATATATATAATTAAAATATTTTTTTGATAAGTTAAAATATTATCATTTTGTAATAATTAGGCAACTTTAAAAATTAGACCGTAAATAAGTACAATCACTAATAATCTTAAGATAATACAACATATTAAAAACGAAAATATTTTTTTAAATATATATATATATACGTGTGTTTTCTTGAAGAGAGAACCCTTTTTATACCTTGATTCTATTATAAAATTTCATCAAATTTATTGCTAACGTAGAAAGATGATTATATATTTAAATATAATAAAAAGTTTAACAATTGAAAATTGAAAAATAAATTGATTTTAAATTTGATTCTATTATGCAATATAACTGTGATTTTACTACAAACCCATTTTAAACAATTTCATCAAATTACAATTATTTTTAAATAAAAAAATTGTGCAATTTATCATTAATTTGGTAATTAAAATTTATAACAATATATGATTAAAAATGAAATAAATTATGTATTTATATTTTTAAATAATAGTTCATCTCTATATAAAAATTACTTCATGTATTGACATCCCCAATATATATAAGTTTCAAAGAAAGTTTACGTATTTTTCTATTTTAATTCAAATAATTATACATTTAATTATTTTTGATTTATTCATAAGTAATTTAAATTAAACTTTTATTTTCTAAATACAAAACATGAAATTTAAAAATTTACAAACTTTTTTAATCACAAAATTCACTACATGTGTTTACATACTACTAAGAGGATAAAAAGATTGTTTTTAATAAAAGATGAATAATATTAAGTAAAATGACAAAATTTAAATTGCTACATGCGAATTGAAAGAAGGTGACATAAATATAATTTGACGTGGAAATTTAAAAATTAATTTAAAAGTTCACTCGTCCAACACTTGAGAAGAAATCCAGTCGTTCAGATGTATGAAATTTTTATCAAACAATGTGAACAGATGAAAAAAGATTGGTTCAATTCTTAATCAATTATTTACATGTTAACAAATGGGGCCTTAGTTCCAAATCAAAACTCTGTTTAGACTCAGTTAATTTGCTAGCTTACACAAACAAAACAAAAGAATGTAATATGCAGATTAACACATTGAATTCATTGAGATAAACTGCCGGGTCTGTAAGAACTCTGCTACCAGGCACTCAGGCAGCAGTTTGCCGCCAAAGCTAGCTAGTAGGGGGCAAATACTAAATATAGACCTCCCAGTGATATTCTTTGAAGATAGCTAACCCTCGAGCAGGCTGAGAAGAACTAGAGTAGCTATCTTGTCGTGTTTTAAATTTAGAAAATGTACCTAAATCGGAAGGGCAGCTAGTTATTTTTTATTAGGGAAAAATATCAAGTTAGTCACTCTGTTTCGTCTAAATATATCAAGTATGTCATTACTTTCTAGTTTGACTCAATTTGATAATTAATTTAAAAATTTGTATTAAATAAATCATCTCTCGATAACTAAATCGATAAAAAAATAATTTGTAAATAACTAAATTGATACAAATTTTCAAATTGGTAACCAAATTGAGTCAAACTGGAAAGTAATGACCTATTTGATACATTTGGATGAAATAAGTGATCAATTTGATATTTTTTCCTTTTTTATTATCACAATCACAAAACCGTGTTCTCTGTTGTAAAGCAGATAATAATGTGTCGATAACAGATCATTGTCGGCGCAAGTATTAACAACTTTCTTCCAGTGAACTACATTTCACAGCTTAAAACATGGAACTGGATTCACTACAACTACTTATATGCTGACTGTTGGCTATAGGCACAATAAGTACCACCAAATGAAGGCCCATAAAACAATCATGCTACTAGGCCAAAGGTCCACCAGGCCCACGGGCCGAAGGCCCACGGAGCATTACAGACCAAGGCCCACCTTTCCTCTCAACCGTTGGAAACATATAGGCATAACGCCCCCTTTTCACTCCTCCTCATCAATGATGAGTAACGGACAAACATTAATGGTAAATTGGGTATAAAACCTCTTGAAAAGTAAGAAATAAGGATATTCTCATTTTCTCAAACACTCTACTTTCCTTGTATTTCTTTACCCACATTTGCAACCAGATTCTTATTCTCACACCGGAGGTGAATCGGGGGGATAATCCCTCGTATTCTCTTCTCTTTCAGGTCACAGCCGAAGGCATATTCACGGAGGCCGAAACTTGTTCATTCATCCGAACGAATATGGGCGTAACATTTGGCGCCGTCTGTGGGAAATACGAGGATCACAAGATGAGATATCGAGACAATGATGAACGTAACTCATGAGCATTCCCCACCACCAGGTTTTACCCCACACGATGCCGGGCAACCGTCCACCCTAGTGGACGCCGATGGAGTTATCACACTAACTCCTGAGGAAGAAGCCTTACTCCTAAAAATCCAAGCGGAAAAGCTAGCTGCGGAGAAGGGCAAGGCCAAAGACGACCAAGCAGGGAAGGAGGCGGAGGCCCGCGCAAGGAGAAGAGAGGCCGATGCGTTACGACTAAAATCCCTACAGCTGCAAAGAGAAGAAATTGAGCTTCAGGAAAAAACATTGCGTGAGGCATTGCAGGCCGATGAGCCAGAAAGAACGACTAACACGGGAAAGACCGTAGGGTGCATGACGAAGAAGATGAATTTGACTCTGATTCGCATCCCCGAAGAAAGAGGACGAAGCAACCCTTTCTCTGATTCGGACGAAGAACCCGGGAGTCCCAAATCAGGCTAACACGCCTAGAAAAGGCCATGACGGAAGAAATTGAACAGTATCGACCCCCTCCAGGAGAAGAAAGGCAGTTCCCAAAGATGAGTGAGTTTAACGGAAAGGGAGATGTTAGGTCACACACATACTGTAGAGGGGGTGAATACAGTGTATAATACAATCAAATCGAACTTTAATATCTTGAGTAACAGAAAACAAACTTTATTGAAACAATAAACTCTGTTACACTATGGAACTGTTACCTCTCAGTGATGAACAAATATCATGAGAGCTGCTAGGGTTACAATAAATAATCTTCTTGAATATGATAACACTTATAGTGTAAATCCTATGTCTGTGTTTATATACTACACAGTTACAAGATAATCGCTAATTGATATGGAATATAATTCTGCTTCCTAAAATATATCAATCAGATATCTTTTCTTCCAAGTATTCCATTCTTCACGGAACTCCTTCTTCATGCATATCTCTTCTTATGTTTATCTCGATCTTCTTTCCTTTAATCAGCTACTTTCCTTATCTGATCTTCCTTCAGCACTTAAGTTCTGATATCCAACTTCTGATGATTATCTCCTGATAATATAAGTACTGATATCCTTAAGTCCTGACTTCCAGTATAAGTACTGATTTCCAGTTAAGTACTGATTTGTCCTGTTAAGTAAGATCTGAAAACTAAACATAAATCATATTAGCCATGACATTATCAAATATATCTAACAATCTCCCCCAACTTGTAAATTAGCATAATATACAAGTTTAACAGATATTTGATGATGTCAAAAACATTAAGTACAAATGCATGAGAATTAGACTAGATAACTACAACTTATAGTCCTTAAAGATTTACCAATATTTAACTTCTGATAACAACTTCAGTCTGTACAAATATCAGAATTTAAGTAGTTGTAGATCTTTGACGTGGCTTCATCTTCTGATCTCTCTGATGTCAGGAGTTGTTCTGAGATAGTTCTTCAACAAACATCTTTCAGCATATCTAAGTTCATCAATCATTCTCCTTTTGGCATCTTTAAGCTCTGCAGTATCTTCACCAATTTGAAAGATTGCAGCCCTGAGATCATTAATCTTTGCTTTTCTTATATCCTGATCCAGTCTGATCAAATAAGCTTTATCAGACTCAAGATTGAATTGCACAGCCCTGTACCCTAGAAAGGTAGTTATAATTTGAGCAGAATTGGGCTTCATTTCAACTATATCACCCTTGTGATCTCCGTACTTTGGAACATATGTGCTGTCAGATTTAACAGAATAAAGCCTTTTCTGTCTCTGAATCTGATCCTTCAAATAGTTTGCAGCAGTTCCTGTCAATCTGTCATCCACTTGAAGTAAGAATAGTACATGCTCCAATTCTTCAAAATACTTCAATGGAATGACATTTTGCCTTATATGATAAACCCTACCATATGTCATGAAATACAACAAGATGTATTCTTTCAAGTAGGTATGGTAAACCATTTGTACAGATTCCAGTTGATTCAATCTCTCAGGAGTTGCTCCAATACCTGGTTCACTCAAGGAAGTTGGATCATTGGTAGTGTTTTGTATTCTCCTTTCATCAGCACTTCCCAATCCAGTTTTATCTCTTGCTTCCTTTCCAGTAACTACTCTAGCTTCAAAACCACTTGCAGTAGTCTTCAAAGGTTGAGTCTGTTTTGCTTTAGTGAATCCTGGTAGGAGTGTCTTTGGTCTATCTTCTGATATCAAGTTAACTTGAGCTATGTCAGAGGTTACTTTCTTCTTCTGAATATAAGAACTTACAGTTTCTTGACTCTGAACAACTTGAGCCATGTCAGAGGTTGTTTTAAGAACTTTTCTTGAAGTCAGAGCAAGATCATCCTTTTCATCAGTAATTTCTTCATCCTCAGGAGGCACATAAACCTTGATAGGTTCACCAACCTTTTCTTTACCCTTGGATCTTGGATCTATCTGCGGTTGTGATTTAGCCAATGTTGCTTCAGTATGTATCCTTTCTTTGATCACAATGCCTTTGAGTTTTGGAAGTGGCTTTTTACCAGAAGCTTCAGATTTAGATGTGACTTTCTCTGATTTAAGTCTGATACTGAGTCATCAAGATTTGAAAGTGATGATGACTCAGATTCTGAAAGCTTGCCTGAGACTGATGTTGATGAGGAGATGATGAAGCTGTGTGCTCTTATGGTGAAAGGAATCACAAAGATTGCATACAGGAAGTTCAGGAAGGGAAAGAAGTTTTCCAGGAAAGGCATAAGTTCTGATAAGAAGAATTTCAGAAGATCTGAAGGCAGAGGAGGAAAGTCTGACAGAGGAGATTATACCAATGTTAAATGCTATAACTGTGGTGAGAAAGGCCACATATCTCCTGACTGTAAGAAGGTAAAGGGTGACAAAGGCAAGACTCTTGTCACAAAGCAAAAAAGCTGGACAGACACCTCAGACTCTGAAAGTGAGGAGAACTATGCATTGATGGCAAATGCTGATAAAGAAAGTGCTGAGAGCAGTTCTGAAGCTGCTGAAACAAAGGTACCTCAGACTACTTATGCTTTTCATACTGATGATATTAATGAGTTGAGAAGATATCTTAAAACCATGTTTGTTAGTTATAGAGATCAAACTTTAACATGTGAAAGATTAACTTCTGAAAATCTTGCTTTTAAGAAAAGAAATGATTTCTTAGAAAAAGAGTTAGTCATGTTTCATCAAACTCAGAAGGATAGAGATGATGCTTTCTATGTTAGGGATGAAGTGCTAAAAATGAATGAATCTCTAAAAACTGAGTTAGAAAAGGAAAGAGAGATTATAAGGACTTGGACTAATTCTGGCAAAACAACTCAAAAGTTGCTAAGTAGTGGAAACTGGAAAGAGGGCTTAGGTTATGGAGAGGATAAGAATGATAAAGGAACTGAAGAAATTAAGCCTGTTGTTAAGCAAAAGCCAAAGTTAAAACCTGTTAAGTTTGTAACTGTAAAGTCTGAAAATGAGAAATCAGAAGTTAAAGAGGAATTAACTTCTGACAAACTAAAACAGGAAAAGACACTTGAAGTAAACATAGGCTTAATGACAAAGAAGCAGCTTAAGCATAAGCTGAAAGATGTTAAGAATGCAAATAAGGTAAAATCACCTAGGAAAAATAGGAATGGAAAGGAAGGTGTGAATAAAAGCAATGATTATAAACCTGTTCCTGATGCTCCTAGGAAAACATGTCATAACTGTGGAAGTTTTAATCATCTGGCTTCTTTTTGCAGGAAGAATAAGAATATTAACTCCTTACCTTCAAAATCAGGAGTTAAGAGTCAGTCTGTTAGATACAAACCACAAAATCCTTGTTTTCATTGTGGTAGTTTATGGCATTCCATTTATACTTGTAAGGAATATCATAGTTTGTACTATGATTATTATCAAATAAAACCTTCTTTGAAGAAAGTTTCCATTGTTCCTTCTAGTGTAAATTATGATTCAAAGTCTGATAATGTAAGTTCTGACAAGAAAAATGTTAACATAAACTCTGATGCTAAATCCGCTGCAAATGTTAACAAACTTAATAAGACCAAAGGATCCAAGCAAGTATGGGTCCTTAAAACTAATAATTAGTGGTCTTTGTGATTGCAGGGCAACAGGAAAAATATTCTAGTTCTGGACAGTGGATGTTCAGGACATATGACTGGAAATAAGGTTCTGCTATCAGACTTTGTGGAGAAAGCTGGCCCAAGTGTTTCCTATGGAGATGGCAACATTGGAAAAACATTGGGATATGGCAATATCAATCTTGGGAATGTCATAATTAAAGATGTAGCTCTGGTCTCAGAACTTAAACACAATCTGCTGAGTATAAGTCAAATCTGTGACAGAGGTTATCATGTTGATTTCTTTGAAGAACACTGTGAAATTATGAGTAAATCTAAAGGCAAAGTTGTTCTGAAAGGATACAGTCGTGGTAACATTTATGAAGCTAAGCTTTCAACAAGTACTGATGGTTCTGCAATTTGTCTGATGAGTAGAGCATCAATTGAAGAAAGCTGGAATTGGCACAAGAAACTCTCTCATTTAAATTTCAACAATATAAATGAACTGGTCAAGAAAGATCTTGTGAGAGGACTGCCAAAGTCAGTATTTGCTCCTAATGGCCTTTGTGATTCCTGTCAGAAGGCCAAACAAAGAAAATCTTCATTCAAGAGCAAGACTGAATCATCAATTCTTGAGCCTTATCATCTACTACATGTTGATCTATTTGGTCCAGTGAATGTCATGTCTATTGCAAAGAAGAAATATGCGTTGGTCATAGTGGATGAGTTCACCAGATACACATGGGTGTATTTCTTGCACACAAAAAGTGAAACTGCATCTATCTTGATTGATCATGTCAAACATCTGGATAAATTGGTCAAAGATTCTGTGAAAATCTTAAGGAGTGATAATGGCACTGAGTTCAAGAATTTGATGATGGAAGAGTTCTGCAAAAACCATGGAATAAAGCAGGAATTTTCTGCTCCTAGAACTCCACAGCAAAATGGAGTTGTTGAAAGGAAGAATAGAACTCTCATTGAAGCTGCACGTACAATGCTTGAAGAAGCAAAGCTTCCAACCTATTTTTGGGCTGAAGCTGTGCAGACTGCTTGTTTTACTCAAAATGCAACACTTATTAACAAGCATGGAAAAACACTATATGAGATGGTGAAGAAAAAGAAGCCAAATCTGAAGTACTTTCATGTATTTGGATGCAAGTGTTTTGTTCTCAAGACTCATCCTGAACAGCTATCCAAGTTTGATCTAAAAGCTGATGAAGGAATCTTTGTTGGATATCCACTTTCCACAAAAGCCTTCAGAGTCTATAATTTGAGAACAAAAGTTGTCATGGAATCTATCAATGTCTCTTTTGATGACAAGAAGATTACTGGTCTTGAAGATTTCATTGACCATGATTAGCTGAGATTTGAAAATGAAGACTCAAATTCTGATACTGAAAATCCTGACAGTCTAAGTCCTGATACTGTGAACTCTGATGGATTAGACTCTGATGTTATTGAAACTGTGGTGACTACGTCAAAGGAAGATGCACCTATGCAGGGGGAGCATACTCAAGATCCTACCATATCTCAAGAAACATCAGAACATACATCTGGCTCTTCAAGTTCTGATTCGTCAAGTTCTGATAAGCCAAATTCTGATAGTGCTGAAAATCTAAATTCTGAAGAATCCAACTCAGAGAGCATAGTTTCAGGGGGAGCATCAGAAAATGAAAATGAAGACAGCATGGATCATGGGGGAGCATCCAGTTCTAGAGAAAACCTTCCATCTGCAAGGAAGTGGACAAAGTCACATACACCTGATTTGATAATTGGAAATCATGATGCAGGTGTCAGAACTAGAACAGGTACTTCAAATGAATGTCTTTACAATTCTTTTCTGTCTCAGACTGAGCCAAATAAAGTGGAAGAAGTTCTTCAAGATGCTGATTGGGTGCAAGCAATGCAGGAAGAGTTAAATGAATTTGAAAGAAACAAAGTCTGGACCCTAGTGCCAAGACCAAAGAATAGATCTGTTGTTGGTACAAAGTGGGTGTTCAGAAACAAAACTGACAGTGATGGTATAATTACAAGGAATAAGGCAAGGCTGGTTGCAAAAGGATATTCTCAACAGGAGGGAATTGATTATGATGAAACATTTGCACCAGTTGCTAGGTTAGAAGCAATAAGGATATTTTTGGCTTATGCTGCTCACAAAAAGTTTACTATCTTTCAAATGGATGTGAAAACTGCTTTTCTCAATGGAGAATTGGAGGAGGAAGTATATGTTGAACAACCTCCAGGCTTCAAATCCCAGCATTCAGGAAGAGCATATACTTCCTTAAATTCCTGTTAGCTCTTCCTGAATGCTGGGATTTGAAGCCTGGAGGTTGTTCAACATATACTTCCTCCTCCAATTCTCTATTGAGAAAAGCACTTTTCACATCCATTTGAAAGACAGTAAACTTTTTGTGAGCAGCATAAGCCAAAAATATCCTTATGGCTTCTAACCTAGCAACTAGTGCAAATGTTTTATCATAATCAATTCCCTCCTGTTGAGAATATCCTTTTGCAACCAGCCTTGCCTTATTCCTTGTAATTATGCCATCACTGTCAGTTTTGTTTCTGAAAACCCACTTTGTACCAACAACAGATCTATTTTTTGGTCTTGGCACTAGGGTCCAGACTTTGTTTCTTTCAAATTCATTTAACTCTTCCTGCATTGCTTGCACCCAATCAGCATCTTGAAGAGCTTCTTCCACTTTCTTTGGCTCAATCCGAGAGAGAAAAGAATTGTAAAGACATTCGTTTGAAGTACCTGTTCTAGTTCTGACACCTGCATAAGGATTTCCAATTATCAAATCAGGTGTATGTGATTTTGTCCACTTCCTTGCAGATGGAAGGTTTTCTCTAGAACTGGATGCTCCCCCATGATCCATGCTGTCTTCATTTTCATTTTTCTGATGCTCCCCCTGAAACTATGCTCTCTGAGTTGGATTCTTCAGAATTTAGATTTTTAGCACTGTCAGAACTTAACGAAGATCCAGACGTATGTTCTGATGTTTCTTGAGATGTGGTAAGATCTTGAGTATGCTCCCCCTGCACAGGTGCATCTTCCTTTGGCGTAGTCACCACAGTTTCAATAACATCAGAGTTTAATCCATCAGAATTTACAGTATCAGGACTTAGACTGTCAGGATTTTCAGCATCAGAATTTGAGTCTTCATTTTCAAATCTCAGCTGATCATGGTCAATAGAATCTTCAAGACCAGTAATCTTCTTATCATCAAAGGAGACATTGATAGATTCCATGACCACTTTTGTTCTCAAATTATAGACTCTGAAGGTTTTTATGGAAAGTGGATATCCAACAAAGATTCCTTCATCAGCTTTTAGATCAAACTCTGATAGCAGTTCAGGATGAGTCTTGAGAACAAAACACTTGCATCCAAATACATGAAAGTACTTCAGATTTGGCTTCTTTTTCTTCACCATCTCATATGGTGTTTTTCCTTGCTTGTTAATGAGTGTTGCATTTTGAGTAAAACAAGCAGTCTGCACAGCTTCAGCCCAGAAATAGGTTGGAAGCTTTGCTTCTTCAAGCATTGTACGTGCAGCTTCAATGAGAGTTCTATTCTTCCTTTCAACAACTCCATTTTGCTGTGGAGTTCCAGGAGTAGAAAATTCCTGCTTTATTCCATGGTTTTTGCAGAACTCTTCCATTATCAAATTCTTGAACTCAGTGCCATTATCACTCCTTAAGGTTTTCACAGAATTTTTGACCAATTTATCCAGATGTTTGACATGATCAATCAAGATAGATGCAGATTCACTTTTTGTGTACAAGAAATACACCCATGTGTGTCTAGTGAACTCATCCACTATGACCAATGCATATTTCTTCTTTGCAATAGACATGACATTTACTGGACCAAATAGATCAACATGTAGTAGATGATAAGGCTCAAGAATTGATGATTCAGTCTTGCTCTTGAATGAAGATTTTCTTTGTTTGGCCTTCTGACAAGAATCACAAAGGCCATCAGGAGCAAATACTGACTTTGGCAGTCCTCTCACAAGATCTTTCTTGACCAGTTCATTTATATTGTTGAAATTTAAATGAGAGAGTTTCTTGTGCCAATTCCAGCTTTCTTCAATTGATGCTCTACTCATCAGACAGATTGCAGAACCATCAGTACTTGTTGAAAGCTTAGCTTCATAAATGTTACCACGCCTGTATCCTTTCAGAACAACTTTGCCTTTAGATTTACTCACAACTTCACAGTGTTCTTCAAAGAAATCAACATGATAACCTCTGTCACAGATTTGACTTATACTCAGAAGATTGTGTTTAAGTCCTGAGACCAGAGCTACTTCTTTAATGATGACATTCCCAAGATTGATATTGCCATATCCCAATGTTTTTCCAATGTTGCCATCTCCATAAGAAACACTTGGGCCAGCTTTCTCCACAAAGTCTGATAGAAGGGCTTTATTTCCAGTCATATGTCCTGAACATCCACTGTCCAGAACTAGAATATTTTTCCTGTTGCCCTGCAATCACAAAGACCACTAATTATTAGTTTTAAGGACCCAGACTTGCTTGGATCCTTTGGCCTTATTAAGTTTGTTAACATTTGCAGCGGATTTAGCATTAGAGTTTATGTTAACATTTTTCTTATCAGAACTTACACTATCAGACTTTGAATCAGAATTTACACTAGAAGGAACAATGGAAACTTTCTTCAAAGAAGGTTTTAATTGATAATAATCATAGTACAAACTATGGTATTCCTTACAAGTATAAATGGAATGCCATAAACTACCATAATGAAAACAAGGATTTTGTGGTTTATATCTAACAGACTAACTCTTAACTCCTGATTTTGAAGGTAAGGAGTTAATGTTCTTATTCTTCCTGCAAAAAGAAGCCAGATGGTTAGAACTTCCACAGTTATGACATGTTTTCCTAGGATCATCAGGAACAGGTTTATAATCATTGCTTTTATTCACACCTTCCTTTCCATTCCTATTTTTCCTAGGTGATTTTACCTTGTTTGCATTCTTAACATCTTTCAACTTATGCTTAAGCTGCTTCTTAGTCATTAAGCCTATGTTTACTTCAGCTGTCTTTTCCTGTTTTAGTTTGTCAAAAGTTAATCCCTCTCTAACTTCTGATTTATCATTATCAGACTTTTCAGTTACAAACTTAATAGGTTTTAACTTTGGATTTTGCTTAACAACAGGCTTAATTTCTACAGTTCCTTTATCATTCTTATCCTCTCCATAACCTAAGCCCTCTTTCCAATTTTCACTACTTAGCAAATTTTGAGTTATTCTGCCAGAGTTAGTCCAAGTCCTGATTATCTCTCTTTCCTTTTCTAACTCAGTTTTTAGAGATTCATTCATTTTTAGCACTTCATCCCTAACATAAAGAGCATCATCTCTATCCTTCTGAGTTTGATGGAACATAACTAACTCTTTTTCTAAGAAATCATTTCTTTTCTTAAAAGCAAGATTTTCAGAAGTTAATCTTTCACATGTTAAAGTTTGATCTCTATAACTAACAAACATGGTTTTAAGAGATCTTTTCAACTCATTAATATCATCAGTATGAAAAGCATAAGTAGTCTGAGGTACCTTTGTTTCAGCAGTTTCAGAACTGCTCTCAGCACTTTCTTTATCAGCATTTGCCATCAATGCATAGTTCTCCTCACTTTCAGAGTCTGAGGTGTCTGTCCAGCTTTTCTGCTTTGTGACAAGAGCCTTGTCTTTGTCACCCTTTACCTTCTTACAGTCAGGAGATATGTGGCCTTTCTCACCACAGTTATAGCATTTGACATTGGTATAATCTCCTCTATCAGACTTTCCTCCTCTGCCTTCAGATCTTCTGAAATTCTTCTTATCAGAACTTATGCCTTTCCTGGAAAACTTCTTTCGCTTCCTGAACTTCCTGTATGCAATCTTTGTGATCCCTTTCACCATAAGAGCACACAGCTTCATCATCTCCTCATCAGCATCAGTCTCAGGCAAGCTTTCAGAATCTGAGTCATCATCACTTTCAGAACTTGATGACTCAGTATCAGACTTTGTTAAAAGAGCTTTATCCTTGTCTTTCCTTGAGGTAGCTGCCTTGGGGGATTCTTCTTCAGCCTTAAGAGCAACTGTTCTTGACTTTCCTCCTTTTCTCTTGCTTCTTTGTTCCATCTCAAGTTCATGAGTCTTGAGCATTCCATAAATTTCATCAAGAGTTGTTTCATCAAGATTGTAATTATCTCTTATTGTTGTTGCCTTCAAATCCCAACATTCAGGAAGAGCTAACAGGAATTTAAGGTCTGAATCTTCAAGATCATACTCCTTATTAACCAGTGACAGATCATTCAAGAGTTTGACAAATCTATCATATAAATCAGTCAATGATTCATTAGCCTTTGAATCAAAGTGTTGTTAGGTCCCAATTTGTTTGTAGAAGGGGGGGTTGAATACAAACAGTACCAAATAATCGAATAAATGCGGAATAAAAAAAATGTGAAACAAAATTCAAGTTAAATAAAAATATTATTAAACTTGAAAGGTGTTACAACAACTGTATCGATTACAAGGTATTAATCTCAAATCAATTATCACAAATCTAGAATAAATTCGACATGAACTTTTTCTATTTTTACAATAATTAGAATCAAATGCTAAACGCGATTTGAGATTAAGTTCTAGGGATTTTGATCCGCTAGATTGTTACACAAGAACAAGATAAAGATTTCTAGTTGATTGGATTTAACTTTGCAATCTAGAAATTGATCTTTGAGTTTCAGCAGAGAACAATGAAATATTTCTTAGGCGGCTGCTGTGTTCTTGTATTTTTTCAGTTAATTAATGTCTTCTGCTTCTTTTTCTTTTTGTATGCAATCCAACAAAATTACTTGAACTGCAATGACAATCGGTAGGACAATCTCTTTGGCTCAGCAAGACTTTCAGTAGGACTTTCAATTGTACTAGCAAGACAATCTGATTGAACTACAATGACTATCGGTATGACAATCAGTTGAACTAGCAAGACAATCTCCTTCCTAGTGTAACTTTCGGTATGACAATTGAAATGACTTGGCATGACAATCGGTATGACAATCCAGATTGTCATGCTAGTTCATTTTCAATTGTCTTGCTGATTTAAGATTGAATTTAATCCAATTAAACTTCTGAAAATTCCTAAAATTAATTCAGAATTAATTAATCAATTAATTCAATTAATAAATAAATTATTCTTCGCAGATATAATTTATTTTCTTAATTAAATTAGATGACTTAATTAATTAATAGAGAATTAATTCTAGTCTTGAACAGCAACCATTCTTCTGCAAATCTTCTGAAAATCACTGAAAATTATGAATCAATTCCACCACTTCAACGTTGACACTCGATGTACTGTCTGGTTCATGAGTGACTAACTTCCATGACGTTTCTTCATGTCTTGACTTTGATACTCTGATTTTCTTCAGATTAAATCCTTGTAATAAATGATACCCTGACGAGATCTCTGTCACTTGATTAAATCCACGATCTTGATTTATATCACTGAGGCATGATCAAATTCTTGAACTTCTTCCAGTGAATTAACTCCTCAAGTCTGTAGATGAACCTTGTTTCTGAATCCTTTGACAGATATTACTTTGCGAGATCTCTCTGACGGTCGATCCACTATTTACTTATTACATTCTTATTTGAGTTGAGTTGAATCCTCGAATATACAAATAGGCTATGATATATGACTTACAATCTCCCCCTATTTGTTTGTTAGACAATAACACACAAATACCTAGAGGATAACTCAACTAACAAATAAGAAAAAGATATAAACATACATGCAAAGTAAATAGTAGAAAAGTTCTGGACTAGATTTAACATTTTCCAGATTCCAAGTAGATGTTCCTCTAGACTGAACATATCTTCAAGTAGTTCCATCTTCATTTGTACAACCACATTTCCAGTTGAGAAGCCCATATCTCTCTTGCTTCTCCCCCTATGAGAATCAACTGATTAAAGAAGATCACCTTCGTTTACCACCTCTCCCGTACAATAGGATCCGCAGATAAAAGCCAATGGTACTCCCCTTTTGAAAACAGCTTCTTCCCTTACTAGAAAATCACCTTGTGTTTACCACCTCTCCCGTACAATAGGATCCGTAGTTACAAACAACAATGGTGTGGTGTAGTGTACATGAACTTTTTCTACCTCCCTGCTATTTCTCCCCCTTAGTTGAGAAATCCTCCAAACTATTACTTAAGCTTTTATCTCCCCCTTAAAGAAGGAATGTATGCCGTCGTCTGAAGGAGTTCTCATATTTCACTTGGTTGGAAAAGAAATAACAAGAAGTTTCTCTTTCTTCCTCACTGTGAGTGTGTGATTCTGTTTAGTGTACCTCACATGTGTTTCACTCTTCTCTCCACTCGTGTTTACACTCTTTCTCACAAGTGTATCACTCCTCTCATAGCTCCATATTCCAGCTGTACCTGCAAGGAAAATCACCTTAGCCATCCTTAAGGAGGTCACAGGTGGTGCAATGGGAGTTCGCAAATCCCCATCCTTGTTAAACTCGTCAGATGAATCTGAGTCATAATCTACAAGTTGCTAGTTTCCCTTTTAGGGTTCCAGATTTGAATTCTGGGAAGGTAAACAATGATCCAAAGAATTTAGCATAAAGATCACAGTTCCCTTCTAATGCCTGTGAAGACATTTCCTTGTGACTCATCAGGTAATATCTGAATCATTATCAACAAGTTGCCGATCTGCACCTATGTCAGATCCACTATCCGCAGATGCATCCAGGGGATTTAAGCCTGGGGAGGTAGACACTGACCACTGACATATGGCTTTTGGATCAGTATCCTCTCCTAACACCTGTAAAGGCAATTGGTCTATTAACGAACCTTGAACAATCGAATCTGACCTTAAAATGGTCGAAACTCTTGTTTCCGTCAACTCATCCTTTGTGTGTGTAACCTCTCCTTGTGCATCAGGAATTGATTATGTTTGAAGTGGTGACACTACATTGGATACCTTGGCCGATAGGCAAATTTCAATAGACACACCCTGTTGAGAGAATGAATTTAGTAACTGTTTTTGTGCCTTTTCAGCCATTACATCTTTTTGAGAAGATGTATGGGGGCTAGCAGTTGTCTCGGTTTAAATACTACTCATCTATGTATGAGACAGAGCTACTGGGTTGACTACAGAACCTTCCTTATGTGGTGCACTAGGCACTATCTCCCTCATGCTCATTCATACTACTTTTAGTGGTAAAAGAGTGTTGGTTGGTTCTCTTTTTGTGTTTGTCTTTACAGTCTGGGATAGACGTTGTGGGTTTTCAACCTCATGACTGTCAATGAAAGAAAGTCATTGGAGACTGAACCTGTAACACAGAATATATGGTAATAGAGAGAAAATGATTTACAATAGTGATTTCAAAAGATTTTACATGAAATAAGAAATCACTAATGTAGAAAGAAGTTTGATTTTGTTTTTCAATATGAATGAGTTTTTGATAAAAAATTGATCACTTAGGGTAAAGTCTAAGTAATTCTCATTCATGTCAAAAGCTTACAAATATCTGCAACATAATGTTAACAACATATCATTGACCGATAGTTGTCAAGTACTTTAGATACTAATTGTTATGTTGCATAATCAATATACCACTGCACATATAAAACAATATGATTGTGCTTAGTGATAAGATAGTTATTAATATGACGACTCTACTTATTCATATAAAATTATAACTTCTGTTAGAGTGCCATACCATGTCCTTGACGATTGCTTGAGCAGTATACTAGTTCATACCAACCTGAAGTGAGATTGTGAAGAAGAGATTGCATAGTCCAATAGATCTGCAGCTGCAAAGTCCATGAACTGTGGTGCACTGACTTCCTCTTTTAATTCACCAATCAGGAGTACACTTGTACACATCTTACTAGAGTCCAATTCCAAGTGTAATGTGCAGCAGGTGCTTGATATGTCGTAATATTCCCAAGTCTCGTCACTGGTGCTATATGTTGGATACTGCTTCCTGATAATAACCTAGCACAATATACAAAATTACAATGATAACATTCCCAGCTTGCAAACAGCCATATCCCTCAGATAAACCTTTGCTGTTATCTCCAAAGGTAACCATGGGGCCAGCTTTCTCAATCCACATTTGATAGCAGGGCTCTATCTCCGGTCATATGTCTTGATGATCCACTGTCAAAAATCCACACTACCGGTTACACCTGTTTAATACCCTGCACTACAAATGGATTAGACCTTCTTCGGAACCCAAACTTGGTTGGGCCCGGCATACTTGTAGAACTGTCCTTTGTCAGGCAAAACAACATTTTTAATTTTAATTGCCTCAACTTTCTCAATGACTGAACATTTGACCTTGTAAACAGCGTTAACAAATTTATGTTTAAGCTTAGGCACAAATGTCTCCTTTCTAGCCTTAGAAGGACTAGCAGTCTTAGACCTATCATGCTTCTTGTTATTCACATGCTGACGAGGAGTAGTCTTATCATTAGACACATGCTTACCATTAAAATAAGCATACATCATATTAAAAGCACAAGACATACAATTAGCAACACCACATGCTTTATGAGAGTGATTAACAGCAGGCAATTTATGCATGGTAGACATGGCATTTTTGTTATCCAACTCATGTGTGTCTGAGTTAGTCTCAGTTGCTTTCACAACTTTGACTGGAACTTTCGACACACTTGACTTGGAAACAACCTTCTCATTAGCAAGATCTTCAGCACGTATTTCTTCTTGAATAACAGAAGAGGTCGCATCAAATGGTTCAGCAATTGATGCTTTATAGAGGGGTTCATCAACACCCTTAAGCACATGTGGTACTTCCCTCCCTTTAGCACAGACATGAGGAGGGGAGTTTATGCCTAATTCTCCAATAGCAGCATTGTAATCATAACCTATTCCAGATGTTTGATTAACAGCTTGCTTACTGTAGAACTCTTTAGCCTTCGAACAAGAATTGAAGTAGGCTCTAACCTTAGTCTCAAGACCGGTGATCTAGTCTTTGAGAATAGTTTCGAGTTTTCTATAACAGTCAACTCTATTCTCTAGAAAAGATACCTGTTCTTTTAATTTGTCTTGATTAATGTGCACAAGTCTTAATTCATTGACCTCTTTCTCAAGGTCTGTGATCTGTAAACTTAACAGTTCATTATCACGACGTGCACAATCTAAGTTACCTCTTAGATGATAAACCATTTCAGCATCAGAAAGTTTTACCTCTATTCTTGACGATGAAGCTTTTCCATCAATAGCCATAAGAGCAAGATTTCCTTCATCTTCATCTTCACTATCAGTATCATCCCAGCTTCTTCCCTTTGCCAGATAAGCCCTTTCAGAGTTCTTTCTTACTTGCTTTGGCTTCCTACATTCTGTGGCAAAGTGTCCCAACTCATTGCAGTTATAGCATCTAATGGTGCTCCGATCAACCATCCCTATTTTGTATCCACCACTGCTGGTGTTAGAGGATGAAGATCCACCTTCTGGAATTTGTTGTAGTTGGACTTGTACTTAAGCTTGGGATTCCTCTTGAATCTGACATGGGAGAATCTCTTGACAATTTGGGCCATTGACTCATCTTCCAATTGCTCCAGCTCTTCCAAGGAATAAAAATCATCACTTGATTGATTTGTAGTAGGAGGATCATATTCTGCTACTAACTCATTTTCCTCACCCTTGGAAAACTGTACCATTCTTTCTAACTGTTGAGATTGTTGTTGTTGTTGACCTTCAGCTACAAGTGCATTAGATGTGCTGACCATTCTATCCTTCCCGCAGACTTCCTTCTGTTGAATCTGCTCCAACTCATAAGTTTTTAACACTCCATAGAGCCTGTCCAAAGAAATCTCACTCAGATCTCTAGCTTCTCTAATGGCAGTGATTCTATGTTCAAGATGAGCTGGCAGTGTTAAAAGGAACTTTTTGTTGACCTCCCTGATTGAATAATACTTTCCATTGATGTTCAGGTTGTTGATCAACGCATTGTACCTCTCAAACACTTCAGTAATTCCTTCTCCTGGATTTGATTTGAAATGTTCATATTCAGAGGTTAGGATTTCCAACTTGTTCTCCCTAACTTCCTCTGTGCCTTCATTAATTACCTCAATAGTTTCCCACATGTGTTTAGAATTTTTACAGTTCATCACATGTCTGTTCATCAAGGGATCAAGGGAATCAATTAATATTAATTGAAGGCTGGCATCCAAGGAGGCTTCTTCCTTCTCAGCAGGAGTAAAATCTTCGGGCTCTTTTGGATAGGTTCTAGCTTTAGTAGTCACCACACCATCTATTATTACCTCCGGTTCAATAACCATCGGAGTTTTTATACCCTTCTTTAATAAGTTTGAATATTTGGGATTTGCAACTTGTAAAAATAATAGCATCTTCTTCTTCCACATGATATAATTCTCTTTATCAAATTGTGGAATTTTAACGGTTCCAACTTTATGTGAAGTCATTATGAATTTTTGAATAAATAAAAATTCAAGGAGTTGAAAAATCACAAAAGTCTAGGATCTTGATTTGTTCGTTAATCAGAAGGCTCTGATACCAATTGTTAGGTCCCAATTTGTTTGTAGAAGGGGGGGTTGAATACAAACAGTACCAAATAATCGAATAAATGCGGAATAAAAAAAATGTGAAACAAAATTCAAGTTAAATAAAAATATTATTAAACTTGAAAGGTGTTACAACAACTGTATCGATTACAAGGTATTAATCTCAAATCAATTATCACAAATCTAGAATAAATTCGACATGAACTTTTTCTATTTTTACAATAATTAGAATCAAATGCTAAACGCGATTTGAGATTAAGTTCTAGGGATTTTGATCCGCTAGATTGTTACACAAGAACAAGATAAAGATTTCTAGTTGATTGGATTTAACTTTGCAATCTAGAAATTGATCTTTGAGTTTCAGCAGAGAACAATGAAATATTTCTTAGGCGGCTGCTGTGTTCTTGTATTTTTTCAGTTAGTTAATGTCTTCTGCTTCTTTTTCTTTTTGTATGCAATCCAACAAAATTACTTGAACTGCAATGACAATCGGTAGGACAATCTCTTTGGCTCAACAAGACTTTCAGTAGGACTTTCAATTGTACTAGCAAGACAATCTGATTGAACTACAATGACTATCGGTATGACAATCAGTTGAACTAGCAAGACAATCTCCTTCCTAGTGTAACTTTCGGTATGACAATTGAAATGACTTGGCATGACAATCGGTATGACAATCCAGATTGTCATGCTAGTTCATTTTCAATTGTCTTGCTGATTTAAGATTGAATTTAATCCAATTAAACTTCTGAAAATTCCTAAAATTAATTCAGAATTAATTAATTAATTAATCAATTAATTCAATTAATAAATAAATTATTCTTCGCAGATATAATTTATTTTCTTAATTAAATTAGATGACTTAATTAATTAATAGAGAATTAATTCTAGTCTTGAGCAACAACCATTCTTCTGCAAATCTTCTGAAAATCACTGAAAATTATGAATCAATTCCACCACTTCAACGTTGACACTCGATGTACTGTCTGGTTCATGAGTGACTAACTTCCGTGACGTTTCTTCATGTCTTGACTTTGATACTCTGATTTTCTTCAGATTAAATCCTTGTAATAAATGATACCCTGACGAGATCTCTGTCACTTGATTAAATCCACGATCTTGATTTATATCACTGAGGCATGATCAAATTCTTGAACTTCTTCCAGTGAATTAACTCCTCAAGTCTGTAGATGAACCTTGTTTCTGAATCCTTTGACAGATATTACTTTGCGAGATCTCTCTGACGGTCGATCCACTATTTACTTATTACATTCTTATTTGAGTTGAGTTGAATCCTCGAATATACAAATAGGCTATGACACATGACTTACAAGTGTTCATACTCTTGAGTGAGTATTGTCTTCCTGTTCTTTTTAATCGTATCAGTTCCCTGACACGTTGTTTCCAGAGCATCCCATATCTCTTTAGCAGTCTTGCAGTTAATTACCCTGTTTGACATTACATTATTAATGGCACTATGCAGTAAGTGTCGTACCTTAGCATCCTTAGCAATTGATGCGATATCTTCAGCAGTATAATCACTCTTTTCCTTTGGTACGGTTTTTGCTGCTTCACCTGCAACTGCAACAGTGAGCTTGGTTGGTTTGTGAGGCCCTTCCTTGATTCTATCAAGATATTCTGGATCTGTAGCTTCCAGAAACATGGTCATCCTCACCTTCCATATGGCATATTCAGATGGTCTCAGTATGGGAACTCTGATGGTTTCATACCGACTTTGAATTTGTGTCTTTGGAGGTTCTTCAGTTTTGGTAGGCTTAGTTGGAATTTCTGTGTCAGACATGATTGTGTTTGGATCTTTAACTGTATGTGTGTTAACAGATAGGCTCTGATACCACTTGTTAGGTCACACACACACTATAGAGGGGGTGAATACAGTGTATAATACAATCAAATTGAACTTTAATATCTTGAGTAACAGAAAAGAAACTTTATTGAAACAATAAACTCTGTTACAGTATGGAACTGTTACCTCTCAGTGATGAACAAATGTCACGAGAGCTGCTAGGGTTACAATGAATAATCTTCTTGAATATGATAACACTTATAGTGTAAACCCTATGTCTGTGTTTATATACTACACAGTTACAAGATAATCGCTAATTGATATGGAATATAATTCTGCTTCCTAAAATATATCAATCAGATATCTATTCTTCCAAGTATTCCATTCTTCACGGAACTCCTTCTTCATGCATATCTCTTCTTATGTTTATCTCGATCTTCTTTCCTTTAATCAGCTACTTTCCTTATCTGATCGTCCTTCAGCACTTAAGTTCTGATATCCAACTTCTGATGATTATATCTTGATAATATAAGTACTGATATCCTTAAGTCCTGACTTCCAGTATAAGTACTGATTCCCAGTTAAGTACTGATTTGTCCTGTTAAGTAAGATCTGAAAACTAAACATAAATCATATTAGCCATGACATTATCAAATATATCTAACAGGAGACCCTGAAGACCACTGCGAAAAATACGAGTTGCTGATAATTGGAATGGGGCATAATGATACCATTCTCTGCAAAATGTTCAAGACCTATTTGAAGGGGTCCGCCTCGATGTGGTATAAGTCCCTCAAACCCTGGTCCATCGCGTCGTACGAACAGCTGAAAAGGAAGTTCCTGAAGTACTACTCGCACTTATGTCGGAAGGCGAAGGATACTGAAGCCCTGGTCCACTGCAGATAAAGGGCGAGTGAAGAGTTGGGGGATTATCTGGATCGGTTTAAGGAGGAAGTTGTAATGGTCACTAATCTGGAAAAGGTCAAAGCGATGGGCTTCCTGACGGCGGGGCTAGACCCCTACAAAGGTAAAAAGCTTCGCTCCTCTCTTTATGATTTCCCCCCAAGTCCCTAAATGATATATATGTGAGGGCCGAGAACATTCGCCGAAAAATGGAAAGTATTGGGGGATATAAGGACTCCCGAAGGGATGACCGATCGAAGCGAGCCGATAGATAAGAAAGCTCAAGATCTGGTTCGGACCGAAGGGATGGTAGGAAAGAAGGAAGAAAGGAGACGGATCGTGGGGCCGAACGACATCGAGATAGAGATTCGGCCATATTCACCCCTCTGAATGCGCCAATCTCCAAGATTCTCCATGAGATCAAGGGCAAGCATGGGTTCATTCGGCCTGCCAAGATGAAGGTCCCAAATCATAAGAAGACTCCTGAAAAATACTGCGACTATCACAGGGACAAAGGGCATAATACTGATGAATGCTACCATCTCAAAAAGTTGATTAAGCGAATGATCAAATAAGGCGAACTTAACCAGTTCGTCCGTGATCTGAGGGACATACTCGGACCGAAGAATAACCAAGAAGAGGCAGAAGCCGAAGATCCAGAGCGAACAGACATGATAAGGGGCGAAGTAAAAACTATATCTGGGGCAGTATCCTAGACAAGGATAACAAGACAGCGAAGAAAAAATATGCCCGTCAAGTATACAATCTCTATCAGTTCGGCCAGGCGATGCCACACATGCCCATGCCCCTTATCATTAATCCTATCATTGGTCTGAACAAAATTTGGAAGGTGATGATGGACACTGGAAGTTCAGCCAATATACTGTTCCACAAGACCTACTGCAAGATGAACTTGGATGGAGAGCAGTTGGAGCCCTGTAACGAAGCCCCTCTTTACGCCTTCGGAGGACACGCCATACAGTTTGAGAGTACAATCACATTTCTCGTCCTACTGAGTAAGTTGCCATATACTATGGAATAGCCGATGAAGTTCTACGTGGTTCGGATTGAGAGCCCATGCAATGCCATTTTTGGAAGACCAATCCTGTCAACCTTCGAAGCAGTAGAGTCTATACCTTACCTCAAGCTCAAATTTCCAACTGAGAAAAGGGTAGGAGAAATGAGAGGCGATCAAAAAACTGCCCGAATTATAATGCTGGAGGACCTGAAGAAAGACCAGGACTATGAGAAGCTGGGCGAAATCAGGAATAGAAAAAGGGCCGAAGTAGAGCTCATTGGAAGCAGAGAAATACTGAATATTGAGTTAGAAAAGTTTGGGGCAGATCTTTCAAGTCTGATCTCTGAAACCGCAGCGAAAACCGAAGAGGTAGAGCTGTACGCAGGCTATTCGGGAAAAATGGTTCAGATTGGGAAAAACATGGAACCAGATCTGAAGGAAAAAGTGATTGCTGTGATTCGGCAGTACCATAATGTGTTCTCCTGGGGGCCGGAAGACATGCCCGGTTTCGATCCCAAGACGGCTAAGCACTGCTTGAACGTGCATCCCGAGGCCAAACCAGTGAAACAGAAGAAGAGGACATTTGTAATCGAATGATAGAAGGTAATAGAGGCCGAAGTAGAAAAACTGTTAGAGGCCAAGTTCATAGAGGAAATTGAATACCCAGACTGGTTAGCCAACATGGTGGTCGTCAAAAAATCAAACGAGAAGTGGAGGATGTGCGTGGACTACACGGACCTCAATAAGGCATGTCCGAAGGACCACTACCCCCTGCCCAACATCGATCAACTGATAGACGCAACGGCTGGCTACTATGTACTTAGTTTTTTCGATGCTTTTTCTGGCTATCATCAAATTATGATGAATGACAAGGATGTGCCCAAGACAGCGTTCATAACTCGGAAGGGGACTTATGCTTATATTTAAATGCCCTTTGGACTAAAAAATGCCGGAGCCACATTCCAGCTACTTGTGAACAAGTATTTAAAGAGCTGATCGGTCGGAACATGGAAGCATATGTGAACGACATGATTGTAAAGTCATTGTTCCAAGACCATGCTAAAGATTTGAAGGAGTGCTTCAAGACACTCCGAAGAAACAATATGAGGATTAACTCAAACAAATGTACCTTCGGAGTATCTAGTGGCAAATTCTTGGGCTATATGGTTAGCGCCCGTGGGATAGATGCGAACCCTGAGAAGATCGAAGCAGTCATTAACATGGAAGCCCCTAGATGCATCAGAGACATCCAAAAGCTGATCGGCCGACTCGCCGCCCTTCGGCGTTTTATCTCCAGATCAGCCGAGAAGGCGCTCCCTTTCTTCGTTGTACTTAAAGGGTCAAAGAATTTTGAGCGGGGGCCTGAATATCAAAAGGTATTTGAAGAAGTGAAAGAATACCTCACTAAGGCACCACTCTTAATGAGGCCTGATCTAAAGAAAATGCTTCAGCTTTACCTGATTGTGTCTGATAGAACGCTAGGGGTAGTTTTGTAAAAAATCATGAAGGCAATCAACATCCTGTGTTCTATGTGTCTCATGTCCTAAAGAATGTAGAAAGAAGATACCCCAACGCTGAAAAATTTGCATATGGGCTGGTTATGGCCTGCCGAAAATTACGACATTACTTTCAAAGTTGAATGATTCAAGTTGTCACCATTCAACCTTTGAAGAAGATTTTGACAAGGCCTGAAGCCTCGGGAAGAGTGGTAGCCTGGTCCATCGAACTTGGGGAGTTTGATCTTGAATACGTCCCTAGGACGTCGATTAAAGCTTAAGCCTTAGCTGACTTCATGGTCGAATGCACGTTTTCGGGGCCGTAGGTTCTCACGCCAGAAGAACAGCTCATTCGGACTCCTGGAAAATGGAAACTTTTTGTAGACGGATCGGTCGTTGGGAAAAAATGTGGGGCCGACTTAATACTTTCCAGCCCTGAAAGGTTCGAGATATGCTAGGCTATGAGCTTTGACTTTCCTCTGACAAATAATGAAGCAGAGTACGAAGCACTCCTTGCAATAATGGAGTTGGCCCGAAGCTTTGAGGCGAAGCACCTTAGGGCCTTCAGCAATTCTATGTTGGTAGTAAAGCACTTCTCCGGAGAATACGAGCAAAGGAATCCTCGGACGAAGGCTTACGCCACTAAGGTAAAAGATACTTCTCCGTCATTTGAAAATTTCGAGCTAAGTCAAATTGGCAGAAAGAACAATGGACGGGCAGATGCCCTCTCCAAGCTGGCTTCGGCTGAGACATAGAGCCTAACTGGTTCTATCTACCTCACCGAAGCCAAGACGCCTTCGATCGAGAAGAAAGAATGTCCAGAAATTCACCAAGGAGCCGATTGGATGCCCCCACTAAGAAACTTTCTAGAGAAAGGTATCCTTCCTCCAGACCGAAGGGAAACACTAAAGGTAAAATACAAAGCATCGAGCTACACTATCATTAATGAATGAATGTATCCCCGGTCTGTCAGCCAGCCCCTCCTCAGATGCTTAAATACCGAAGAACAACATCAAGCTCTTGAAGCAGTACATGAAGGAATTTGCGGAGAGTATTTGGCTGGTCGGTCGCTCTCCTTCAAAATCCTTCGTCAAGGGTTCTTTTGGCTAACTTTAAAAGCCGATGCCAACGAATATGCCAAGAAATGTGTACGATGCCAGTTGTTCGCCACGGTCCCGAAGCAACCTCCTGAAGGAATAACTTCTGTCCTTGACCCTATTCCGTTCGCCATGTGGGCTATTGACATAGTTGAAATTCTCCCAACCAGCACAAAACAAGCAAAATACTGCATAATTGCCGTCGACTACATGACCAAGTGGGTCGAAGCCCGACTCCTGTCGGCTATAACCGAGGAAGCAGCTAAGAAGTTCTTCCTGGAATAGATTATTCTCAGATTTGGGATTCCAAAGATTTGCATCTCTGATAATGGGACTCAATTTGTTGGAAACAAGTTCTGAAGGTTTCTACACCAATTCGGGATCGAACAGAGATTGAGCTCAGTCATCCATCCACAAGGGAATGGGGCAATCGAAGCGGCAAATAAAATAATCTTTCAAGGAATAAAGAAGAGGCTGGGCGAAGCTAAAGGAAGGTGGTCCGAAGAGCTCCCTTGGATCTTGTGGGCTTATTGAACGACCCCTAGGTCTTCAACAGGGTAAACTCCTTTCAGGATGGCCTACGGGACGGAAGCCCTAATTCCAGTTAAAGTAGGCTTGGAGTCGTACCGAACTGAGGTCTATAATGTGGAAACTAACAACTTCGGGCTAAGGGCAAATATGGACTTTTTGGAAGAAGAAAGAGAGGCTGCCCACCAAAGGAACATGAAATATTTGCAACAGGCAGCCCAACACTATGACTCCGGCATCAAGAAGAGGTCTTTCGGAGTAGGAGACCCAGTCCTAAGAGTGCTGGCTACTTCCATGCCAGCAAAATAAGGGAAGCTCCAGCCGAATTGGGAAGGGCCGTACAAGGTGATCGAAGTTGTTCGTCCAGGGACATACAAACTAGAAACTCTAACTGGAAAAGCAATCAAAAATACCTAGCACGCCAGTCGTCTTCGGAAATTTTATCAGTAAGAAATTTCCTTTAAATTCAATTTGTACTTCTCTTTGAGTTTTATGTGAAAAGTGTAAAAGTTTAATAATGAATGAAAATGCACTTCTTTTTCACATATTTCTTTTATTAAATACAAATTGAGTGGCTGAAGTAGTATTATCTAGGGGCGATCCCGAAGAAGATAAACCCTTCAGCCAACACGTTTGGTTTGCTTATGAAAAAAGGATGAATGTGTAAAAATCTAGGGGCAATCCCACGAAAATCAAACATCTTTCCCTCCACAACTATTATCCAATTTGCAATGAACATGTGGCAAGGAAGAATGAAGAATCTTTAGGGGCAATCCTGAGATAAGACTTTCTTCTTCGTCCTTCCCTTATAGTTCACAAAAATGATGTTAAAGAAGATCAAATGAAACTCTATCTAGGGGCGATCCCGAAGAGGACATGACACTTCACCCTCAAAACATGCATATATATGTTACATCTAAAGAGCGATGAAGGTCTGGTCTAGGGGCGAAACCCAAAGAAGACCAGCCCATCATCTTCTTGGCTTAATATCTCAGCTACTTTTTACATGTACCAATGTTGACCGAAGAAACAAAGCAACGCTGTTCAAGGGGAAATCCGAAGGCGACCCCCATCCTTGTTCCTTCGCACAACAGAAGCCCTTCATAGTGTCAACAGTGTCAACGGCCCGAAGTTCTCTTCGAACCAAGACCTCGGCCTTTGACACTTGGGGCTGAAAAGGGACATAAGAAGTAGCAATGCCATGAGTAAAAATCATGAAAATTTCTAAGGAAAAAGATTAAGCCGAAGATGCGATGACAAAATTAAAATTAAAAATTGCTAAGGCAAAAGATTGAGCCGAAGATGCAATAAAATACAGAAATTTACTGACGTAAAAAAAACAATGCTGACAAAAGATGAAAGATGCATTAAAATATAAAAGCCCGAAGGCTAGTTAAATTACAAAAGCTCAAAGACAGTAGTATCAATTAAAATAAACAAATTTACAAATAAAAAAGATGAATGAACGAAGCAGCTGCAAGAGTTGGGTATGACCATGGCAATACCAACAGCAGATTTTGCAACAAGATCATCTTCAGTCATATCAAGCACCTCGGGGCTGAAAGCTTAAGACTGAAGGTCTTCATCCGAGAGCTCTTCGTCTTCACCGGAGGAGACAGGAGGGGCTTCAACCGCCGACCGGCCGATGGGATCCTCCAGGCTATCATCCAGCAACTGCATATAATCCCAGTTAAGGCCATGAGCCTTCTCCAGGACATAATCAACACCGAACTGGAAGCAGAACTCTTCCGTACTGTCCAGCTGCTTCTTTATTTTCCTAAGATCCTTTCGGGACTTCTTCAACTGCACATTTCGGTGGGCGATCCTCCTATTCGCCCTATCAAGGGCCTCTTTCAGCCTTGTCTTGTCACCCTTAAGCACCGTGGCCTGACCGTCCAGCGCCTCGTTCTGGGTCTTCACCCTTTCGAGTTCCTCCTCGGCCGCCGTAGCCCTCCTCTCTAGCTCCTTCATCTCGGCCATCCGAGTCTCCATGTCCCTGACTTTTTCCTCCACGGCCGCAGCCCAAGGAGCAGCCTGCAAAAAATACACAAGACAAAAATGTCAAATGAAAGAAGAAGAGAAATATACACAAGGATAAAGACGAATAAATGCAAATCTACGTACAAGGGACAAAAAGGACAGAAGCTCAGAACAAGCCTCGGTCGGAGAAGCCGATGCAAAGGCCGGAAGATCGAAAGGGAGCTGAAGGCCATGGCATAAGTCTGAGGCCACATCCTTTGTTGACTGCCTAGCCGGGTAGACAGTATGGTCGGATGTCAGAATGCCCCACCCAGGGAGGCACATCTGAACGATTCCACCTCGGCTTCGGGTCCTCTTAAAAGGGACCCCTTCTCCCATGAACTCCAGCGCATCCCCCTCGCCACCTTCTGAAGCAAGCGGGACTTGGCAAAGAGGTGACACCCTCTCAGCCTGGGGCCTCTCCTCCATCTCCTCGGAGGGATTCGGTGTAACCTTCCACCCAGCGGCCTTCTCCTTCGCTGCCTCCTCTGCAGCTCTCTTCTCGGCCGCCCTGGCCTTCTTTCTTTCAATCAAGGCCTCTCTAGAAGACACTAAAAAATGACAGACAGAAGAAAGGTCAGTTTCAACATATACAACAGTATACTAAGAAAGATAGAATAAACAAGATGATGAACGAACTAAGGAAAACAACTATGCAAATTACAAAAATAAAATTAAACTACAAGGAAATAGACGAAGGAATAGTTTGTTACCCCCAACCCACAAACTCAGGAGCCAGTCTCTGTCTCGAAATTCTTCGGGACCAAGCTTGCTCACGCGGATATCAACCAAAGCATGGTCCTTCTCCTCGTCCGTCAAATTCGACAAGAGGAGCAATGAAGCATTCACATCATGCAAGACCGACATCTCGGCCAACTTAGGCCCACTCACAAAGCACCAGTAAGTATGGGTGGTCTTGTTACTGGAGTTGGTGGTCGTCCAATCCGCTTGGCCAGCCCAATGAGCGATGGTGTAGAAACCCAGGCTCTTCGGATTCTTCCGGAAATTATAGTGATACCAGAATAGCCGAGTGCTAGGAGTAATTCTGGCATGAAGGCACCTGTTCTGGAAGCAGTTGATATGGATGAACCCGTTGGGGTCCATCTGTCCCATGGCGATCCCCATCTGGCTGAAGAGATGCTTCAGAATCTTCAACGTCGGTACTCTGAAGCCGTATTTGAACGCCGCTTCTGAAACCCCAATGACACAGTCGCCGTATCCCTTCGGCACTCTGGGAGTGTCATAAATCCGTTCGTTCTCCTTGGAAGCATAAAGCCAGAAGAAGCCCCGGGGAATGAAAAAGTCAAAGTACATCTGACCTACCCACTCCTTCGACAACTCCAATCGGTTGTTCGCCGCCGGGTAGTTCGCCGCGGAACCGAAGAGATCTTGCCCCGTCCTCTCTGGACAGATAGAAGATGTCCCGGCCAAACTGTTCGACCTCGGGTCCCAAGTTCTAGCCGGGGGATTCGCTCGGTCCATGTCCCTGTATTCGAAAATAGAGAGACATTATTCCATGTACTCGGATTAAACCAAAAAGAAAAATAAAAAGGACGAAGGACTGAGTACATGCCCTAGAACCGAGCGAACAAAGAAAGAGCCTGGAGTCGGCTCCCGAAGGATGTTTTAACAGACAAGTTTCCCGAAGGCAGTTCTTGCCCCCAGAAACCCTTCGCCTGCCATCTTTAAAACTCCAGACCAAATATCTACACCCTGGTTCGGGTCCCGAAGGATATTCTACAGCCAAGAACCCCCCGAAGAGAGTTCTTGACTAAAGAACACCTCGCATGCCATCTTTAAACCCGTTGGGCGCCCCTAAACAAACAAAACCCCAGAAAACTCCTATTAACTACCCAGAAAACACTCTAAAAGCCAAAAACAACCTCAAAACACATACAAAGCCCGGGAAAAAAATTCTGGACTTACAAGCAAAAACCACAAAACTGTTAAACTTGCATGAAAGTATAAAATGCATAAAATGGAAATGGAGACTTACTGATTTGAAGATGTTGTTTAACTGAGATGGGGTGATCTGAGAATGTGGAGTTTTTGTTTCCTGTGAATGGAAAAATCCTCCTCATCAATGATGAGTAACGGACGAACATTAATGGTAAATTGGGTATAAAACCCCTTGGAAAGTAAGAAATAAGGATATTCTCATTCTCTCAAACACTCTAATTTTCTTGTATTTCTTTACCCACCTTTGCAACCAGATTCTTATTCTCACACCGGAGGTGAATTGGGGGGACAATCCCTCGCATTCTTTTCTATTTCAGGTCACAGTCGAAGGCATATTTTCGGAGACCGAAGCCTGTTCATTCATCCGAAGGAATCTGGGCGTAACACTGACTTTTGCGATTAAAAAGAGAAAACTCAAACTACGAAGTTTTAAGAATGAAGAAACAAATGACAATTCAAGTTGGTGTTTTGAAAATTAAAATTTCACTTCTGTCAACTCCTTATACAATGTACAATTATGTTCACGAACCTGGACCAATTAGGGACGCCCAAAATACTAAGTAGAAAATGAATTAAAAAGAAACATACGGTGTAAAAATATTAATTCTATGTAATCACAGTACATAAAATAAAAAATTTGAGGGTAGCGTTCAATATTTTGAACAAAGAATTTGAAGGAATGGCAGACATACCATGCTAGACTGCTAGTATTCACTTAGCTAATTCGACTATTCAAAAATTAAGACAAGTAAGCTTCCCAAATCACATTAAAGAACGCTAGCTAATGCAGGGAGGCCTAGCTAAGCTAAAACTAAGGGATCAATATGCATATTATCTGGACATCTGATATATTTTATCCTCCCCGTCTCCTTGTTACAATTTTATATTTTTTGGGCCGAAGGGCTTCAACAAACTCTATATCATTTGGACAAGGCTTTCTGAAGTAGTAGCAAATAGCCTGGAAAAGAATTGTATGGAAAAACTTGAACTTCTCCAACCTGCTTCCCCAAAAACACTATGTTCACTTCTAACAACTTTTAATCTGCATTTGTTGTTTAATATAGTACTATATTTTTCCTTCTTATTTGTTACAACCTGATAGGGATAAATAAATCCTGATTGTGTAATTAAATATTACATTAATTATACATGATTTGGGTTGCTAGGCCCAATAAGGAGATGTATGACATTCAGACCAAAAAGGTTAACACAGCGATCAGGCCTGATGGACCAGATCAGGCCTGATGGAAAAAAGAAGGCCCAAAAACCCTGAATATTAATTAATTTCGTAATTAATTAATAAGGAAAAAATCAGCTATTGAAAAGAGTCCCGATAAGGACATAAATTCTTGCAGATTTACCTATAAAGGACCTAGAAGGATAAGGAATCAGTTTCCTACTATTTAGGACTCCAAAGTCCATTCTAATTCAGAGACTTGACCACCAAGTCTCCTAAACCAAGTCCAAATCTAGGACCACCAACATCTATATAAGGGGTCTCACCCCACAGATCAGAACTACGTTTTTTGGCTTGATTCTCTAATTTACAGAGATACGTAGGCACCTCGTAAAGGCAGAGTTAAGCTACGAAATACGAGAGCAGCCATTAAAGGCCTTGAGCTCCCGAACCTTAGCAATAAATACAGCAAATAATAACCTTAGTTTTTTATCCATAACATTTGGCGCCGTCTGTGGGAAGCACAACAATAACCATGGCGAGAACACGGAGAACAGTTAGAGCCTTTGGAGGAGAAGCACCAACGGGGACAACCCAAGTGATTTCTTCAACTATGGAGGTGCCTCCTCACTCAACCTATGCAGCCACGTAAGGAGAAGCCTGGATAGGGGCAACTGAACCTCAGCCACAAGGGACGATCCCCTCGACTACTCAAGGTACGAATCCTCAAGTTTAACAAATACATGTACCTGTGAATTCTCGACCCGTCGGGTACGAATATTCAACTGTTGTTACTACTAACCCCCCTTATGGGATGCCCCTTTACCCCGAGGTTGGAGGAAGTGGACATGTTGGGCGAAGTGAACCACGAGGGCGATCGCCCCCATACATACGAGGTTTGGCTCCTATTTCTGAGGATCAGGAAATTTCTGGTCCTTACACTGAGAGAGACTCCGAATCTTCGGATGATGAAGTAGCCTCAAGAAGGAGACGTGCTGGCAAAGAGCCGATGGCTGAAGGTAGCCAACGCCCCCAGAGCACCCAAGGGACGAATCCCCAAGAAGTGCAGGAAAGAATCGGGGCTCATGAGGCTGAGATTCAAAGGCTGAGGCGCGACCTGGAGGCGCACCAGACCACCAGACCCCCAGCACCTCCTAGGGGGAGAAATCCTACTCCCATCATAGACCTGGATGGTCCAGTGCCAGAGAAGGGCTGTTGTCCCAAGGGCTGATCCAAACAATCTTCTTCCCCTTGGCAATCCCGATGATCCTACTCCACCCTTCACTGAAGATATAATGAATGCCCATATCTCAAGGAAGTTCAAGATGCCAACTATAAAACCTTATGATGGTACGGGAGATCCCACTAATCATGTTAGAACATTTTCTAATGCACTGCTGTTACAGCCCGTGAATAATGATATTAGGTGTCGGGCCTTTCCTCAAACCCTGTCGGGTATGGCTCAAAGGTGGTATAGTCGCTTGCCCCCAAATTTTATTAGGTCATTCAGAGAATTAAGTCAGGCTTTTATTAAGCAATTCATCAGTGGGAAAGTTCATGAGAAAAGTTTGGCATCTCTTATGAGCATTGTGCAGGGAACAAAGGAATCTTTGAGAGATTACCTGAATCGTTTCACAAAGGAAGCTTTAAAAGTCCCAGACCTGGATGATAAGGTAGCCATGATAGCACTGCAACAAGGAACTAGGGATGAGTTTTTTAAGATGTCCTTGGCCAAACGTCCCCCCGAAAGCATGTTGCAGCTCCAGGATATGGCAGGGAAGTATATCAAGGTTGAAGAAAGCATGAGGAAGACCGTAGTGAGTAATGAGCCCACTGGAGGCAAGAAGCGGAAAACTGATCTGGAGTATATTGCTAAGGACAATTATCCTAGAACCGAGCAAAACTCTGATTCAACCCCCAAGAAGGGAGGACCTGGGCAAAAGTTCACTGAATACGCTAAACTGAATGCTCCTAGAAGCCAGATCTTGATGGAGATCGAGAAAGATAGAGATATTCATTATCCTAAGCCCTTGAAGGCTGATCCTGCCAAGCTAGATAAGAGCAAGAAGATCATGGGCGAAATCCCCAACCTAGGGGACCGATGATAAATACAATCTTCAGAGGACCAGGCCCCTAAGGGCCTGTGATCAACACAATTTTTGGAGGACCAACTGCTGCTGGGTTATCCAAGAACTCCAGGAAAGCATATGCTCGAGAAGTTATGCATATTATTGGGGAAGCCCCGAAGAGGGCCAGGACAGGAGTAACAATGTCTTTTGATGATTCTGATCTGGAGGGTGTGAAATTTCCCCATGACGACCCGTTGGTCATACCCCCGATAATAGGGAACAGCCCGGTTAGAAGTGTCTTTGTGGATAATGGTGCTTCAATGGATATTTTGCTCCATGACACCTTTTTAAGGATGGGATATAATGACTCCCAATTGACCCCAACCGACATGCCGATATATGGATTCGCAGGAGTGGAATGCCCCATAGAAGGAATAATCAAGTTGCCAACAACCATAGGAAAGGAACCAAGGCAAGCAACTCAGATGTTGGACTTTGTGGAGGTGAAGGCTAGTTCGACCTACAACGCTATCATGGGAAGAACAGGAATACATGCCTTCAAGGCAGTCCCTTCTTCTTATCATTCAGTTATGAAGTTCCCGACTCGAGATAAGATTGGAGAAGAAAGAGGAGATCAAAAAATGGCTAGAAGCTGCTATGTGGCCTCTTTGAGGGAAGATGGAGTTTGGGGGCAGGTTCTTCCTATTGAAGATCTGGATATCCGAGAGAATGATGAGAAAAGGGGAAAGCCAGCAGAAGACTTAGTTTCAATTCCTTTGGCCCCCGAAGATCCTGGGAAGGTGACTTTTATTAGAGCAACGCTCGAGGAGCCATTTAGAAGGAAGTTGGTGAAATTTTTGCAAGAAAATAGTGATGTTTTTGCATGGTCAGCGGCTGATATGCCAGGCATAAACCGGGAATTGATTACTCACAAGCTGAATGTGGACCTAAATTGGAAGACGGTAAAATAAAAGAAAAGAAGTTTTGTTCCCGAAAGGCAAGAAGCTATAAAACAGGAAGTGGAGAAGCTCTTGGAGGCTGGTTTTATTGAGGAGATTCAATTTCCAGAGTGGTTAGAAAACCCTGTAATGGTGAAGAAGGCTAATGGAAAATGGAGGATGTGTGTGGACTTCACTGATCTAAATGATGCCTGTCCTAAGGACTATTTTCCGTTACCAAGGATCGATACCTTGATAGATGCCACTGCTGGGCATGAAATACAGAGCTTTATGGATGGATTTAGTGGATACAATCAGATCAAGATGCACAAGGACGACATCCCAAAGGTATCATTCATCACTGACTTTGGTGTTTATTGTTATCTTGTTATGGCATTTGGTCTCAAGAATGCAGGAGCCACCTATCAAAGGTTGGTAAATAAAATTTTTAAGGATCTTATTGGCAAGACTATGGAAGTCTATGTTGATGACATGTTAGTCAAGAGTCTAGTAAACACTGATCATATAGCCCATTTGAGGGAAGCTTTTGAGGTCCTGAGGTACCATAAGATAATGTTAAATCCTACAAAGTGTGCTTTCGGAGTAGGGTCTGGAAAATTTTTAGGATTAATGGTCTCCAAGAGAGGGATCGAGGCTAACCCCGATAAAATAAAGGCAATCCTGGACATGGAACCACCAAAAACTATCAAGGATGTTCAGAAGCTAACAGGAAGGGTTGCTGCGTTGGGACGATTCATCTCCAAGTCAGGAGACAAGTGTCTATCATTCTTCAAGTCACTAAAAAACATTAAGGACTTTGTATGGAGTGAGGAAAACCAGAAGGCTTTCGAAGAATTGAAGAAATATATGGCGCATGCCCCGTTGTTGGCCAAGCCAGTTTTGAATGATGTTTTATTCTTGTACTTAGCTGTTTCAGAGAGTGCCTTGAGCGCTGTATTGGTTAAGGAGGAACTGAAAGTCCAGAAACCCGTATACTATGTCAGCAAAATTCTGCATGGTGCTGAGTTGAATTTTGCTCTAGCCTTGGTAATGGCTTCGAGAAAGCTGTGCCCTTACTTTCAGGCTCATCAGATTGAGGTGCTAACGAATCAGCCCCTGAGGAAAATCATTCACAGTCCCAAGGCAAGTGGGAGATTGATCAAATGGGCAATAGAGCTGGGAGATTTCGATCTCAAGTATAAGCCACGAATGGCAATAAAAGCCCAGGCACTAGCTGACTTCGTGGTGGAATGTATAATACCCAACCAAGAAGTCAGGGGGCAGGAAGGTAGCATATCTAAAGACAAGGAAGGTAGCATATCTCAAGACAAGGAAGTTGATAAGGGGGATAAAGAGAAGGTTAATAAGGAAAAAGAATACTGGGTTCTATATTTTGATGGAGCATCAAAAATGAATTCAAGTGGAGCAGGTTTGGTTTTACAAAGCCCTGATGGGTTCTTAATTGAGTATGCCATGAAGCTAGACTTCCCAACCACAAATAATGAGGCAGAATATGAAGCTCTGATAGCTGGTTTTGGCTTAGCAGGGACACTTAGAGTCAAGAATTTAAAAGTCTGTGGAGACTCGAAGTTGGTCATATCCCAGGTGAAGGGAGAGTTTGAGGCAAGAGAAGAGACGATGGCTAAGTATGTCCACCTAGTAAGGGCCGTGATGACCCAATTCGATGAATGCCATATTGAGCACATTCCAAGGGAGGAAAATGCTAAGGCAGATGCATTGTCAAAATTTGCTTCATCTGAGATGGAAGAAAGTTCTAGAAGTGTGTACTATCGCGTTTTGAAAACAAGGAGCATTGATGGTAAGCTTGTGGCTCCTATAGGCCTGGGGACGTCATGGATTGATCTCATTAAGGCTAACATACAAACCGGCTGGTTACCAAACGATGCTACTGAAGCACGAAAATTGGTTGTTCGAGCACTAAGATACTCTTTGATAGATGGAATTCTGTATAAAAGATCTTTTGTGGTTCCCTACTTAAGATGTCTTAGACCTGATGAGGCTCACTTGGCTCTTGAAGAAGTACATAAAGGCATATGCGGGCAACACTTGGGGGGCAGGGCCTTGGCTCATAAGATAACCCGTTTAGGCTTCTATTGGCCAGAAATGATGGCTGATGCCAAAGAATATGTGAAAAAATGTGACCGTTGTCAGAAGCACGCACCAGTTGTTAGACAACCCCCGAGATGCTGACCTCTATCAACTCGCCCATCCCCTTTGCTATGTGGGGAATGGATATATTAGGGCCTTTCCCCATGGCCACGACACAAAGGAAGTTTTTGATTGTGGCCATTGATTATTTCACCAAGTGGATTGAAGCCAAACCCTTGGCTAAGATCACAACTAAGCAAGTTGCACAATTCCTGTGGGAAAGTATTATGTGCCGATATGGAATTCCCCGCATCCTAGTCACTGACAATGGAACACAGTTCAACAACGAGGAATTCAAGAAGTATTGCGAGGAAAATAAAATCGAGTTACGATTCACATCTGTGGCCCACCCGCAAGCCAATGAGCAAGCAGAAGTGGCAAAGCGAATAATCCTGGATGGACTAAAGAAGAGGATCGAGAAGTCAAGGAATACTTGGGTCGATGAAATACTACCCATACTATGGGCCTATAGGACTACCTGTAGAGTCACGACTGGAGCAACTCCCTTCATGTTAGCATATGGTGCAGAAGCAGTTGTTCCTGTAGAGATATCATATTCCACCCCCAGGATTCAAGCTTTCAATGCTGAGAAAAATGAAGAAGGGAAAAGGTTAGCCCTGGATCTAATTGATGAAATACGAGATGAGGCACATGCGAAGATAGTGGAATATCAGAAAAAAGCTTCGTTCTACTACAACCTAAGGGTTAAAGAAAGATTCTTCAAACAAGGTGATTTAGTTTTGAGGAAAGTGGAAGCTTCTGGTGTAGGGCAGAAAGGGAAGCTTGCCCCAAATTGGGAAGGGCCGTACAAAGTCAAGAGCGTTCAGGGTAGAGGAACCTACAAGCTGGAGACTATGGATGGTTTTGAAGTCCCGAGAACTTGGCATGCACAAAACCTAAAGGTTTACTATGTGTAAAATAGTTGAAGTACGATTCTCACTTGTCAGTATGATAAGTAGGTTTAAAAGCACCTTGAAGCTTTGCTTGTTTAAGGTTTTTCTATATAGAAAATATGTTTATCAGGGTTGAACCCATCTTATGTAAGGTATCCAGAATACCAAGTTATAATATAAAATCTTCGACTTAATCTTGGCCTATTAGATTTGATTGCTTTATGAAAAATAAAACCAAGTTATAAACTTGAGTTTGAAAAATAAAGAGAGAAATACGTCGATACTTGGACAAAATGTGAAAAGTCAATTACAAAGTTCAAACATTGTCTAATAAAGAAGAAATACATAAAAAAAACTTAGGCTTTGGAAGGCTGGGATCCGTCGAAACCACTATCCGAAGTCTCCTCAGATGTCTCAGTCATCCCCTCGGACGTCTCAGTCGTCCCCTCGGAAGTCCCCGTAGAGGTTCCATCAGAATTGCCTTTGGACGCTTTGGATGCTGCAGGAGACGCTGATTTCTGAGGCGCTGCCTTTGGAGCCTCTTCCACCCTGACCTTCTTTGCAACGGGCTCAGACTCCTCTTCAGAAGAAGCTTCCTCCTCTCCAGAGTTGGACTCAAGCTCCTTCCTCTTTTAGCCTTGGCTCCCCGACGGGCCGTCCTTGATCAGGTCAACGAGCTTGTCTGTAACACCCCCAAGTACTGGAACTCGCGCAGGGCAAGGGAAGGAGGACTGTTCGAAGACTTTTGGAAATTTATCCTGAATGGCCTCCACAGCAGCATCCCTGCCTTCCTTATAGCTAACTGGGTGTAGGAGGGCATCGTGCTCCACCATTAAGTCCTTAAACTCCTGAGTGTCCATCCAGCCATCAAAGTCTTTATCCTTTTGAGCCTTCAGGATAACATTTTCGGCCCGGGCCGTTTCCAGGTCAGAAGTGGAAGAGGCAAGTTGGGCTTCAAGGGCCTCTATTCTTTGGTTGACCTCCTCCAACTTCTTGTTCGCGTCCTCCAGGCCAACCTTCCAAGCCTTGGCTTGGTGAATCGCCCCCTGAAAATGGGCGTTCGCCTACAAGAAACACAGCAAAAGTATGAGACGAGAAAATCAAAAAGGCAACTATGAAGGGCAAAGGAAAAAGACGTACCGTCGCCAAAGCCTGAGCTCCAAAAAGTTCGTTCTCCTCTAAGTCCTGTTGAAGGACAAAGTCTTGATAGTCGACCGGGGAGATGAAATGCTTAGACCATTCCTTGGAAAGTGTTGTGCTGCCAACAATTGAATCCTTGCCCCGGATTCCCCAAGTAGGTTGAAAGTAAGACCCTGAAATCTGCTTGGTGCGCAAAACTTGGTTGGGGCCTTCTTCGCCTGGTTCCATTGCTTGGAGTAGGAACTCCGGGAAGCGATCCCCAAGGCGCGGGTCTTTAAAGACCTTTCCAGCATGCTTCATCCTGGTTGTCTCCAGGTCTTTAGGCTTTGTAGCCTCCTCAATTTTCTCAGCCACTACAACAAATGAGATAAGTAGTTTGGGGAATAAGCAAAATAGAGGAAATAAAAAGAGCTAGATAAGGAAGGAAATGTACTCTTCTTAGGGACGGGAGAAAGGCCGCGTTCTATAAAAACGGTCTCCCTGATAAGGTCCCACGAATGGGAAGTCCCATTATTTTGCGTGAGGAGATTGAAAGCTCTGGTCTCTCCCTCAGACAAAGTAATATCATTTGGGCTCCCATCCACAGCTAGCCCAAAAGATGAGCGGAATAGGGTGCCCCAATCGCCACCCTCCCAAACGACGAACAAAAAATCTTTTTTCCACCCCAAATTATTGTCGGGGATGGAATTCCCGTTCACTATGTGGGGAATAGTAGGGCGTTGGTTTAAAGAAACCCAACCCGGATTCTTATCAGGGCTGTTCTTGAACTGAAAAATCTTTCTGAAAACAGCAACAGAAGTGGGGACATTGTGTTTGGCACATTGCGACATATAACACAGAATGAGCCTCCAAGAATTAGGGGGGAGTTGGCAAGGGCTGATGCCCACATCAGCTAGCAGTACGGGTATAAACGGGTGGAAGGGAAGTCTGATACCTGCCCGTAGAGTATCCCTGTAGACGCATAATGCGTCCTTCCTTCACTGACAGGCCCTGTCGGCCGGACCTGCAAGAACTAGTTTGAAATGATCCTTGATTCTGAAACAGGTACTCAACTTTTCCAGCTCCTTTGGATCCCGCAAGGCACTAATATGGTCGTGCGCGTCCAGATGCGCATCGGACGGGTACTCGTCGCCTCGGGTGTTGATCATATCGATCAAAGAAGTGTACCTTGATCGAATAGGGAATTCGTTGGACTTTCTGGCCACGTTCATCTTGGCCAAACGAGTCATTTTCTTATCAGCCATCTGAAAAAAGGGCACATGAAGAAATAATTTTAAAAGCGCAAACTATGCAAAAACAAGCACAAGAAGTAAAGGGAGAAATCTTACCTGAAGTAATGCTCCTAAAAAAGGCTTTGGGGCTTAAGATACTCCGACATACTGTTATTGCTCTGAGATTCTTAATAGAAGAAGAAAGCAGAAGAATTTAGAAATGAGAAAGTGAGGAGCAGTAGACTCTACTCACTCCTTTATATAGGAGGAAAAGTGAAGTTGAAGGGACAAAAAGCCCAGTAAGGATAGAGGCCCAAAGAAAAAAGCCCATAAAATGGAACATTCCAGAATATTCCAAGGGAATTCGGAAGAAATTAAATAAAATTCCAGAGAATTCTAAATATTTTTGATATGTTAAGCCCAGATTAATAAGAGGTCCACTCAGAGTTTTTGATATATTAAGGCCCAGATTAATAAGAGGCCCAATAGGAGTTAAAAAGCCCATATTAAGATTTGGATGACAGAAGGCCCAAATCCAATTAGGATTTGGAAAAATGCAGGGCCCAAATCGAAGCCCTAAAAGATATAAGGCCCAAAAAGAAGATTAGGCCCAAACAGAAAACCAATCCAAATTGGATTTGAAGGAAGCCCAAAAAGACCAGGATTCAGGTCGAAATCCGGGTCGTGAATTCTGCTCGAAATATTTCAAACAGACACCCGAAAATAAGGGGTATAAAAGACCAGGATTCAGGTCGAATTTCAAATCGTGAATCCTGCTCGAAATCTTTCGATGAGATACCCGAAAATTACGGATATAATTGAACTGGATTGCGGTCGAAACCAAGACCAGGATTGAGGTCGAATCAAGCACAACATTTTTCAAGTATGGGGTACAGGAACCTAGACTTAAATTCAGGTCGAAGAATCGATTAGGATCCTGGTCGAAGCCCAGGTCGTTAATCCTAGTCAAAATCTATCGACCAAGAAGCAAATAAGCACATAATTTTCGAACTAGATCCAGGACGAAGGTTTGACTAGGATCCTGGTCGAAATTCAGGTCGTCAATCCTAGTCGAAACCTTACGACCAGGAATCAAAACAAGGACAAATTTTCGACCTAGATCCAGGTCGAAGGCTCGACTAGGATCCTGGTCGAAATCCAGGTCGTGGATCCTAGTCAAAGTCTTTCGACCAGGATTGCAAAGGTGGCCCAAAATTCGACTAGGATCCAGGTCGAAATTTCGACTAGGATCCTGGTCGAAAAAGGGCTGGAAATTTGAAAACATTTGTGGAAAAATTGCAGAAAATTTGGAAAAATCCCGGGAAAAAGGGAAAATTCTTGAAAAAATACCAGAACATTCCTAGAAATAGGGAGAAGGTAAGAAAATAGGGAGGGAAGTTTTTTAACAAGCCCTGGAGCCGCGCACAAGGCAAATCGTTGTAAACGTGTAGGTCGCTCCGCACTTTATGCAAAATGGTACCCTGAAAGGGAATGAACGAACTTAACTTTTGCGAAATCTTATACGGTTTCCCAAAAGTTGGGGGCAAATGATAGGGATAAATAAATCCTGATTGTGTAATTAAATATTACATTAATTATACATGATTTGGGCTGCTAGGCCGAAGAAGGAGATGTATGACATTCAGACCAAAAAGGTTAACATAACGATCATGCCTGATGGACCAGATCAGGCCTGATGGAACAAAGAAGGCCCAAAAATCCTGAATATTAATTAATTTCGTAATTAATTAATAAGGGAAAAATCAGCTATTGAAAAGAGTCCCGATAAGGACATAAATCCTTGCAGATTTACCTCTAAAGGACCTAGAAGGATAAGGAATCAGTTTCCTTCTATTTAGGACTCCAAAGTCCATTCTAATTCAGAAACTTGACCACCAAGTCTCCTATACCAAGTCCAAATCTAGGACCACCAACATTTATATAAGGGGTCTCACCCCATAGATCAGAACTACGTATTTTTGCTTGATTCTCTAATTCACAGAGATACGTAGGGACCTCTTAAATGCAGAGTTAAGCTACGAAATACGAGAGCAGCCATTAAAGGCCTTGAGCTCCCGAACCTTAGCAATAAATAGAGCAAATAATAACCTTAGTTTTTTATCCATAACACAACCTAATCTTTGATATTTAGTTCAAAAAATTCATTCTCTAAACCTGCAGGTATGGGTTAACTAAAAAGGGGTAAATACGAGATAATGGTACAAGATAATGGTATGAGAAATTAAATAATTTTTTTAGTATTTAATACAATTAAAAGTAAATATTTATTACAAATTGAAAATAATAATTTATAAATATATAAATATTAATTACTTCAATTTTTAAATTAATTAATTTTAATTTAACCTAAATATATTTTGATTTAATCATATTCAATATGCCACTGAACCCAATTTATAATACATCAACCGCATGTCACTAATCCATACCCTACAAAATGGAGTAAATATTGCATCTTTGAACACGGAGATCAGTCAGGAATACATTTTTTCTGAAAACACGTATAAAATCTTCCTGTAAATATTCATCCTCTTTTCTGCTTTCAAATATGTTAAAAGAGATTTTTAATTATACTAGCCTAAAACTCGTGTTAGCACGGATTATTTTTAATATTATATAATTTTTTTGAATTTAATTTGAAGTAAAAAGTTTAAATTTTAAAACTTATTTATTTAAAATTTTAATAATACGATTTGATAATATTTATTAATATACACATAGGTGTATAAGTTAGTGATAATACAGTTTAAAAAATGATGTAAGGATTAAAATTTATATTTATATTGATATTTATAGGTGGGTTAACGAAATATTATTATATTTAATTAAAAGGTAAATTTTAGCTGAAATCAATAGTATACCAATTGTCATTAGTCTGTTAACCGATCAAATCCAACTAACTATATTTAAATTTATGTTAATTTAATATTTCTAAACCCGAATCAATGATAAAATTTAATGTGTCAATTAGCAAAAAATTTATGTTAGTTTGAAATCCGTTATATCAACTAAATCCAATTAATTATACTTATTATTTTATTTTATTTTATTTTAGCCCTGAGTAATTATTGTTTTATTTTAGACCGAATGGATAATATATATTATTATTTTATTTTTTCGTAGAGACCCGCAGCCGCTACCCTTGGGTGCGCATAAGCGACATGCTCCGGCTTTGGAGCCATAGTTATAAATTATCCTCCCGTGAGATTCGAACATGTGACCAAGAGTGTAGTTATCCCCTCGTTAACAAACTGAGTCAACCGTTATTTTGTTTTAGTTTGATGACATTATATTGATTCCAAAGATTTTCTTTCAAATTTTTATTCTGTTATATTCCGGTCCAATAATATAATATTTTTAGTGGGATCAATAATATTTATTATTTTATTTTAGCCCGATTCTTCAAATCCAACTAACTATATGTAGTTTTTTTTAATTTTTTATTTAAAATTGGATCAATAATATAATTTTGTTTAGTCAGGCCGGGTAATTTTTTATATATTATTTTATTTTAACGAAAACCATTAGACATATTATAATTCGTTTATGAATATTTATCTATTTATTAAAGTGTTTATGTTAAATATTACTATAATTACGGTGACCTGACCAACTATCAATCAAACTTTCAACGTTTCGATTTTATTATAATAATATAAATAAAATTATTATAAATTTATTGTTATTGATATTTATAAAAATATTTGTTTGGATCCTAAATACGTGGCTATTCTATAATATGATATAACTGTAATTTTTATTTATATTTTATAATAAGAGATACTTATAGTTATATATAAATTTGAATTTAATATTCATTATAGTTAGAATAAAAAACCTAGAGGACACGAAATCCTAAACTTGACCCCCGATTTACTCTTACGAAGTGAATTTGATTCGAAGAAGATGTGATATCGGTAGATTGCTTTGCTTGGTTTCGCATGATGCAAATGGCGGCTTACAGGAGGGGTAGGCATTGAGTGTCTCTGATTTAAAAAAAGGTTGCATGAGTTAAAAAAAAGAGGCTTTCTAATATATAATATTAATATATTAATTTTAATAAAGTTAAATAATAAATTAAGGATAATAAAGTAATTTAACGAAGTATCGTAATAATCAAAATTTTAATATTTCGTGTTTTGTTTATTATAAGATAGTATATATATCCTATTTGACTAATAATTTTGATAAATTTATATTAATCTATTATGATCAATATTAAATTTATAAATAAGAGCAATCATGTAAATTCAGCGTATACCAAAAAATAGGTACCGTACCAAAATTTTAATTTTAATAAAGTTAAATAACAAAGTAAGGATAATAAAGTAATTTAACGAAGTACCGTATCAATCAAAATTTTAATATTTCATGTTTCGTTTATTATAAAATAGTATATATATATATCCTATTTGACTAATAATTTTGATAAATTTATATTAATCTATTATGATTAATATAAAATTTATAAATAAGGGCAATCATGTTTTGATAAATTTATATTAATCTATTATGATTAATATAAAATTTATAAATAAGTGCAATCATGTAAATTCAGCGTGTACCAAAAAACAGGTACCGTACCAAAATCTTTAATATTTCGTCTTTTATATAATAGTAATAGATGTCTTCGATTAAAAAATAAACCTGGGTTGAGTATAATTTTGAACGTCTTTTTAATATTGAATAAATTAAAGAAGATTTTGTTAATGTAATTTCTATTTGGATATGTTAAAAAAAATTCATTTATTTGTTTTCACTTTAAAATCGAATATTCCTTTTCTATAAATTAAAAATTATTTTTTTCTTTACAATTCTCAATATATTTGACTATTTCCTTACCTAAAAATTAGGACCTAAAAAAGAAAATTTTATTTTATTATTTAAGTTGGAGTATTTATGCTTAGTCCCTGTATGTCTATGAAAATTGAAATCATAATGGTTTAATGGTTTAAGAGCATTTTATCTATCTTGATTACATTGGGTGAATAAGATGGTTAAAATTACCCTTAAATTATGCATGTCAATTCATACATAAACCTATGCTAGCATGACAAGCTCTAAACCTTTATATTCACTGGCGCTTCAATAGAGATTAACAAACAATCTTAGATGTTAGCTACGCATCACAGACGAATAAGCACAACCAAACTAGGAAATCATAAATCACCACACACAAAGGATTATAAAACAATTAACTATTGAAATCCATAAATAAATCCGTTAGAACCCCATGACAACGATTAGTTCATAATCGAACTCATCGTCACCATTGGTTCCAATAAAAACATGATGATAAACATTATAAGAGTACTAGGGTTCAAAGACAAATCGAAAACAAGCATCCAAAATATCAACTATATTGAAGAATACGAAAGTCTTCTTCTCTGTAGCCGTCTTGTGCTCTCTAGGTCTTCGTATTGCTCTCCATTGGCTCCTTGTTATTAAAAACGTCTTTTTATTGGTTTATATAGGCTTCTGGACGACCTGGGCTCTCAAATTCTTCAAAACAGACTTGAAACAAGATTCTGGCCCAAACAACTGGCGCGACCGCCCCACACTCCGTGTGGCAGCCCGCAAATTCTGCTTCTCTGGCGCGGCCGCCCCCATCACCGCACGGGCGCGCCAAGCTTTTGGATTTTTCTACAATTTCTTATTTCTGCTGTAACTTGAGTTCCGTTTGTCAGAATTTAGCGATTCAATAGTCCACGCGAAGCTATTGAGATGCTCTTCAACATGAACATGGCCTAGGCTTCCAATTCTGATCGTTTTTCAGCATATTTCTTTGAGAAGCTCATTTATTCATCTAACTAATGACTATAATGTAATAACACAAAAACACATCAAAAATACCAATAACTTGAGTTTAAAACACCAACTTAAGGTTGTAATGAAGCATTCCAAGTAGATATAAAATCCACTTATCACACCCCCAAACTTAAATCGATGTTTTTCCTCAAGCATAAACCGACTCAAAAACTATGAAACATACTAATACATGAATGCAACTACGTGGATGCAACTAAATGATAATGCAATCGATCCGCTCAGAATAACCATAACCAAACAACAATCGAATGCCTCTAAGAATGCAATGACTTTTCAACAGAGTTTGAATAAATTCCACAAACCAACTCACAAACCAGAAACGTGCGTGTGTGGATGCTTAACAGATATACTCTCGATACTAGATCAATAACCATAACTTATCTCTCATCAAAACAATCACAAGTTTATAAACAGAATAGATGTTAAACGTATAATGACTCACAACACCTCCTTCCTACTAGAGTTATACAAGGATTCACGCTATTATTGAACACATAACAAAAATGACAACCGCGCGCAGCCACCCCGCTTTTGGCGCGGGTGCGCCGTGCTCCTGGAAAATTAGAATGTTTTTTTGTTTTTTCATTTTTTTGATGAACCTACTATACAACAAACATGGATTGCCTCCCACGAAGTGCTTGGTTTACATTGCTAGCTTGACGTGAATCTTCGAATCAAGTTGTTGATAGAACGGTGCTCACCACCTCGCGGTTCGCCGTATCTCCATAGTAATGCTTCAATCTCTGCCCATTCACCTTGAACGCTTGATACAGATGCGTATCACAAATCTCCACCGCTCCATGTGGAAACACAGTTTTGACCGTGAATGGCCCTGACCACCTCGACTTAAGTTTTCCCGGAAAAAGTCGGAGACGAGAGTTGTACAATAGAACATTTTGACCGGGCACAAAAGACTTGTGCACTAGTCTCCTATCATGCCATCTCTTGATTTTCTCCTTGTACACTTGGTTATTCTCATAAGCCTCTAGTCGAAACTCCTCGAGTTCATTTAGTTGATGCATTCTTTTCTCTCCAGCAGCTTCCATGTCAAGATTTATCTTCTTCAAAGCCCAATATGCTTTATGCTCTAACTCCGCAGGCGAATGAAACTCTTTCCCATACACCAACTAGAAAAGAGACATACCAAGAGGAGTTTTGAATGTTGTTCTATATGCCCAAACAGCTTCATCTAGCTTCAAAGACCAATCTTTTCTTGATGGACTCACCACCTTCTCCAAGATTCATTTAATCTCCCGATTAGACACTTCAGCTTGCCTATTAGTTTGAGGATGGTAAGTTGTGGCAATACGATGATTTACATGATACTTTTCCATCAATGAAGTGAACTTGCAATTGCAGAAATATGATCCCTCATCACTGATTATAACTCTTGGAGTACCGAACCGCGTGAATATCTGCTTATGAAGGAATTTAATCACCACCTTAGCATCATTGGTTGGAAAAACTTTTACCTCGACCCATTTAGACACATAATCCACCTCCAATAGAATATACTGATTATTGCAGGACGAGACAAATGGCCCCATGAAGTCGATTCCCCAAATATCGAAAATCTCAACTTCGAGCATCACATTAAGAGGCATCTCGTCTCTCTTGGATATATTACCAACTCGTTGGCAGCGATCACATCTTGAAACGAACTGATGAGCATCCTTAAAAAAAGTAGGCCAGAAGAATCATGTTTGAAGGATACGAGCAACTGTCTTCTCTCCACCATAATGTCCACCATACACAGTAAAATGACAGTCTCGTAAGATTCCCTCAGTCTCACTATACGGAATGCATAGTCTGATAAACTAGTCAGCTCCCTATCTAAACAAGAACGGCTCATCCCATCGTTACCACTTCACCTCTTGTAGAAACTTCTTCCTTTGGGCATAAGAGAGTTCTGGGGGAATAACATTACTCACCAGATAGTGCACAATATCTGCAAACTATGGCTCATCTTCTTGCACCCCAAAAAGTTGTTCATCGAGAAAAGATTCATTGATCAATGTCTTATCCTCCGAAGCTTTGCCTTGATCTTCCAAGCGTGATAGATGATCTGCTACTTGATTTTCTGTACCCTTTCGATCCTTGATTTCCAGCTCGAGTTCCCGTAGTAAGAGAATCCATCGAATCAAGTGAGGTTTTGAATCTTTCTTCGATACCAGATATCGAATAGCAGCATGATCAGTGTAAACTGTCACCTTTATCCCAAGTAAATAAGATCGAAATTTCTCAAAACCATATATAATTGCCAGTAACTCCTTCTCTATGGTAGTGTAATTTAGTTGAGCACCATTAAGGGTCTTACTAGCATAGTAAACCACATGGAAAATGTTATGCTTCCTCCGGCCAAGAGCTGCTCCAACTGCATAGTCACTAGATGCTGTAGTCAAACTATTTTTCAAGCTCTCAAAAGCCGCTAGAAATTCTTCATCGAATTTAAAGGGATCATCATTCTCTAATAGATTGCACAAAGGCTTAGAGATTTTGGAGAAATCTTTGATGAATCGCCGATAAAAACCCGCATGACCAAGAAAACTGCGGACTGCTTTAACTGAGATTGGAGGAGGAAGATTTTCAATGACCCTCACCTTGGCCTTATCCACCTCAAGACCATTGCTAGATACCTTGTGCCCAAAAATGATGCCCTGTTGCACCATGAAGTGATATTTTTCCCAATTGAGCACCAGATTGGTCTCAACACATCTTTTCAGCACCAAACTAAGATTATGCAAGCATTTGTCATAAGAAGTCCCGAATACGAAAAAGTCATCCATGAACACCTCCACATTTGTGCCAATCATATTTGAGAAAATGGCCATCATACACCTCTAAAAAGTAGCAAGCGCACCACAAAGTCTGAAAGAGACTCAACGAAAAGCAAAAGTGCCAAATGGACAAGTAAACATGTTCTTATCTTGATCTTCTGGAGCAATGCAGATCTGATTATATCCCGAATATCCATCCAGAAGACAATAGTACTCGTGTCCAGCCAAAACTGTCAAGCATCTGATCAATGAATGGAAGCGAAAAGTGATCCTTCCTTGTGGCTTTATTCAATTTTCGATAATCTATGTAAACTCTCCATCCTGTGATAGTCCGAGTAGGGATGAGCTCATTCTTCTCATTAGCTACAACTGTAATGCCTCTTTTCTTAGGCACACACTGCACCGGGCTCACCCACGAACTGTCAGAGATAGGATAGATGATTCTTGCATCTAGCCATTTAAGAATTTTATTCTTCACAACCTCCTTCATGACTGGATTTAGCCTTCTTTGTTGCTCAACAGTTGGCTTGCTTCCTTCCTCAAGCAGAATTTTATGCATGCAATAAGAAGGGCTGATTCCCATGATATCTGCTATAGTCCATCAAATTGCTGATTTAAACTCTCTTAAAATTCTCAAGAGCTTATTTTCATCACTTCCTGAAAGGTTAGATGCAATAATAACAGGAAAAGTAGTTGCATCGCCTAAAAATGCATACCTCAAGTGATCAGACAGTGGTTTGAGCTCAAGTGTAGGAGCTTCTTCAATAGATGGCTTGAGACGCTCTGGAGAATTTTTCAGCTCTTCCAATCCAAGAGACTCGAATGGAAAATCCATCTTCCTCTTCCACAGAAATGCATTCAAATACTGCATTTGCTCTTCCCTTTTTTCATCTTCACTATCAGAATCCCCTGTTAAGACTCTCTCTAAGGAGTCAGTCCTTACCAATTGATCAAGCTCCGAAGTCACTACGAAGTCGACCAACTCCACTTTAAACACTCCTCTTCATCAGTTGGGAATTTTATTGCATTGAAGACATTGAATGTGACATCCTGACCCTGAACTCTCATGGTTAGTTCACCTTTTTGTACATCGATAAGAGTTCGGCCCGTAGCTAAGAACGGTCTTCCCAAGATAATGGGAATCTTCTTATCTTCCTCAAAGTCTAGAATGAGGAAATCAGTCGGGAAGATGAATTTATCCACCTTAAACAATAAATCGTCCATTACACCTCGCGGATAAGTGATGGAACGATCAACCAGTTGCAAAGAAATGTTCACAGGTTTAGGATCAGGTAGTCCAAGTTTCTTGAAAATGGACAAGGGCATCAGATTGATGCTAGCTGCCAAGTTACACAAACACTTGTTGAATGACACATTGCCAATGGTGCAAGGTATCGTGAAGCTTCCTGGATCTTTAAGCTTAGGACGTAGTTTTTGCTGCAGCACAACACTGCACTCTTCTGTTAGAGCAACGGTTTCCAACTTCTCAAGTTTTAGCTTCCGAGATAGAATACCCTTCATGAACTTAGCATAGCTCGGCATCTATTTTAGAGCTTCAGCAAAAGGTATGTTAATGTGCAACTTCTTGAAAACCTCCAAGAACTTAGCAAATTGCTTATCAAACTTCTGCTTTTGAAGTATTTTAGGATATGGTGGAGGTGGGTAGACCTGTTTATCCCCTGTATTACCCTCAGGAGGATTGCTTTCAACAGCTTTCTTCTTCGGTTCCACCTCGGCCTCCTTCTGTACAACTTTTTCAGCTACAATCTCTTTTTCAGGAATTGGAAAAGGTGTAGATGCACCTGCATTCTGAACAGAATCTTCAGAATCTTCATCTTCTTGAATTTGGGGGCTCGTTAACTTTCCAGATCTCAAGGTGATTTCCTTCAACTGCTCTTTGACTTTCTTCTTATCTGGATTACCTTCAGTATCACTAGGAAGAGTTCCTGGTTGATGGTTCAATAAAGTATTGGCAATTTGCCCTATTTGTTTCTCCAGAGTCTTGATAGAAACCGCTCGGCTTTTGCACATAAGCCTCAACTCCTCCAATTCAGATTTTTCATTAGTAGATTGACCGACACTTCCATGCGTTTGTTCTTGAATTTGGAGTTGTTGTCTTGGTGCATACTGTTGTTAAAAACCAGGAGGGTTGAATTACTTTGCTCCAAACTGCTGATAAGGCTGTTGCACCGTATTCTGATTATTGCTCCAGCTGAAGTTAGGATGGTTGCGGTTGTTAGGATGATAAGTGGCAGGAACTGGTTGCTGCGACCTCTGAAAGTTGCTCACATATTGAGCTGACTCACTAGATATAGCACACTGCTCCGTTTTGTGCGCACCTACATAAAGCTCACAGACACTGGTGATCTGATTAACTCCATAATTAGCCAAAGAATCCACTTTCATCGTTAATGCCTTTAGCTGAGCAGGTATAGCCGTAGCTGTATCCACCTCCAGAATTCCTTCTACCTTGCCTTGAGGTAGTCTCTATGTTGGATTTTGGTATTCATTAGCAGTCATCAATTCAATTAGCTCATAAGCTTCATCATGGATCTTAGCCCATAAGGCTCCACCTGATGTTGCATCGAGCATGGGTCTGGACTGCGCTCCCAAACCATTATAAAAGCAATTGATAATCATCTAATCAGGCATTCCATGATGATGACACTTCGAAAGCATCTCCTTGTAGCGCTCCCAAGCTTCACATAAAGATTCTCCCGATTGCTGAGCAAATTGAGTAAGAGCATTCCTGATTGCAGCTGTCTTTTCCATATGGAAGAATTTAGTAAGGAACTTCTGAGCAAGATCCTCCCAAGTAGTGATAGAACCTGGTGGTAGAGAATGCAAACAATACTTAGCTTTATCCCTCATAGAGAATGGGAAAAGCCTCAGCTTCACAGCATCTTCAGAAACATTATTGAACTTGAAAGTGTCACAGATCTCGATGAAATCTCTAATGTGCATGTTAGGATCTTCCGTTGGAGAACCCCCAAACTGGACTGAATTCTGCACCATTTGAATCATGCTAGACTTGATTTCAAAGGTATTAGCCACAATGGATGGTCTGACAATGCTAGACTGAATGTCATTGATCTTCGGTTGAGAGTAATCCATCAAAGCTTCCAGATTTACTACTGGTTCTCCAATTGCAATAACAATTTCTTCTTCAACTTTCTCAACTTCTTCAAAAACTTTTTCAACTACTTCAACTTCGTCTAGTGTTTCCTTACGAGATTGAGAACGCATTCACATAAACGCTCTCTATAGTACCTGAAACACAAATAATGTAAACAAGTAAAATATTCGAGTCAGTGAACTTTAACGACCACTGATGTCAAGCACATAAACTAAATTTAACACCGAAGTCCCCAGCAGCGGCGCCAAAAACTTGTTTGCTATAAATCAAACCCGAAAATACACGCAAACGTACACGATCACAAGTACTATAAGATATAAGTCAAGTTCGTTCCCACATGGACTAGTTTAGGTTAATTTCAGATTACACACTTATGCAACAATGTATGGTTATCATTCAATGCTAAGACAAATATCAAATTGAGTTTTGATTTAATTAAGAGATTATACTAAACTGCATTAACTAAGAGAATTAAGATTGAATTACTTATATGAGAATAAATATGGGATTTTAACTTTAATAAATACTTCATTCAAAGTCATGTTCTTTACCCCTATCATGTGATGGCGATGACAACTAATCAGATAACACGAAACTAGTATACGCTAACTTTCGTTATATGTATACCCTACTATCAAACATCCACAATTAAGATAGAAGTTGAATAGACACCAATTATGCTTAGTCTCTATATGTCTATAAATATTGAAAACATAATGGTTTAAGAGCAAGTTATATATCTTGATTACATAGGGTGAATAAGATGGTTAAAATTACCCACGAATTATGCATGTCAATTTATACATAAACCTATGCTAGCATGGCAAGTTCTAAACCTCTATATTCACTATCACTTCAATAGAGATTAAAAACAATTTTAGAAGTTAGCTACGCATTAAAGAAGAATAATCACAACCAAACTAGGATATCATAAATGTTAGGACGAAAACAAGCGCTAATATTCACGCAAGTATACACAATCGCAAGTAATATAGAATTAATTCTAGTTCGTTCCCACAACGACTGGTTTAGGTTAATTTCAATCAATGCACTTATGCAACAATGGTATGATTATTATTCAATGCTAAGACGAATAACAAATTGGTTTCTTTTATAACTAAGATTATTAACTAACATGCAATTAACTAAGAGAGTAAAAAGTTGATTTTCTTATATAACATATACATGGGATTCTAACTTCATTACTACTTCATTCAATAGCCTTTTGGTTCTTAACCTTAACATGCAATGGTGATGACACTAATCAGATAACACAAAACTAGTAAACGCCAAATTTCGTTGTACGGATACCATACTACCAGATATCCATAAAAGAGATAGAAGCAGAATAGACACCAATCATATTGAGACCCTATATATCTATAGAATTTGACAACATAACGGTTTAACGAAGAAGTTATCTATCATGATTACACAGGGTAATTAAGATGGTTAAAATTACCTACGAATCATGCATATCAAATACATGAACCTATGCTAGCATGGCAAGTTCTAAACCTCTAAATTCATTGTCGCTTCATTAGGGATTAACACACTATCTTATAAGTTCGCGATGCTCATAAGACGAATAAGCACAATAAATACTAGGACATCATACAATCACCACACACTAAGGTATCAAAAGATATTAACTACTGAAATCCATAAGTATATCCGCTAGAAACCCATGATAACGATTAACCCATAACAGAACTCATCATCACCGTGGGTTCCGATGAAAGCATGGTATAATAAACTAGGTCTTTATAAAATGAATAATAAAAAAGTACGAAATCCAGAGTTTAGGTTCAACAAAACAAGAAATGAGCATCCAAGATTACAACTTAGAACAAAGAATCACAAGAATAAACTAGATCTTCTTCGCCTTTGTTGAATTGTGCTATTGGTCTTCTCGCTGTCTTCTCCTTAAGCTCTGTTATGAAAAAGGTCTTTAAGTTGTTTTTAAATAGCAGCCAAATTAACCCAGAAGCCCAGAAAAATAGTCTTTTCATTAAAATAGGAATCTGGAATCCTGACCTGGCGCAGCCACGCGCATCACCAGTGCGGGCGCGCTGACATTCTGCTTCTCTGGCGCGGCCGCGCGCTAGCACAGCACGGCGCGCCGTCCTTCTGGAAAATTTGAAATTGCTTTCTTTATTTGCTGGTTCTTGATGGCCTTTGCACGAGCGATCTTCACAACATCTTCTTAACACCATTTTAGCATCAAAGCAATGCTAAATCACCTCGATCCCTTATATATGCTTGAAATGCAAAACACTATAAAAATACATCAAAAATACAAATAACTTAAGTACAAAACATCAATTTGAAGCTTTACGAAGCGTTATAAGTGTATATAAATTCCACTTAACATACCCCCAAACTTGAATTGATTCTTGTCCTCAAGCATAAACAGACTCAAAGAACAAGAAATAAAAATGCATGAATACAACCTACATGAATGCAACAATCCCCACAGTATAACTTAACCAACTGACAAGCAACATCTCAAAAAATGCAGTTATTCGCACAAGTTCAATCAAATCTCACAAGTCAACTCACAAGCTAGATATGTGTGTGTGTGTGCAATTTCTTAACAGATGTACTAATGCAACTAGATCAATAATCATGACTCACTACTCATCAAGGCAATCACAAGGTTATATATAGAATAAACGATAAACTCAAAATGACTTAAACACTTCAATTTTTATATCGGAGTTATTATATGGATTCATGCTTTTATTCACAACACATAAACAATCACAGATATGCTTATTTGACCGTGTAATGAGTGAGGTCCACAAAAGACTTATACAATAATACCCATGTAGCGAGCGTTAGATTAGTGGATCCCAGACTATAAAAGTCTTAGGTCACTAGGCACAAAGTCTCCTAAGAACTTAATAACTCGGGTATTAAAGAGCCCACTCGTGATCAATTATGCATAATACATATATTTTTTTCTCTTTTTTTTTTCTTTTTGTCTCTTTTGTCTCTATTTTTTTTCACATGATTTCTGAACGAGTGCGTTTCGTTCCATCTCGCTCAACCCTAGACTACTCATATAAAATGAGCCGGCTACTAGCCATTTGACACCTAGCCATATCAACTAGCAATGAAATCCAATATTTTTCCAATTTTTAAATATCCATGTTATTTTACCATTAAAAGAATATCATACATTCTAATCATAAACATGTGATTAAACCTCGACAAACAAACAAACCATAATCATGATCTAGCACGCAAGCAACTATAAAGACTTAGTGAAAAAATCTTGCTTGTAGCATGCAAATCAACTCGATAAGACTTAACGTTCCTAAATACGACATCACCACACTTGCATCAATATCACAAATCAGTCGAAAAAGTAAACTTAAGGGATCATGTTATAATGCAAATGCATGAACTATATGCAACAAACTAACATGCAAAATAATAATAAAAAAACTACATGACAAATATGCAACTATATAAAACTAAACTATCATGAATATGCAAACTATATGGACACACACAAACATATGTTCCTTAACTATCACCCCCAAACTTAAAATATTCACTGTCCTTAGTGAAGGTAATAGTAAGAAATCAGGCATACCTACTCGGAATCAGGGTCATCACCCTCATGGGGTGGCGTGTCAGGAGTGTCAGGTGGTGGGTACACAGAATCCTCACCAAATACTGGCCACTGGATGTCAACTCTTGTGGATCTAAATGCAATCCCCAACACTTGGGTGAGATCATGTGCAAACCTACTATGGATGTCATGCATCACATCCATCCTCCTCATCAAGCGCCTATACTGCGCTGAACCCAAACCAGCACTACCCTCTGCTTCCTGCTGTTGTGACCGTGAAGGATCGGCCTCGCCCAACTGAGCTCTTCATGCTGCTTTACTGGCCTAAGTCATCCCACCAGCATATTCTTGAGGTGCTGGCGATCCACCTGGCAAGTGTTCATGTGAATAGCCGAGCCCCTTCGGATTTGGCTTCCCACCGTATCACTCCTGCATAACTGCTATCGTCGTACTGTCAATCGGGGCACTAGGAAGCTGCAGCTGCTCACGGACGGGCCAATACACTCCAACCGCCACACATAGCTTAGTCACAATCGATGCATATGATATAAAACCCGTAGTGCTGCCTCGCAGAAACCTCAAATTACCCTGATAAATCACAGACCCCATGTCCACATAATCACCATAGAGAATACCCCACAACAGCTTTGCCCGGTCCACCGTAACATCATATACATGTGATGAAGGCATAATGTTAGCACAAATAAACGAATTCCATGCACGGGCATACTTGTTCATGCACAAATTTGGGAAAGTAGCATACTCATTCGTGCCCCTCTTGAACTTCCAGTGAGTCTCAGGAACACACAATGTAATAACAATCAAATCCAAGTTAAAATCCTCGCCGGTCTTCGCATTCCAATCCTCCTGGTCAGGCTATTTCTCGGGCTGATTTATCACCAAACGAAAGGCCTCTGCACTGTAATCCACAGTCAACCCCCTCACCACAGTAAAACCATTCTTGTCCGCCTTCGCATTCGCGTAAAACTCACGAACCACACTCATAGGCACCACAACTAGTGCCTCAGAAAAAGCAATCCAACCCATCTCCACAATCATCTCCAGCAACTTACCAGCCCTCCCCGATGGCAGAAAACCTCGATCCTTGTCTATCGGCTTCAAAAGCAGCCTCGTATACTCTGCCTCAGCCTCCAGAGTTAAAAACCTAGGCCTCACACCCCCAACACTTGAAGAATAGGTGATGTTGCTGCTAACTTGGGATCGTTGTCTTTTGGGTGCCATTGGAAGTGAATAAGAGAGAATAAGAGATGCGTATAAGAGAAGTTTAGAGTTTTGAGACTTGAAAAAGTGATGGAGAGATTTGTGTATAAGTGTGTGTATATATAGGAAGAGAATTAGGTTTAAAATAGAAGTGAGATTTGATTAAGGGAATAATAGGAGTAATGGGGTGTTTGAAACTGAATTGGAGAGGGAAATATGGAAGGTGGGAGCAAGAAATTCAGTTACGAATTGATTTTGTATTTGATTTTTGATTTTTCTGACTTTTTTTTCCAGGTCCAAGGAGCCAGCGCGACCACCTCTCATGGCATCGCGAACACACCGTGCTACTGAAAACCAGTGCGGTCGCCCGCCATACCAGCACGGGCACACCGTGTTACTGGAGTTTCAGCGCAGCCGCCCTGCTTCTCAGCGCGGGCGCGTCGTGCTATTGTAGTTTGCAATAATTTTTTTTATAGTTTTCTCCTTATTTTCTTCTTCCTCTATCTACTAATGTACAACAAACTTGGGTTTCCTCCCAAGAAGCTTGATGTAGAATCCCCGAGATCAAGTTGACAATAAAACGACACTAACCACCTCATGGTTTGCCGTATCCCAATAGTAATGCTTCAATCTCTGTCCATTAACCTTGAATGCTTGGCCTAGATCATTCTCAAAAATCTCCACCGCTCCATGTGGAAACACAGTTTTGACAAGAAACGACCTTGACCACCTCGACTTCGATTTTCCAGGAAAAAGACGGAGACGGGAGTTGAACAAAAGAACTTGTTTCCCCGGCAAAAATGATTTGAGCACTAGACCCCTATCATGCCACCTCTTGACTTTCTCCTTATACATTTTGTTGTTCTCATACGCTTGAAGTCAAAACTCATTGAGTTCATTCAATTAAAGCATCCTTTTATTTCCAGTTGCATCCATATCAAGGTTCAATTTCCTCAAAGCCCAATACGCTTTATGCTTCAACTCCACAGGAAAATGATATCCTTTTCCATAAACCAACTGAAACGACGACATGCCAAGCGGAGTCTTGTCTACTTTTCTATACGCCCAAACAGCTTCATCCAGCTTCAAAGACCAATCTTTCCTTGATAGACACATAACTTTCTCTAGAATACGCTTGATCTCTCTATCAGATACCTCAGCTTTCCCATTAGTATGCGGATGGTAGGCTGTAACAATGCGATAATTCACATTATACCTTTGCATCATAGCAGTGAACTTGCGATTGCAAAAATGCATTCCCTCGTCATTGATTATGACTCTTGGAGTCCCAAATCTTGTGAATATCTGTTTATGAAGAAAATTAAGCACTACCTTTGCATCATTTATCGGCAAAGCCTTGACTTCAACCCATTTCGAGATATAATCAACCGCCAACAAGATATACTGATTATTGCAAGATGAGACAAATGGCCCCATGAAGTCAATTCCCCAAACATCGAATACCTCAACCTAGAGAAGCACATTAAGAGGCATCTCATCCCTCTTGGACATAATACCAACACGCTGACATCAATCACACTTCAAAATAAACTGATGCGCATCCTTAAACAATATAGGCTGGAAGAATCCTGCTTGAAGGATACGAGCTGCTGTCTTTTCTCCACCATAGTGGCCTCCATAAACAATCGAATGACAATCTCGCAAGATTCCCCCCGTTTCGCTGTACGGAATACATCTCCTGATGATTTGGTCAACTCCTTGCCTAAACAGAAACGGCTCATCCCATATGTACCACTTCACCTCATGAAGAAACTTCTTCCTTTGAGCAGATGACAAGTTTGGGGATATAATGTTGCTTACAAGGTAGTTCACAATGTCTGCGAACCACGATTCTTCCTCTTGCACCCCAAACAGCTGCTCATCGGGAAAAGACTCATTAATCAATGTCTTATCCTGTGAAGTTGCACTTGGATCTTCTACACGAGAGAGATGATCAGCGATTTGATTCTCAGTACCCTTTATGTCCTTGATCTCTAACTCGAATTCCTAAAGTAAAAGAACCTATCGAAGCAGTCTAGGCTTCGAGTCCTTCTTCGAGACAAGATAGCGAATCGCGGTGTGATCAGTGAAAACTGTCACTTTCATCCAAGGAAAATAAGATCGAAACTTCTCAAAACTATAAACAATAGCCAAGAGCTCATTCTCAGTAGTAGTATAGTTCAGTTGAGCACCATTGAGGGTCTTACTAGCATAGTATACCACATGAAATATATTGTTCTTCCTCTGCCCAAGAACTGCTCCAACTGCATAGTCACTTGCATCGCACATTATTTCAAAAGGTTCATTCTAGTTAGATGCAGTTATGAGAGGTGTCGTGATCAAGCTCTTCTTTAAGCTCTTAAAAGCAGCTAGGCACTCGTCATCAAACTTGAAAGAGACATCTTTTTCTAGAAGATTGCACAACAGTTTAGAGATTTTAGAGAAGTCCTTGATGAAATGCCAATAGAAACCCGCATGACCAAGAAAGCTGCGGACTCCCTTAACAGAAATTGGTGGAGGAAGGTTTTCAATGACCCCCACCTTAGCTTTGTCCACCTCAAGACCTTTACTAGAGACCTTGTTCCCAATAATGATGCCTTGTTGCACCATGAAGTGACATTTCTCCCAGTTGAGAACCAGATTGGTTTCAACACACCTTTTCAGAATGACGCTAAGATTTTGCAAGCACTCATGAAAAGAATCACCGAACACAGAGAAATCGTCCATAAACACCTCCACATTCTGACCAATCATGTCAGAGAAGATAGCCATCATGCATCTCTAAAATGTGGCAGGTGCTCCACACAAACCAAAAGAAACTCTTCTGAAGGCGAAAGTCCCAAACGGACATGTGAAGGTAGTCTTTTCCTGATCTTCTGGAGCAATGCAAATCTGATTATAGCTTGAATAGCCATCCAGAAGATAATAGTACTCATGCACAGCCAATCTGTCAAGCATCTGATCAATAAAAGGAAGAGGGAAGTGATCCTTCCTTGTGGCCTTGTTTAGCTTCCTGTAATCCATGCAAACTCTCCACTTCATGACTGTTCGAGTAGGAATGAGTTCATTCTTCTCATTAGCAACCATTGTGATGCCTCCTTTCTTCGGCACACACTAAACATGACTCACCCAAGAACTGTCAGAAATGGGATAGATGATCCCTGCATCTAGCCACTTGAGAATTTCCTTCTTCACAACTTCTTTCATGATCAGATTCAGCCTCCTTTTTTGCTCAACAGTAGGCTTGCTACCTTCCTTTAGCAGAAATTTATGCATGCAATAAGAAGGGTTGAGTCCCTTGATATCTGCTATAGTCCATCCAGTTGCCGATTTGAACTCTCTCAGAATTCTCAAAAGGTTTTCCTCATTACTCCCTGAAAGGTCAGATGCAATAATAACAGGCAAAGTAGATGCATCACCTAAAAAAGCACACCTTAAGTGTTCAGGCAATGGTTTAAGCTCATATGTATGAGCTTCCTCAATAGATGGCTTGAGGCGCTTTAGAGATTTGTTCAGCTCCTCCAATTCAAGAGATTCAAAAGGCATATCCAGCCTTCACTTCCAAGGAGAAGCATTCAAATATTGCAACTGCTCATCACCTTCATCATCTTCACTATCTGAATTCCCTAACAAGGCCTTTTATAAGGCATCATACCTTAGCATTTGATCAAGTTAGGAAGTAACCACATAATTGACCAATTCCCCTTTTAAGTACTCCTCATTATCAGTAGGTAATTTCATGACATTGAAAACATTGAACGTCACATCATGATCCAGTACTCGCATAGTGAATTCATCCTTCTGCACATCAATCAAGGTTCGGCCTGTAGCCAAGAAAGGTCTTCCCAAGATTATGGGAATCTTCTTATCCTCCTCGAAATCAAGAATTACAAAATCAGCAGGAAAGATGAGTTTGTCCACCTTGACCAAGACATCCTGCACAATGCCTCATGGATATATAATAGAACGATCGGCCAACTGTAAGGACATATAAGTAGGATTTGGATCAAATAGGTCCAACTTCTTGAAGATAGACAAAGGCATCAGATTAATGCTAGCTCCCAAATCACATAAACACTTGTCGAATGACAAGTTTCTAATGGTGCAAGGAATAGTGAAGCTTCTAGGATCTTTAAGCTTCGGAGGCAACTTCTGTTACAACACAATGTTGCATTCCTCCGTAAGAGCGACGGTCTCTAAGTCATCGAGCTTCACTTTCCTGCAGAGAATACCTTTCATAAACTTCGCATAGCTAGGCATTTGTTCAAGAGCTTCAGCGAAAGGTATGTTGCTATGAAGTTTCTTGAAAACTTCCAAGAACTTAGCAAATTGCTTATCCAGCTTTTGCTTCTGCAGCCTCTTAGGAAAATGAGGTGGATGATAGACCTGTTTTTCCCCTGTATTACCCTCAGGAGGAGTGTTGACAACAGTTGTGTTCCTTGGTTCCACTTCTTCTTCCTTCGATACATCATCTTCAGCCACAAATTCAGATTCTTGAACTTGAGATTTTTCGGGATTCGCAACCTTCCCAGACCTCAATGTAATTGCCTTAACCTGCTCCTTAGCTCCTCTCTTTCCTGGCACTTCAGTGTCACTAGGGAGTGTACCAGGTTGTCGATTCAGCAAGGCATTAGCAATTTGCCCAATTTTATTCTCCAAGGTCTTGATATAAACGGCTTGGCTCTTGCACATGAGCCTCAACTCCTCTAGTTCAGATTTTTCATTAGATTGAGGTATCTGCTGAAGTTGGAGTTGTTGCCTTGGTGCATATTACGGCTGTTAAAAACCAGGAGGGTTGTATTGATTTGCTGTATATGGCTGATAAGTTTGTTGCACCGTATTTTGAGTGTTGCTCCAGCTGAAGTTAGGATGATTGCAGTTGTTGGGATGATAAGTGGCTAGAGCTGGTTGCTGTGACCTCTAAACGTTGCTCACGAACTGAGCTGATTCACAAGAAATAACATACTGCTCAGTCTCATGTGCACCAACACAAAGCTCACAAACACTAGTGATCTGATTAACTCCAAAATTAGCCAAAGAATCCAGCTTCATCGTCAAAGCCTGAAACTGATCATCTATAGCAGTAGCTGTGTCCACTTCCATAATTTCTGCTACTTTGCCTTGAGGCATTCTCTGAGTTGGGTTCTGGTATTCATTGACAGCCATCAGTTCAATTAATTCATAAGATTCATCGTAGCGTTTAGCCCATAAGGCTCCTCCTGATGCTACATCAAGCATGGGTCTAGAAGTAGCACCCAACCCATTGTAAAAGCAGTTAATGATCATCCAGTCAGGCATCCCATGATGAGGACACTTTCTAAATATCTCTTTGTAGCGGTCCCAAGCCTCATACAAAGATTCTCCCGTTTGTTGTGCAAATTGAGTATGAGCATTACCGATTGCAGATGTCTTCGCCATAGGGAAGAATTTAGTGAGAAACTTTTGAGCAAGATCCTCCCAAGTAGTAATAGAGCCTGGTAGTAGAGAATGTAACCAACACTTACCCTTATCCCTCAGAGAGAATGGGAAAAACCTCAACTTAATAGCATCTTCAGTAACTCAATTGAACTTGAAAGTGTCAGAGATCTTGATGAAATCCCCAATGTGCATGCTGGGATCGTCTATAGGAGAATCCCCAAACTGAACTGAATTATGTATCATATGAATCGCTCGACTTGATTTCAAAGGTGTTAGCCGCGATGGCTGGCCTGATAATGCTGGACTGAATATCATTGATCTTCGGCTTAGAATAGTCCATCAAAGCCTTTGGATTTGCTACTTGATCTCCCATCTCAACTAGTGCTTCTTTCTAAACCTTTTCTACTTCCTCACAAACTTTTTGAGCTACTACAACTTTATCCTCAACTTGATCCAGTGTTCTCTTACGAGACCGAGAACGCGTATGCATACACACTCGCTAGAGTACCTGAAACACGACAAGAAAATAAGTAAGTAACAGTGTCTGAGTCAATAAACTTTAACGACCACTGATGACAAACACATAAACTAAAAATTAACACCGAGTCCCCGACAGCGGTGCCAAAAACTTGTTAGGATGAAAACACGCAATAATGTTCACGCAAGTAGACGCGATCAGAAGTAATATATAATTAATTCTAGTTCATTCCCATAAAGACTGGTTTAGGTTAATTTCAATCAATGCACTTATGCAATAATGGTATGGTTATTATTCAATGCTAAGACGAATAACAAATTGGTTTGGTTAATAACTAAGATTATTAACTAACATGCATTTAACTAAGAGAGTAAAAAGTTGATTTTCTTATATAACACAGATATGGGATTCTAACTTCATTACTACTTCATTCAATAGCCTTTTGGTTCTTAACCTTAGCATGCAATGGTGATGACACAAATGAGATAACACAAAACTAGTAAACGCCAACTTTCGTTGAACAAATACCCTTCTACCATACATCCACAAAAGAGATAGAAGGTGAATAGACACCAATTATATTGAGACCCTATATGTCTATAGAATTTGGCAACACAACGGTTTAACAAACAAGTTATCTATCATGATTACATAGGGCAAGTAAGATGGTTAAAATTGTTGGATCTATCAAATCTTGGCCCTGCGTTTTATGATATTAATTAAAAGAGTAAGAATAGAACACTAACCTTAATCGCTACGATGCAAGCGATTCAAATCCACATCTTCTACTGTATTCCCTAATTCTCCTTGGACGAAGTGTGGGCTTCGATCTCCCAAGGTGTACCTCTCCCAAAGCTCTGAAATTCTGAAACCCTAGCTGGCTCCTTGAGAAAAATGGCTGCCTCTCTCAAACCCTAGGATGTGATTTCGTTTTTGTGTGTTAACCCTAGCTTTAGGAGAATGAGAATATATATAGGCTACAGTAGGGATCATGGACCATTAGGTCAGGCCTTCTAATGACATTCCGGGCCAAGCCCAATGTCATTAAATATTAATTCAATCCACTAAAGAATTAATATTCACACTACCTTTCTTAATTCCGTAAATTAATTATTTAATTCGGCTCCCATATTAATTGCTTATAAATTCCCCATGTTTAAGATATCGCATGTCCATTAATTAAATTAATTTCTGACAATTAATTTAATCAATATCTTTTATCCTTGATCATCCACTCAACCTTATAACTATGCAAGAACAAATCTGCCTGCAGGACTAAAGCATAATTATCTTTATGAGCTTTCAAGAGGACATCATCACCCGAATATATTTTTCGGACACGGTTTCCTTTTATAGTTAATATCCCACTCTGTATATAATGTCATTGCCCAATACATAAATTTTGTAATTTAAAATAAATTACTTAATGTATGAATCAAGGCATGTGCATTAAATACAAGGGTCATTTACCTCATCCGGATTAAGAACCTAAGCAATAATAATATCGTAGAATCTTAGTTCTTCTTTATTGTCAGAATAAAAAAAACAATTATTCTACTATTTTGATCCCGTTCAATATACACAAAGTATACAAGTATTATTCAATAGTCAAGATAAACTATTTCTAAATAATACTTCAGCCGTTCCAGTGGTTTGTCTAATACCACTTAGACTGTGAGCCTTTATTATATTATATAAGGAGTTTGACAATCTAATCTTCTACTATCCCATTTGATACTAGATTGTCTATAATATATAATATACATACTATGTGAAAACATGCATTCAAGATTCTCAAATAATTTATTATTAAAGTATATACTTCAAACGAATATTTCAGTATAAACCCTAACAATCTCCCACTTATACTCAAGATATTATTTGAGTATATCAGTGTTTATTACAAGCAATCCACTACCAACTATATAACTATGTGACCAAGTATCTGACTCCTATCGCTTCCACGTGCTCCTGAAAAGCCTTAGCTGGTAAGCTCTTCGTGAAAGGCTCTGCCCGGTTATCCTTTGATGCTATATCAGCCACAATGATATCTCCTCGCTTAACGAACTGCCATATGAGGTGATACTTATGCTCTATGTGTTTTGCTGTCTTATGGGCCCATGGTTCCTTGGTATTTTCCACAGCACCAGTATTATCACAATAAATCGTGATTTGCCGTGGCAAATTAGGAACCGCATCCAAATCCAGCAGGAAGTTTCAGAACCATATAGCCTCTTTGGCTACCTCAGAGACTGCCACATATTCGGCTTCCATGGTTGATTCTGCAATGCATTTCTGCTTCACACTCCTCCATATTACGGCTCCACCTCCCAAAGTAAAAACACACCCCGAGGTGGATTTTCTCTTATCCTTATCTGTCTGGAAATCTGAATCAGTATATCCCAGAGGCAATAAATTAGAGGACTTGTAAACTAACATATACTCATTAGTCCTTCGCAAGTACTTGAGTATTGTTTTTACTGCACTCCAATGTTCATGTCCTGGGTTTGACTGGTATCGGCTAACCATGCCCACAACAAAGCGGATATCAGGCCTCGTACATAACACAACATACATTAGGCTTCCACATCCCGAAGCATAAGGAACTGCATTCATGTTCTCTATCTCCTTAGGTGTCGAAGGGCACTGACTCTTTGATAGAGAAATTCCATGTCTGAAAGGTTACTTATCCTTCTTGGAGTCCTGCATATTAAAACGAGCTAATACGTCATCTATGTAGGGCTCCTGAAATAAAGCCAACATCCTTTTCTTGCGATCCCTTATAACTTTGATCCCAAGGATGTATGCTGCTTCACCTAAGTCCTTCATTTCAAATTGTTTGAACAACCATGCCTTTATTGAAGACAACATCTTAACATTATTTCGAATGAGTAAAATGTCATCAACATATAGTACTAGAAAAACCACTGCATTTCCCTCACATCTCTTATACCCGCATGCTTCGCTTGGACTTTGATCAAATCCATACGACTGGACTGCCTGATCAAAATGAATGTTCCAATACCTAGAAGCTTGTTTAAGTCCATAAATAGACCTCTTAAGCTTACATACAAGATGCTCTTGGCCTTCTTTAATGAATCCCTCTGGTTGCTGCATATAGATGGTTTCTTCAAGACTTCCATTAAGGAAAGTTGTCTTAACATCCATTTGCCAAATCTCATAATCGAGATGAGCTGTAATAGATAAAAGAATACGGATTGACTTAAGCATGACTACCGGCAAAAAGGTTTCCTCATAATCGATACCTTCTTTCTGAATATACCCTTTCGCAACAAGTCTTGCTTTCCAGGCTTCCACCTTTTTATCTAATCCCCTCTTTTTCTTGTAGATCCACTTACATCCAATAGGTTTTATACCTTTGGTGATTCCACGAGCTCCCAGACCTGATTAGAATACATTGATTCCATCTCAGATTCCATCGCCTTTTGCCAAATATCTGCATCTTTGTCTTGTACTGCCTCTTCGTATGTACGGGGATCATCATCATGTTCACCAGAGACCAAGTCTGAAGACTCTCCCAAAAACATGAATCTATCAGGCTGTTGAACAACCATCCCACTATGACGAGGCACTGGTGCGGTATTAGTGACAGGTTGTACATTTTGTTGTGGTTGTTCTACTTGTACTATAGCTTCATGGGTATTATCTGTCCCTCCCACTAGTTCCTCTAAAATGACACTACTCATGGGTTTGTGATTCATTATATAGTCCTCCTCTAAGAATCTTGCACTGGTGCTAACAATGACATCTCGACTCTTCGGACTATAAAATAAATAACCTTTCGTTCCCATGGGGTAGCCTACAAACAACTTTACTTCTGTATGAGATTCTAACTTAGTCGCGTTCTTGTTCAGCACATGTGCTGGACAACCCCATATTCGAATGTGTAATAACCCCAATTTTTGAGAAATTTTGAAACCCTTATGAATAGTGTTTTTGCTGAACGAGAAAACTTTTCATGCCACGCTATGTAGGGGTTCTGTTATTGATCTTATGGGATATTATTAGTACTCTATGTGGTATATAAGTGTATGTAAAGATCGTCAGAATCCAATTCCGAACACTTTGGTTTTTCCCGGAAATCCACAAGATACGGAGAGAATTGAGTATAAGGTAACAGGATAAAAAGGATTTAAATTAAAGGATTATAATAGAGGATCATAAAAAGGAATATAATGTATTGAGAAAGGTTAAGGGAACCTAAGTAATAAGATCCCGGGTATGATCCTTCAAACGATAAACGAGAACGAAAGTTAAGCGAACCGTATAACAGATCAGCGGTCATTAGGCAAACGATTAGGAAGTTAATCAAAGGGATTAGTGGGAATGATGTCATCCAACCAATAGAAAGAGGACAAGGAAGGGAGAATGACATCATGAGGATGATATAAGCATGACATGGGAAGGAAGGAGGTGTGGTTGAATGAGAACCACACAAATTCAAGGGCAAGAAGGTAATTGACTAAAGCAAGCACAAAAACCAAGCAACCAAGCCAAGCAAAAATCATTTTCATCAAAAATCAAAAGCAACCAAGGCTTTGTTCATGAAGCTCTCGGGTGGTTTTCTTAAAATTTGAAGATCCAAGCTCCACCACTTACTATTTAGCAAGGTAATTATCTAAGCTTCCCCATGGATAGTTACATACTTCCTATAAGTTTAAGCTTCTAATTCCAAGCCAATCTTTTTCTATAAATCAAGGAAGAAGATGGTGAATAGTAACCTTCAAGAAATAACTTTAGTTTTCTTGAATTTTTATGAAAGATTAAGGTTATACAAGCAAGGATCAAGGTTCTTTTAGGCATTCAAAGCTCTTGGGTTGTGTTAGGAAGCTTCAAGGAGGTATAAACAACTTTCACCTTTAACTTATAGTTTAAACTTTGAGTTTCGATGAGTTTATGGATGGATTAATGTATATATAGAAACATCCATGTATGTATAGCAAGATCCATGTATGTTAGATGGTTTGGTTGGATTTGTGGTGATTTTGGATATGAATCTTGGTTAATGGTTAATGAATCTTAAGTTATGGTTAGTAGATCATGTTTGTGGTTGAATAAGTTGGAAAACCTTGAGATTATGGACTGACTTTGCCTTGATATAAGTTGTGTTTGAGGTATTGATGATGGTTGGGTGGTTTGTAGTGAATTGGTAAAGAATTGGAGTGGTATAAATATTGGTAATCGCGTAAACATAGCCGTCGTAACGTCCGATTTTCTTTAGACTGTTTTGTGCATAACATTAGGACCCGAGGACCCCCTGCTAGATTGTGACCACTGCCATGTTTAGGTAGCTCATGTTACGAGCTTCGTTTTGATATGTAGTTCGTTCGATTCCGATGCACGGTTTAGGAGAAACGACCGTTTCAAGTAACGGCGTTTCGCGAATGAAACATTTCCCCTCGCCTTACTTTGAAACATAGGTTAAAGACCAAAAAGGACTAATTGAAGTATGAAACATTTATGGTAAGTGTGTTAGGCAGTTGGTAAGACACTCGCGAAGGAATCGTCTTAAAACTCGTGAAGGTTAAATTATTAAAAATGGTGGAGCCGAGGGTACCCGAGTGACTTAAGCGAATCAGTGAGCGCAAAACAAGCGTTAGAGTCTAAGTTAGTTAAAGTATAGAATTACAAGTGATTTTGGTTTAATTCCAACTTACTTGTTGTTTATAGGTTACCAGACTCGTCCCGAGCCATTCGTAACCCCCAGTCGCTCAGGCAAGTATTCTATCCGTTATACTGTTGTTGTGATGTATACACTTGTATATGCATTATCTTGCGATAGATGCATGTTGGTTATTTAGCAAATTCTTGCGATATATTGTAGCATGTGATATGGTATATATGCATGCCTGTTTCATATTCTTGGAATATATATCTGTTGGTTCATTTGATAATACCTATGCTAGAGGATAGTTGTATCTTGCATATACCCTTAGTATAGGGACTCAAAGGTGAAAATATTTTCTAAAACCGGGAGTCGAGGATCCCGAGTAGATTTTATATATATGGATATGGATATTTATTTATATATATATTTATATATATATATGGTTATAGTTTTCCAAACTATTAATCGAATAAGATTTATTCGATAACTTTAAACTCTATTTTATATTTGAATATTATTTCGAATATTATTCGAGGGCTTATGACTCTTTTATTTATTTATCTGAATATTATTTGAATATTCATTCGAGGACTTATGACTCCTTTATATTATTATGAATATTATTTAAATATTCATTTGAGGATCTATGACTCCGATTATTGCTGATTATATTCTTTATTCTATTAAAGAATAAGGTGTTAATAATCAAACTTATTTTCGATTATTCAAATAAAGATAATACTTTCATATAAGTATATCTTTGGTTATTTAATACTCGTTTCAAGTATAAGTTAATACTTCTACTTCAATTATTTTTATAAAGATTATTCTTTATGGGAATATTATTTAAAACAATAATATTCAGTCATTTTCTAAATATTCTGGGGACTGATTTACTTCATTAAATCAGCCTTACTCCAAACACTCTTTAAAGTGTTTTCGAGTCTTCAAAATGATTTTTTTAAAAAGTCAGAGCGGATCCCAAAACTCATTTTTTTTTTATATTTAAGATCTTCCTTTTAAGGGGATTTAAATACTCGCTCACAACCTGGGGAATCCGGCTCTGTGGTGTATTTTATATTCGCAACAAGGTTGCAGATTCGGTAAATGAATTGATTACTTGCCCAACGTTCGGGAAGTAAGCCCCTCTCATTGAGTCGGCATAAGCGACAGGCCGGGGTACGGTCTATTATTGTGTAAGTGGCTCAGTGGGAGTCCATCAAATGCATAGGTGGCTGAGTGGCAGTCCAGCATAGGTCTTAATTATGACCAGGGTGATGACCAGTGGGGAATTCGTCCATCTACTAGTAGAAAAGGTTACTTATGGGTATCTTTGCCTGATCAGCAAGATATCTGGTTTATGCCAAAGGTTTTTTTTTCCTTTCTAAAATTCATTGGATGTTTCAAACTTTGTTCATACTTTACATAACAGAGGTTCCAGGAAATGTTTAAGAGATATATATATGTGGATATATATATATATATATCGGGACTAAATAAAGTATCTCGTAACTTTATTTCATTCAATAATATTTCAAAGATTGAATCTATTCAAATCTTGTCTTGTAGTCTCATCTATGTGATGAACTTTTGAAACTGATTATAACTTGAACGGTGGTAGTTCAAGTAGTATTGGGAAAGATATAAGTATATTGGGGTATTTGGCAACCTCATCTTTTAAACTTATATCTAATTAATAATTGTCTTATGTATAACAAAGATTTTCAGAAAAACGTTGAGACAAGGTTAGATATATGAGATCACCTTGCAACGATATTTTTTTATATACAGTTATACACTGGGATTTTGTGTATATTATGCATGGAAGAGGACTTCCAATATTTTGAAAAGTATATATGTATATATATATATATACTGAATATTTTGCGACTTCATCGCATTAAGTTATCAACTTGGTTCATTTCTTTTGACCAAGACTTTCATGAGTATTATGAGTAGACTCATATACGGTAAATAATTATGCATATTATTTTGGTGGGCTTGCTGCTCACCCTTGCTTTATTTCTTCATCACACAACAACAGTTAGGAAAGATGGCCAGACTCCAGCAGACCCAGCGCAAGCGCGTGGGAAGCGTTCCGCGCCTTCCCGGTGATGTTGTAGCTGCTATAGCTGCAGAGGTAGATCTATTATAGATCCTACTGTCTACTTTTGAGAATTAAATTATGTATAATTATAACTTGTGGCAGATAATGGCAATTAACTGTAAATTATCAAGTAATCATTTTGGGTTGTAATAACTTTTAAATTGTGGATTCAAAGACTTGTACTTATTTAAATTTCATCTCTGAGACTATAACGGGTTGTGGTGTGTGTTAGTGTGGGGTCACAGCATAAGGTTATTATTATTAATTAAGTGAAGTGATATTGTGGAAAGAAAGACCGTGACGACCTGGATCCTCGACCCCGGATCTGGGGGTGTTACAGAAATGGTATCAGAGCCAAGCGTTATAAACCTCAGAGATGATGGGACGTTAAGATAATAAGTTCACTAAGATAATAAGAACTCTTGCCAAGTTCATAGTCGGACTACCTAACGTAGTACTGACAGTTAAAACCCTTATGGGAACCCTTATAAATGTAGCGATAGAAGCGTAGTTCGTTATCGTATAGAGTAGCGGGACTCCGAACCCTGAGGTTGAGGAGCAACAGCGCGATGATGTTTTATTACTAATTGGAGATCGGATTGTGGATCCGATAGAGTGTCCTAATGCAGGACCAGATGATGTTGATATTGAGGATGTAGCGGTTGAGGATGTTGTTCTAGAAGGGATAGTTGTTGAGGAGGATCCCATGGAGGATCCTGACAAGATTGGATAAAGGACCACTGATGAATTGATGACCATGGTTAGGTCGACTACCGGAGGTTCGTTCAAGTTTGTAAAGATAGTAGCCCCTTTAACGCGGCTTACTCATAAGACTGAGAAGTTCGAATAGACAGAGAAATGCGAGAACAGCTTTTAAGAACTGAAGCAAAGGTTGGTGACGGCCCCTATGCTGGCGTTGCCGGATGGAAAAGGAGATTTTGTGAAGTGTAGTGACGCTTCGCACAAGGGCTTAGGGTGCGTGCTTATGCAGCACGGTAAGGTAATCGCGTACATGTCAAGACAATTAAGGTAATATGAAATTCGATATCCCCGCCCATGAGCTTAGGCTCGTGGCAATAGTTTTACCCTAAAGATTGGAGGCACTACTTGTATGGAGAGAAGTGCGAGAATTACCTAAGCCATAAGTGCTCTAGTACATTTTCACGTAGAAAGAGCTCAACATATGCCAGAGGAGGCAGTTAGAGCTAATCAAGAATAATGATTGGGAGATTCTTTATCATTCGGGGAAAGCCAATATGGTGGCTGATGCCCTTAGTAAAAAGGAGAGACTCAAGATGATAATGTCTTTGGGAGAGTTTATAAGAGATTTTGAGAAAATGGAAATAGTAGTGAAGGTAACCGGAGCCGGTACCGAAAAGCTGTTTGAGATAGCAATACAGCCCGAATTATTGGAAAAGATCATATTGTGCCAGAAAAAGTTATGAATGAAGGCAGAGAGCCAACAAATAGATAAGAGGTTAATACCGAGAAGAATGAGAAGGGAATAATGAGGTATTCCTACAGAATTTGGGTTCCAAATGTTCAAGAGCTTAAAGATGAGATCTTAGATGAAAGCTAGTTTGAGGAATAAGATTTAGAGCAAACCCTGAACGTGATAGTCAGGGAGGTCGCCATCAAGATAGAAGGAACCCATGACATAATGGAGTGGAAAATGAGGATTTTAAATTAAAAGATGACCCCAATTATGGGGAGTAGGATGAAACATTTCATACTAAGGAAACAAAAAGTCGAGTAAGGAAAGGAGACCCGAGATGGTACCCCTATACGGCAATTCATGGACCTGTCTAGACAGAACTTAGACTATTATCCCCAACCACCACCCTGAGGAGACAGTGCGGTGGGAAATTCTTTCATGACCTTTAAGTCGCTAAGCTCTCAGGGTTCCAAGGAACAAGCTGACCCAGTCGAGGCAAGAGCCTGGCTAAAGGAAATAGATGAATCATTTGAGATTCTAAATGATTGACGAACCACAAAAGACTGTTTTGTCACTTACCCTCCCAAGAGAGAGACCACCCGCTGGTGAAAGGCCAAGGAAGGCACGGAGCAAGAGATTATAATAAACTGATTAAAGTTCAACCAATTGTTTTCGGGATCGTAATTCCCAAGGTTATGGAATAGTGTAAAAGCTTTAGAGCCAGAACAAAGGCAGACGAGTATGATGAATTATGAATCTAAGCTGTAAAAGTTGTTAAGATTCGTTCTGAAGACGCGAATCCAGAATGACGGGATATTTGAAATCAATGCTTATGTTGTGTTGGTTCATGAAATAATGATAAGAGAGAGGAAAATAAAAAGGAATTGAAGTGGAAAGGAATAAAAAGGCAACAGAGTTTGAGGAATGATAAGGGAGTTGGGTATGAGGAAACCCTAAAGACTCCTATTAATAGAAATAGAAAAGTATATGATCGTCAGGATGAGGGTGATTCACCATGAGTTAAAGTTGATGGTGGAAGGCATAAGAGATATATATAGTTTACCCCTGTAAGTTGGGGGGATTTGAGGAAACCTTGAGATAGTTTGAAGGATAAATAATGAGACGCGGATAGACTGAGGAGACAAGGAAGTAAGAAATTAGGAAAATTGGATGAAGGAAGTGACCTTCAAGAATGTGAAGTGTAAGACCGGTGGCTTGATACCCAGAAAGGGAGACGCCAGGTATGAGAGATATCCCAACATTGAGGTGACTGTTGAGATAAACAACAAAAGTAAATAAGGAATTATTAAGAAGAAGTTCATGTTGAACACGACCAATATCTTCCAGAACATCCTTGTTATCGTTACCAAATTAGGCAAGACAAGCGGATAACCGTTGTTATCTTTTGGAGGCCATATTTATTAACCTCATTTTGAATACAGACGTTATTGTGAAATTAGACATGTACTATCAAGGTGGTAATGATTGAATAAGATACCCTTATCAGGGATATATGACTTGATTTATCCATGGAAGGATGCAGGTACCTTTTAAAGGTGGAATTAAGGATAGAACATCGGTAACTTAAAATGAATCCTAGGGGAATGCATAAAGGTTGGCATTTCACCCTTAATAGGGACAGTATGAGTTTTGACAGTATGATTGGGAAAGGGTTAAGGTAGCAACAACCTTTAAGAATCAGTGGAGAAATTTTTCAGAAGTATATAGACAATGGTTCTAGTATTAGTAAATGGTATTTTGATATGCCCTGTATCTAGGGAATACAGGAGGAACGATTGAAGGATAACCTTAGAGGTTTTACAGGGAGAAAGGTAATATTCGAAATTCTCAAGAATAGAAATGTTGATAAAGGAAATATGACGTAATTATAATGTTGCCAAGTGGGGCACGTGTTAAACCACGATAAAGTATGGATCGAACCAGTAATGGTCGAAATTGTTCAGGGCAATTAGGACTTAAGATAAAAGATGTTCTAAGTATGATTGAGAGTCAGTCGTGACAGTGATTAACCTCTAAAGACTGAGGCAATAACTTATGGAAAAATGGTGATATTTTTACTCATCAGATATTAAGGAAAACATCTTCACTCAAGCAGTGATCGGAAATAAGGTAGAAAATTTATTTGGAGGTGGTTAAAAAGACATTGACTGTAAGGAAATTTTACTATCAGGAAAGGCCAAAGAGGTGGCCGACACTTTAAAGGTAAGTGGATAATTATAGGCGCGTGTGCCAAAAGAATACAGTGATGATGGTTAGAAATGTGAAGGTTGAATTATGGTTTGGAAGATTGACATTCCTTCTGATGACGGTGCAATACCCAACCGTAATAGTAGTAGGTAAAGGTTTCATTCGTGTAATCGCCATGAACGGGCTATCTATCTTAGAAGGTCCTATCTTGAGATAAGCCAGGACCATGTTTCAAAAAGGACCAAACAAACCTTTGAGTTAAGTCTTCTATTGAAGGCATATGATTAAGAATGGTATTAACCTGCTATCGGTGCTTTGATTGAAACTCTTCTGCAATTTTATATGCTTCATGTCATGTATGTATGTCAGGATCAGGAGTGTTCTTCATGAATCAGGAATGGTGATTATGTTACCTCCTTAGAAGGATTTGATACGACATGGATAGACTCCGTATGGTTAGCTATTAAGACTTCATGGAAAATGAATGACTACAGTGGGTCAGTGGTGGACCATAGTAAGGCAGCAATGATTCTGCGAGTAATGAGCTGATTACAACCGTGAGAGTTGTATTGGAATGGGTGTTGAGATTGAGTACCACTAATCGGGTCATGGTAGTGTATAAGTTATCATTGATAGACTAATTAAGTAGAGTATCTACCTAGTGAATAATTATTCTTTCTTATCAATAGAGAGTCGTATTATTATACGAGGAAGGATGCGGTGCAAGCATAGAATTCTAGTAACGATGATGTATAGAATGAGATCCCAGATTCGATTTTCGATGTCGAGGGAGTTTCAAAGGTGATTATGTATAAGCTCGAGGAAGAGTGTGGGTCCATAGAATGATGGACGGGATAGCGAAAATATTTAAGCATGCAAAATGCGAGGCTATAATGCTCGATGTAGGTTCCAAGCCAGATATTTTGTGGCAGTATATTTTTTTCATATATACAATTCTCTTCAATTTGTTCTTTTCTCTTCTTTTCATTTCATGTAAGCTGAGAAGAACAACCCTTCCAGAAGGGGAGGTATTGCCGAATGACTATCTATCTTTGTGATAGAAGCCTAGTAGGATACCACATGTTGTTTAATTGCTTGTCAAGTACTAAAGGCTGGCCACCTTCTGTACTAACTATGCGATATAACAAGTGTTCGTGATCATAGTGATCTCTCAACAAATTCCTTTACTTCTATTTGATTGATCAAATTTTGGAAAATAGAAACAACTGAAAAAGGAGTAATAAAGTGGTGGTAGTATGCGGAATGGGAACACATTCGTGATACTAAGGTTGACGTGGTTATTAAAAGGTTATAGAACGCTAACGAGCAAAAGTATAACCAGTATAATATTAGGAACGAAAGGTAGTAGCGATTACGAACTGGAAAAGAATGGGTATTGAGAAGCAGAAGCTCTAATGATAAAAGCTATAATGAGAGTCTGTGCAATAGACTTGAAAGAATTTGGAATGATCACTTAATTCGGATTGAGTTATCTTACAACAATAGATCATATGTCATTATCGAGATGTCGCCTTATGAGATTCTTGAGGGAAGATAATGTCGATCTCCCTTATGTTAGGATGAAGTTGTAGAGCGCAAGATGCTCGGACCTGCAGTAGTCCAAAGGACCAAGGATATGATAGATCTAATCAGAGGACGGCTGGTAGTAGCCCAAGATGGACATGATAAGTATGTTGATTTGACACGAAAGGATAAAGAGTATGAAATAGGGGACCTAGTAATGTTATAGGTATCCCTTGGAAAGGATTGATGAGGTTCGGAAAGAAAGGAAAGCTAAGTCTACAATTTGTTGGACCCTTGGATATATAAGACGTTTGGGAAGTTAGCATATGAGCTAGCCCTAACCCCGAACATGTAGCAGGTCGTAACGTGTTTCACGTATCAATGTTAAGGAAGTGTAATTTAGATGCCAGATAAATAGAGGCATATGAGCGCATAGATATGCAACCCGACGTAACCTATATGGAGCAACCAGGAAGGGTTATAGAGTGAAAAGGAACAAGTGCTTAGGAGAAGGATTATCAAACTAGGCAGAGTTTGGTGGTAGAACCACAATGTGGGAAAATTTACTCGAGAGTTAGAAAGTGCAATGCTAAGAGAGTATCCCTATTCATTTTCTATCTGATTCCGGGACGGAATCCTTTTAAGGAGGGGAGACTGTAATAACCCCAATTTTTGAGAAATTTTGAAACCCTTATGAATAGTGTTTTTGCTGAACGAGAAAACTTTTCATGCCACGCTATGTAGGGGTTCTGTTATTGATCTTATGGGATATTATTAGTACTCTATGTGGTATATAAGTGTATGTAAAGATCGTCAGAATCCAATTCCGAACACTTTGGTTTTTCCCGGAAATCCACAAGATACGGAGAGAATTGAGTATAAGGTAACAGGATAAAAAGGATTTAAATTAAAGGATTATAATAGAGGATCATAAAAAGGAATATAATGTATTGAGAAAGGTTAAGGGAACCTAAGTAATAAGATCCCGGGTATGATCCTTCAAACGATAAACGAGAACGAAAGTTAAGCGAACCGTATAACAGATCAGCGGTCATTAGGCAAACGATTAGGAAGTTAATCAAAGGGATTAGTGGGAATGATGTCATCCAACCAATAGAAAGAGGACAAGGAAGGGAGAATGACATCATGAGGATGATATAAGCATGACATGGGAAGGAAGGAGGTGTGGTTGAATGAGAACCACACAAATTCAAGGGCAAGAAGGTAATTGACTAAAGCAAGCACAAAAACCAAGCAACCAAGCCAAGCAAAAATCATTTTCATCAAAAATCAAAAGCAACCAAGGCTTTGTTCATGAAGCTCTCGGGTGGTTTTCTTAAAATTTGAAGATCCAAGCTCCACCACTTACTATTTAGCAAGGTAATTATCTAAGCTTCCCCATGGATAGTTACATACTTCCTATAAGTTTAAGCTTCTAATTCCAAGCCAATCTTTTTCTATAAATCAAGGAAGAAGATGGTGAATAGTAACCTTCAAGAAATAACTTTAGTTTTCTTGAATTTTTATGAAAGATTAAGGTTATACAAGCAAGGATCAAGGTTCTTTTAGGCATTCAAAGCTCTTGGGTTGTGTTAGGAAGCTTCAAGGAGGTATAAACAACTTTCACCTTTAACTTATAGTTTAAACTTTGAGTTTTGATGAGTTTATGGATGGATTAATGTATATATAGAAACATCCATGTATGTATAGCAAGATCCATGTATGTTAGATGGTTTGGTTGGATTTGTGGTGATTTTGGATATGAATCTTGGTTAATGGTTAATGAATCTTAAGTTATGGTTAGTAGATCATGTTTGTGGTTGAATAAGTTGGAAAACCTTGAGATTATGGACTGACTTTGCCTTGATATAAGTTGTGTTTGAGGTATTGATGATGGTTGGGTGGTTTGTAGTGAATTGGTAAAGAATTGGAGTGGTATAAATATTGGTAATCGCGTAAACATAGCCGTCGTAACGTCCGATTTTCTTTAGACTGTTTTGTGCATAACATTAGGACCCGAGGACCCCCTGCTAGATTGTGACCACTGCCATGTTTAGGTAGCTCATGTTACGAGCTTCGTTTTGATATGTAGTTCGTTCGATTCCGATGCACGGTTTAGGAGAAACGACCGTTTCAAGTAACGGCGTTTCGCGAATGAAACATTTCCCCTCGCCTTACTTTGAAACATAGGTTAAAGACCAAAAAGGACTAATTGAAGTATGAAACATTTATGGTAAGTGTGTTAGGCAGTTGGTAAGACACTCGCGAAGGAATCGTCTTAAAACTCGTGAAGGTTAAATTATTAAAAATGGTGGAGCCGAGGGTACCCGAGTGACTTAAGCGAATCAGTGAGCGCAAAACAAGCGTTAGAGTCTAAGTTAGTTAAAGTATAGAATTACAAGTGATTTTGGTTTAATTCCAACTTACTTGTTGTTTATAGGTTACCAGACTCGTCCCGAGCCATTCGTAACCCCCAGTCGCTCAGGCAAGTATTCTATCCGTTATACTGTTGTTGTGATGTATACACTTGTATATGCATTATCTTGCGATAGATGCATGTTGGTTATTTAGCAAATTCTTGCGATATATTGTAGCATGTGATATGGTATATATGCATGCCTGTTTCATATTCTTGGAATATATATCTGTTGGTTCATTTGATAATACCTATGCTAGAGGATAGTTGTATCTTGCATATACCCTTAGTATAGGGACTCAAAGGTGAAAATATTTTCTAAAACCGGGAGTCGAGGATCCCGAGTAGATTTTATATATATGGATATGGATATTTATTTATATATATATTTATATATATATATGGTTATAGTTTTCCAAACTATTAATCGAATAAGATTTATTCGATAACTTTAAACTCTATTTTATATTTGAATATTATTTCGAATATTATTCGAGGGCTTATGACTCTTTTATTTATTTATCTGAATATTATTTGAATATTCATTCGAGGACTTATGACTCCTTTATATTATTATGAATATTATTTAAATATTCATTTGAGGATCTATGACTCCGATTATTGCTGATTATATTCTTTATTCTATTAAAGAATAAGGTGTTAATAATCAAACTTATTTTCGATTATTCAAATAAAGATAATACTTTCATATAAGTATATCTTTGGTTATTTAATACTCGTTTCAAGTATAAGTTAATACTTCTACTTCAATTATTTTTATAAAGATTATTCTTTATGGGAATATTATTTAAAACAATAATATTCAGTCATTTTCTAAATATTCTGGGGACTGATTTACTTCATTAAATCAGCCTTACTCCAAACACTCTTTAAAGTGTTTTCGAGTCTTCAAAATGATTTTTTTAAAAAGTCAGAGCGGATCCCAAAACTCATTTTTTTTTTATATTTAAGATCTTCCTTTTAAGGGGATTTAAATACTCGCTCACAACCTGGGGAATCCGGCTCTGTGGTGTATTTTATATTCGCAACAAGGTTGCAGATTCGGTAAATGAATTGATTACTTGCCCAACGTTCGGGAAGTAAGCCCCTCTCATTGAGTCGGCATAAGCGACAGGCCGGGGTACGGTCTATTATTGTGTAAGTGGCTCAGTGGGAGTCCATCAAATGCATAGGTGGCTGAGTGGCAGTCCAGCATAGGTCTTAATTATGACCAGGGTGATGACCAGTGGGGAATTCGTCCATCTACTAGTAGAAAAGGTTACTTATGGGTATCTTTGCCTGATCAGCAAGATATCTGGTTTATGCCAAAGGTTTTTTTTTCCTTTCTAAAATTCATTGGATGTTTCAAACTCTGTTCATACTTTACATAACAGAGGTTCCAGGAAATGTTTAAGAGATATATATATGTGGATATATATATATATATATCGGGACTAAATAAAGTATCTCGTAACTTTATTTCATTCAATAATATTTCAAAGATTGAATCTATTCAAATCTTGTCTTGTAGTCTCATCTATGTGATGAACTTTTGAAACTGATTATAACTTGAACGGTGGTAGTTCAAGTAGTATTGGGAAAGATATAAGTATATTGGGGTATTTGGCAACCTCATCTTTTAAACTTATATCTAATTAATAATTGTCTTATGTATGACAAAGATTTTCAGAAAAACGTTGAGACAAGGTTAGATATATGAGATCACCTTGCAACGATATTTTTTTATATACAGTTATACACTGGGATTTTGTGTATATTATGCATGGAAGAGGACTTCCAATATTTTGAAAAGTATATATGTATATATATATATACTGAATATTTTGCGACTTCATCGCATTAAGTTATCAACTTGGTTCATTTCTTTTGACCAAGACTTTCATGAGTATTATGAGTAGACTCATATACGGTAAATAATTATGCATATTATTTTGGTGGGCTTGCTGCTCACCCTTGCTTTATTTCTTCATCACACAACAACAGTTAGGAAAGATGGCCAGACTCCAGCAGACCCAGCGCAAGCGCGTGGGAAGCGTTCCGCGCCTTCCCGGTGATGTTGTAGCTGCTATAGCTGCAGAGGTAGATCTATTATAGATCCTACTGTCTACTTTTGAGAATTAAATTATGTATAATTATAACTTGTGGCAGATAATGGCAATTAACTGTAAATTATCAAGTAATCATTTTGGGTTGTAATAACTTTTAAATTGTGGATTCAAAGACTTGTACTTATTTAAATTTCATCTCTGAGACTATAACGGGTTGTGGTGTGTGTTAGTGTGGGGTCACAGCATAAGGTTATTATTATTAATTAAGTGAAGTGATATTGTGGAAAGAAAGACCGTGACGACCCGGATCCTCGACCCCGGATCTGGGGGTGTTACAGAATGTGTCTTAGACTCGGTTTGTCCCCGATCCACAATTCTAAGGGGGTTTTAGGAATCGACTTAGAATGTACTAAGTTCAGAAGATAAGTTGTTGTCTCTAAGGCATGTCCCCAAAATGACTTGGGTAAATCCGAATAACTCATCATCGATCTAACACTATATAAAGAGTCCGGTTCCTTCTCTCTGCTACACCGTTCTGCTGGGGTGTGCCTGGTGCAGTTAACTGGGATTCTATCCCATTTTCTGATAAATATTCCCTAAATTCTCCAAGCAAGTATTCGCCACCACGATCTAATCGTAGTGTCTTGATACTTTTATTAAGTCGCTTCTCCGTTTTAGCTTTGTACTCTTTGAACTTATCAAAGCATTCAGACTTACGACGCAATAAATAAACGTACCCATATCTAGAATAATCATCAATGAAAGTGATGAAATACTCATAACCACCTCTTGCTTGGATATTCATGGGTCCACATAAATTAGAGTGAATCAATTCTAACACTTCTTTGGATCTATTCCCCTTTGCCTTGAAAAGCCTATTAGTCATTTTACCTTCCAAGCAGGATTCACAAACTGGAAATGGCTCCACTGCCAATGAGCTTATCTACTACCAGTCTTTGAATCCTCCCCAAGTTAATATGACCTAATCTCAAGTGCCAAAGATATGTTTGGTTCAAACTAGAAAGTTCCTTTCTTTTAGTAGAGGTAGAAGATGTGTTGTTCAATTCCCTATATTGCAGTTGCAGTGCAGGTTGACCAGGATTAATTATATACAAATTGTCTTACAATGTACCAGAACATATAATTCGTTTATTCATCATAATAGAAACATTACGATCCAAACAAATATTATAACCATCCAAAGCAAGTTTAGAAACTGAAATTAAATTCCTTTTAAAAGAAGGTAAATAAAGACAATTGTTCAAAACCAAAATCCTATCAGAACCAAAAGATAAATGAATAACTCCTACTGCAACTACTGCTACTTTCGTAGCATCTCCCATGAACACGTATATCTCACCATCTCTAAGTATTCTGGATAGCTGGAACCCCTGCATAGAATTACAAACATGATCAGTGGCTCCTGTATCTACACACCAAGTGCTCGTAGATATAGCCGCTATAAATGTTTCTGTAACTAGAGAAAGAGACATACCAGTATTGTTTGTCTTCTTAGGAAGAGGACAATCATGTTTCCAGTGACCTGACTGCTTGCACCTGAAGCACTTTCCCTTAGGCTTTTTCACACCACCTTGAACTCCCACTGCCTTCACAGCTTTCTGTGTCTGAGCCTTTTTCTTCTTCTTAATACCTTTCGGCTTAGAGAAAGAACCTTGCCACATTCACTTGAACACTCTACCGAAATAATCCTTCAGCTACCTGAAGTTCTGTCAGCAGTTCCGCGAGACTATACTGCCTCTTGTTCATGTTGTAATTCAACTGGAACTGCTCAAAACTCTTGGACAAGCTCATAAGGATAATGTCAATCTTGGTTTCCACGTCAAGTTCAGCACCAAGGATCTCTATCTCATTCAGATGTGACATCATCTTGAGAACATGACCCCTTACAGGTGTTCCTTCAGCCATCTGAGTGTTCATTAAAGCCTTCATGGCTACTTGCCTAGCAGCCCTAGTCTGATCTCCAAAAAGTTCCTTGAGATTAAAGAGCATATCCGAAGCAGTGGCCATAGACTGATGCTAATGCTGCAAAACACCCGACATTGCTGCCAAAATGTAACATCGCGACATCTCTTTAGCCTTAATCCACTGCTTATAATACTCCTTCTCATCTTTAGGAGCATCAGCAGCAGGCTGATCAGGCTTGGGTTCATAAGTGCAAAACTTGTACTCCTCAGCAATCAACACAATGTCCAAATTTCGTTTCCATTCAATATAGTTAGGACCGGTAAGTTTGTTATCCTTAAGTATGGTGAATAGTGGATTAAAGCCCATTTTATCCTGAGAATCATGCATTAAAAAAACATCACATTACACATAAATAAGGGTGCATTACATATTAAAACCTATTGATTCCTCTAACAATTATTAAAATTAAATGCACTAACATCTAAACACCATAAGTTTCTGGTACGCCACGATGTGTGACATGTATACCACCTAAATTTGTTTAAATGTTACTTCGGTCCTATTACTAAATAATATGCCATGTTTGGGTGGTCTATATTATTTTTCATAGCTAAGTGTATACCATCATCAAATCTTAAATTATTCAAAATCTATAGAACTTGGTACGCCACGATGGGTGGCGTGTATACCTTCCAATATTCGTAATTTTTCCTTGAATAGAATACTTCAATTCAATATTCATCAATGGTTTGATTTCCAGGTAGTGGAGGAGTTACATCGGTCTCACTTAATACCCACAGACTTACAAGTTTGATGAACCCGTTTTTGACAAAATCGCCCCATATCAGAAATAAAGAAAATTCGTATTTATTCCTTTTTAAAACTTATTAATTTAAGAAGTTTGTTCTAGTAATTTCTATAACATTCTAGACACCATAAATTACATGCCACGATGGGTGATGTATATATAATTTATATTCGTCTTTATGTTAAATTACATACAAACAATAATGGAGACCATGGGATTTAATTTCATATTAATTCCCTCTCCCACTTAGTATTTACTTTGAGGATTTTAAACTAGATGCATCGTCCTATGTTATTTCTTCGAAGTCCACATATATTATAACAACACAAAGAACACATAACATAGCAGCATACTATCATAATTAAAGCATTAATAAAAACATCCCTATGTCCATGTCATTCTAGCATGCAAAGGGTTAATATCACATGGCATAACAACAAAGACAAGAAACACATAGTAGCAATAATCAAGAGAAGCAGAAATTATGTAAAACATAATAAAACACATCCACTATTATGGCCCCAGAAAAATAGCTTCGAATTTATCCTTCAAAAAATTTTGGAAATCTTCGAGAGCCCGATTGGAGGCCTTAACAGCCTCAAAACGCCTTGAAATAATGGGTCAATGATCTTTAGACATTTTAATTCCCTAATCGTCTAGTTCTGTCATTTCCGAAAAGGTATTGTACGCCCAAATTGGACATCGTATGCAAAATCTGCAGCCAAAACAGTGAAGCACCCCGAAAACAGAATGCATCAGCGGAAAATCTATGTTTCTTGCAGCTCCGTTGATCAAACAATTACATATAAAATAATACAGAAGAACCAGCCTATTCTATTACATCATATCATAAACTAAAACAATTACAAATTGATTTACAAGATTACAAGATTACAAGATCAGAATAGGAAAAAACAAAACTTTCACGATCAACCCTCGTGATTTACAACAAAACCACGTGGAATCCAATCATAACAAAATAACCACGATTAAACCACGTGGGATCCAAACACATAATTAAAACATGGCCATAATAGTGAATAATAACCTGCATCACAGAATCAATACAAGCATACCACTATATACATGCATATATAATCATGACATGGACAACATATCATAAAACGCAGAACCTAGAACCAGGATCTTGATACCAATTGTTGGATCTATCAAATCTTGGCCCTGCGTTTTATGATATTAGTTAAAAGAGTACGAATAGAACATTAACCTTAATCGCTATGGTGCAAGCGATTCAAATCCACGTCTTCTACTGTATTCCCTGATTCTCCTTGGACGAAGTGTGGGCTTCGATCTCCCAAGGTGTACCTTTCCTAAAGCTCCGAAATTCCAAAACCCTAGCTGGCTCCTTCAGAAAAATGGCTGCCTCTCTCAAACCCTAGGATGTGATTTCGTTTTTGTGTGTTAACCCTAGCTTTAGGAGAATGAGAATATTTATAGGCTACAGTAGGGATCATGGACCATTAAGTCAGGCCTTCAATGACATTCCGGGCCAAGCCCAATGTCATTAAATATTTGTAAGTTTTAGGTACAAAACACGCGCTAATAATTCACACAAGTATACGCGTTCGCAAGTAATATAGAATAATTTCTAGTTTGTTCCCACGGAGACTCAGACTAATTATGTTCAATTAACACTTACTTACCAATGTATGATCACTTCTCAATGTCAAGACAATAACACGTAGAATTGATTAACTAATTATTAACTATAATTAACTACGAGAATTAAACACTTAATTGACACTTGAATTAACAATATTAAACACACATGAGATCATAACTTCATTACTACTTCCTGCAATAGTTATTGTTATTACCCTTAGCATGTAACGGTGATGATATAAATCGAACAACACGAAACTGATAAAAGCCAACTTTCGTTGTACTAATACCATTCTACCAAACATCCACAACTAAGATAGAAGTTGAATAGGCATCAATTATGTTGAGACCCTATATGTCTATAGAATTTGACAACATAACGATTTAAGCACAAGTTATTCCTTATGATTACACAGGGTAAGTAAAACGGTTAGAGTTACCCACTAATCATGCATACACATACATGAACCTATGCTAGCATGGCAAGTTCTAAACCCCAAGATCCACTGTCGCTTCACAAGAGATTAACACCCTATCTTATATGTTCACGATGCACATAAGAAGAATAAGCACAACCTATACTAGATATCATACAATTATTACACACTAAGGTATTAAACAACTAACTAAAGAATTCCATAGTAAATCCTTTACGACCCCATGATCACGATTAACCCATAATTGAACTCATCGTCACCATGGGTTCATATGAAAACATTATAATAACACACGAGAATAACTAATAAAACTACTTATATAAAACCAGAGTACGTCACAAGAGTAATAAGGTTCAAAGTAAAGAAAACTAGCATCCACTGATATAACGAATAAAAGAATCACAAGAAAATTATGCTTCCTCATCTTCGTTGTGATGTGCTAAAACGCTCTTCTTCCTTCTCTCCTTGCTCCTCGCTTGATACCACGATTCTCTACACGTGAAACGTCTCTGAAAACTACTTATATAGAAGCCCCACAAGTCCCAGCTATCTCAGAAGTCGGAAGTCCAACAGAAATAGAACTCTAAAAATCAGTGTTTTAATTCACGACTCAAAAATCAATGCTTGTCCTCAAGCGTCACAGACTCAAAAATAAAATAAAAACATGCATGAATGCAATCTATATGAAATGCAGCGATCCCCCTTACAACGACTAAACCGACCAACTCATAACCTCTCAACAAATGCAATTAGGTGAATAAAGATCAATCAAATCATGCAAACTAACATACAACCAGAAATATGGTGTGTGCGGATGCTTAACAGATATGCTTCGAAACTAGATCAATTATCATAACTCGACTATTCTCAAGGCAATCACATGATTATACGAAGAATAAATTCTAGGCACAAAATGACTTATAACACTTCAAGATTACTCGAGCTTATTACAGAATCATGCCTTTATTTAACACAACAACAAATGCTTATTTGACCGTGCAATGAGTGAGGTCCATAAAAGACTTATACAATGACATCCATTTAGCGAGCGTTAGGTTAGCGGATCCCAGACTATAAAAGCCTTTGGTCACTATGCACAAAGTCCCCTAAGAACTTAATAACTCGAATACCAAAGAGCTCACTCTTGATCAATTATGCATTAACTATTTATTTTTTTTCTATTTTTTTCTTTTTTTATTTTTTTTCTATATTTTTTTTCAAAATTTCTGAGTAAGTGCGTTTCGCTCCATCTTGCTCAATCCTAGACTACTCGCATAAAAATACGAGCCGGCTACTAGACATTTGACGCCTAGCCACAATTAGCAATGAATTCCAATTTTTACTCTAATTTTTTTCTTTTCATGCCTTTTATCATTAAGAACCTATTATAAATTTTAAGTATAATCAATAGATTAACCTCAAAAACCATCAAACCATGACAACAATCTAGTCCTTAAACATACTCTAAGACTTAGTGAAATTACAAGTATTTCTAGCATGCATGTCAACCTACAAGACTCAACATCACTCTAACGCTATCACTACACTTGCATCAATATCACAAATCAATTGGTAAAGCAACGCAAAAGGGAACATGGTATATGCATCAGCTAAATGACATGAAAAAATAAAGCTATAAAATAAAATTAAAAAAAACTATATGGCAAAAATATGCAATTATATGAACTAAACTATCATGACTATGCAACTACATGACACACACACAAAAATATTCCTTAACTACCACCCCCAAACTTAAAATCTTCACTGTCCCCAATGAAGGTAGTAGAAAGGAACACAGGGTATACCTACTCGAAGAAATCATCATCATCACCCTCAGAGGGTGGATTATCAGGAGGCGGATAAGCAGAGTCCTCACCAAAAATGGGCCACTGGATGTCAGCTCCAAGGCCTCTGAAAGCAGTCCCAAGTGCAAGGGTGAGCTCCTGAGCAAACCTACTCTACGACTCATACATCGCATCCATCTTCCTCGACAGCCTCCTATACTGGGCATCAGCCATCCCAGCACCCTCCTGAGCTCTAGAAGAGCCTGCCTCATCATGACCCGGCCTAGCCATGGTAGCACCAGCTGCTGGACGTCCTCCTGGAAGACGATAACCCAACCCATGCTCCTCGGGCTCTCCACCCATCCACTCCTGCATCGCATTCAGAGTCGCTGAATCAATAGGAGCGGCCGGCATCTGCAACTGCTCGTGAGAAGGCCAATGAACTCCCACTGCTCGGCATAGCTTCGTGACAGGTGATGCATAAGGGATGTTCATGTGCTTCTCTCCCCTCAAAAACTTCAAAATCCCTTGGTAGATGAACTCACCAAGGTCCACATAATACTCCTCATTTAAAATACCCCATAACAACCTTGCTCGCTCAACTGTAACCTCATGTGCATGTGAAGTAGGCAGAATATTAGCACAAATAAAGGCATTCCATGCACGGGTATACCTATTCATCGCAATCGCCGGAAAAGAACGATACTCGTTAGTTCCATCCTTGAAATTCCAAACCGTGCCTGGCTGACAGAGAGTAGCATAACTTAAATCCAAATCAAACTCCTCGGAGGGCTTCTCATTCCAATTCTCCTCCGTGGGCTTCCGCTGTTGCTATCCAATCACACGGTGAATCGCCTCCGGATGATAATCCACAGTATGCCCATGAACAACAGTAAACCCATTCTTTTCAGCCTTTGCGTTCGCATAAAACTCGCGAACCACGCTCATCGGAACCGCCTCCGGCGACTCACAAAAAGAAATCCACCCCTTTTCAGCAATCATCGACAACAACTCACCATCCCTCCCTGATGGTAAGAATCCCCTCTCCTTCAGAATTGGCTTAGCCAGAAGCCTAGTATACTCCTCCTCAGCAGCCCTATCAAACAATCGAGGTCTCGCAGCAGTTCCCCTCAAAGAATCAGCAGTAGGAATGATGTTGCCGCTATCAATAGTTCGTGATCTCTAGGGTGCCATTGAAACTGAGAAAAAGTGTTTAAGAGTTGTGTTTTTGAATATGGGAGAGAGTTTTAAGGTTGAAAGTATATGGGAGAGTGATAGGGATAACTAAATCCTGATAATGGGCTGCTGGACCCAATAAGAAGGTGTTTGATATTCAGACCAGAAAGGTTAAGCCTGATGGACCAGATCAGGTCTGGTCGAATAAAAAAGGCCCAAAAGCCCTGATTATTAATTAATTTCGTAATTAATTAATAAGGGAAAAATCAGCTGTTGAGAAGAGTCCTGATAAGGATATAAATCCTTATAGATAAGCCTCAAGGGGACCTAAAAGGATAAGGAATCAGTTTCCTACTATCTAGGACTCCAAAGTCCATTCTAATTATGAGACTTGCCCACCAAGTCTCCTATACCAAGTCCAATTCAAGGACCACCAACATCTATATAAGGGGTCTCACCCCACAAATCAGAACTACGTTTTTTGGCTTGATTCTCTAATTCACAGAGATACGTAGGCATCTCGTAAAGGCAGAATTAAGCTACGATACACGAGAGCAGCCATTAAAGGCCTTGAGCTCCCGAATCTTAGTAATAAATACAGCAAATAATAACCTTAGCTTTTTATCCATAACATTTGGCGCCGTCTGTGGGAAAAACGGAACAACAACCATGGCGAGAACACGGAGAACAACCAGCACTCTGGAGGAGGGAATACCATCAGGGACAACCCAGGTGATTTCATCAACCGTGGAGGTTCCTCCCCATTCAACTTATACATCTACTCAGGGGGAAGCCCAGACAGGGACAACTCATCCTCAGCCACAAGGGACAACTCCCCCGACTATTCAAGGTACGAATCCTCAAGTTCAACAAATACATATACCTGTGAATTCTCGACCCGTCGGGTATGAATATTCAACTATTGTTACTACTAACCCCCCTTATGGGATGCCCCTTCACCCTGAGGTTGGAGGAAGTGGATATGCTGGGCGAAGCGAAGCACGAGGGCGGTCGCCCCCCTATATACGAGGTTTGGATCCTATCCCTGAGGATCGGGAATTTTCTGGTCCATACACTGAGAGAGACTCCGAATCTTCGGATGATGAAGTGGCCCCGAGAAGGAGGCGTCCTGGAAAAGAGCCAATGGCCGATGGAAGGCAACGCCCCCAAAGCACCCCAGGGGCGAATCCCCAAGAAGTGCAGGAAAAGATCAGGGCTCATGAGGCTGAAATCCAAAGGCTGAGGCGTGATTTGGAGGCTCACCAAGCCACCAGACCCCACATACCTCCTAGGGGGAGAAATCCTCCTCCTATCATAGACCTGGATGGTCCGGTAAGAAGAAGGGCTGCTGTCCCAAGAACTGATCCAAGCAATCTCCTTCCCCTTGGAGATCCTGATGATCCAACTCCACCCTTCACAGAAGAGATAATGAATGCCCATATCTCAAGGAAATTCAAGATGCCCACTATCAAAGCCTATGATGGCACGGGAGACCCCGCTAATCATGTTAGGACATTCTCTAATGCACTGCTGCTGCAACCCGTGAATGATGCTATAAAATGTCGGGCCTTCCCTCAAACCCTGTCGGGTATGGCTCAAAGATGGTACAGTCGCCTACCCCCAAATTCTATTGGATCATTCAGAGAATTAAGTCAGGCTTTTATTAAGCAATTCATCAGTGGAAGAGTCCATGAGAAAAGTTCAGCATCTCTTATGAGTCTTGTGCAGGGAGCTAAAGAATCCTTAAGAGATTACCTAAATCGTTTTACAAAGGAGGCTTTAAAAGTCCCAGACCTTGATGATAAGGTAGCCATGATAGCACTGCAACAAGGAACTAGGGATGAGTTTTTCAAGATGTCTTTGGCCAAACGACCCCCTGAGAGCATGTTGCAGCTCCAAGAGAGGGCAGGGAAGTATATCAAGGTTGAAGAAAGTATGAGGAAGACCGTAGTAAGTAATGAGCCCACTGGAGGCAAGAAACGAAAAACTGATTTGGAGTATATCGCTAAGGATAAATATCCTAGAACTGAACAAAACCCTGATTCAACCCCCAAGAAGGGAGGACCTGGGCAAAAGTTCACTGAATACGCTAAGCTGAATGCTCCCAGAAGTCAGATTTTGATGGAGATTGAGAAAGACAGAGATATTCGCTGGCCTAAGCCCTTGAAGGCTGATCCTGCCAAGCTAGATAAGGGCAAGTATTGCAGGTTTCACAAAGATGTTGGCCATGACACCGATGAGTGTAGGCAGTTGAAAGATGAAATTGAGTTTTTGATTCGAAAAGGAAGATTGAACAAGTATACTGGAGATGGAGGAGACAGAAATAATAATGGAAGGAAGAACTTTGAAGATCGTAGGAGGGACCAAGATGATCAAGGGCGGAATCCCCAACCTAGAGGACCAGTTATAAACACCATTTATGGAGGGCCGAGACCTTGAGGGCCTGTGATAAACACGATCTTTGGAGGTCCAACTGCTGCTGGATTGTCCAAAAATTCCAGAAAGGCATATACTAGAGAGGTTATGCATATTGTTGGAGAAGCCCCGAAGAGGGCCAGGACAGAAGTAACATTGGCTTTTGATGATTCCGACCTAGAGGGTGTAAAGTTTCCCCATGACGACCCGCTGGTCATAACGCCGATAATAGGAAATAGCCCGGTTAAGAGGGTCCTTGTGGATAATGGTGCTTCTGTGGATATCTTGCTCCACGACACCTTTCTAAGGATGGGGTATAACGACTCCCAGTTGACACCAACCGACATGCCGATATATGGATTTGCTAGGAGTAGAATGTCCTGTGGAAGGGATAATTAAATTGCCAACCACCATAGGTACTGGAGCCAAGGCAAGCAACGCAGATGCTGGATTTTGTGGTGGTAAAGGCTAGTTCAACTTATAATGCTATCATGGGGAGAACAGGGATACATGCCTTCAAGGCAGTCCCCTCTTCCTACCATTCAGTCATGAAGTTTCCCACCCGAAACGGGATTGGAGAAGAGAGAGGAGATCAAAAAATGGCTAGAAGCTGTTATGTGGCCTCTTTGAGGGCAGATGGAGTCGGGGGGCAGGTTCTTCCTATTGAAGATATGGATGTTCGAGAAAATGATGAGAATAGAGGAAGGCCAGCAGAAGAATTGGTTTCGGTTCCTTTAGATCCCAAGAATCCTGAGAGGATGACTTTCATTGGAGCCACATTAGAGGAGCCCCTTAGAGGGAAGTTAGTGAAATTTTTGCAAGAAAATAGTGATGTGTTTGCATGGTCAGCAGCTGATATGCCAGGCATAGACCCGGAGTTAATTACTCACAAGTTAAACGTGGATCCAAGCCGGAAGACAGTGAAACAAAAGAAAAGAAATTTTGCCCCGGAAAGACAAGAGGCTATAAAGCAGGAAGTGGAAAAGCTCTTAGAGGCTGGTTTCATTGAGGAGATTCAATTTCCGGAGTGGTTAGCAAACCCTGTAATGGTGAAGAAGGCTAATGGAAAGTGGAGGATGTGTATAGACTTCACCGATCTGAATGATGCATGCCCCAAAGACTGTTTTCCGCTGCCTAGAATTGATACTTTGATTGATGCCACCGCTGGACATGAGATGCTGAGTTTCATGGATGGGTTTAGCGGATACAACCAGATCAAAATGCATAAGGATGACATTCCAAAGGTATCATTTATCACTGACTTTGGTGTTTATTGTTATCTTGTTATGGCGTTTGGTCTCAAGAATGCAGGAGCCACCTATCAAAGGTTGGTGAATAAAATTTTTAAGGATCTTATTGGGAAGACTATGGAAGTCTATGTTGATGACATGCTAGTCAAGAGTCTAGTAAAGACTGATCATATAACCCATTTGAGGGAAGCTTTTGAGGTCCTGAGGTACCACAAGATGATGTTGAATCCCACGAAGTGTGCTTTCGGAGTAGGATCTGGAAAATTCTTGGGATTGATGGTCTCAAAGAGGGGAATTGAGGCTAACCCCGATAAAATAAAGGCAATCCTGGACATGGAACCCCCAAAAACTGTCAAGGATGTTCAGAAACTCACAGGAAGGGTTGCTGCGCTAGGACGATTCATCTCCAAGTCAGGAGACAAGTGCTTGTCATTCTTCAAGTCATTAAAGAACATTAAAGACTTTGTATGGAGTGAGGAAAATCAGAAGGCATTTGAAGAGTTAAAGAAGTATATGGGCCAGGCCCCGTTGTTGGCCAAGCCAGTTCTGGGTGAAGTTTTATTCTTGTACTTGGCTGTTTCAGAAAGCGCCTTGAGCGCGGTGTTGGTTAAGGAGGAACTGAAAGTCCAGAAACCCGTATACTATGTCAGCAAAATTTTGCATGGTGCTGAGTTGAATTATTCAGCCATTGAGAAATTCGCTTTAGCCTTGGTAATGGCTTCAAGAAAGCTGCGTCCTTATTTTCAAGCTCACCAAATTGAAGTGCTAACAAATCAGCCACTGAGAAATATCATTCACAGTCCCAAGGCGAGTGGGAGACTGATTAAGTGGGCAATAGAGTTGGGAGAGTTCGATCTCAAGTATAAGCCACGTATGGCCATAAAAGCCCAGGCACTAGCTGACTTCGTGGTGGAATGTACCATACCCAACCAAGAAGTCGGGGGGCAGGAAGATACCATACCTCAAGACAAGGGAGTCGACAATGGGGACAAGGAGAAAGAATATTGGGTTCTCTATTTTGATGGAGCATCAAAAACAAATTCCAGTGGAGCAGGGTTGGTTTTGCAAAGCCCTGATGGATTCTTAATTGAGTATGCCATGAAGCTAGACTTCCCAACCACAAACAATGAGGCAGAGTATGAAGCCCTGATTGCTGGCCTTGGTCTAGCTGGGACACTTAGAGTCAAAAACTTAAAGGTCCGTGGAGACTCGAAGTTGATCATATCCCAGGTAAAGGGAGAATTTGAAGCAAGGGATGATACGATGGCTAAGTATGTTCGCCTAGTAAGGGCTGTGATGACCCAATTTAATGAATGCCATGTTGAACACATTCCAAGGGAAGAAAATGCTAAAGCAGATGCGCTATCAAAGTTTGCTTCATCTGAGATTGAAGAAAGTTCAGGAAGTGTGTACTTCCGTGTTTTGAAGACACGAAGCATAGATGTTAAGCTTGTGGCTCCCGTAGGCTTGGGGACGTCATGGATTGATCCCATCAAGGCTCACATTCAGACCGGTTGGTTGCCAAGCGATGCAATTGAGGCACGGAAGTTAACTGTTCGAGCACTAAGGTACTCTTTGATAGATGGGATTCTATATAAAAGATCTTTCGTGGTTCCTTACTTGAGGTGTCTCAGGCCCGATGAGGCACGCTTAGCTCTTGAGGAAGTGCATGGAGGTATTTGTGGGCAACACTTGGGGGGCAGGGCCTTGGCTCATAAGATAACTCGTTTAGGCTTCTATTGGCCAGAAATGATGGCTGATGCCAAAGAATATGTAAAGAAGTGTGATCGTTGTCAGAAGCATGCACCAGTCGCCAGACAACCCCCCGAGATGCTGACCTCTATCAACTCACCTATTCCCTTTGCTATGTGGGGGATGGATATTCTAGGGCCTTTTCCTATGGCCACAGCACAAAGGAAGTTTCTGATTGTAGCCATTGATTATTTCACCAAGTGGATCGAAGCCAAACCTTTGGCCAAAATCACAACTAAGCAGGTTGCACAATTCCTGTGGGAAAACATTATGTGCCGATATGGAATTCCCCGTATCCTCGTCACTGACAATGGAACACAATTCAACAACGAGGAATTCAAGAAGTATTGCGAAGAAAATGAAATTGAGTTACGGTTCACCTCTGTGGCTCACCCGCAAGCCAATGGGCAAGCGGAGGTAGCAAATCGGATAATCCTGGATGGACTAAAGAAGAGGATCGAAAAGTCAAGAAATAATTGGGTGGATGAGATACTTCCCATATTGTGGGCCTATAGGACTACCTGTAGAGTCACGACAAATGCAACTCCTTTCATGTTGGCATATGGGGCGGAAGCAGTAGTTCCCGTGGAGATATCACATTCTTCTCCAAGGATTCAGGCTTTTGATGAAAAAGAAAATGAGGAAGGGCAGAAGTTAGCCCTGGATTTAATCGATGAAGTGCGAGATAAAGCACACGCAAAGATAGTAGAATATCAGAAAAAGGCTTCATTCTACTACAACCTAAGGGTTAAAGAGAGGTTTTTCAAACAAGGTGACCTAGTCTTGAGAAAAATAGAGGCTTCTGGTGTCGGACAGAAAGGAAAGCTTGCCCCAAATTGGGAAGGGCCGTATAGAGTCAAGAGCGTTCAGGGTAGAGGAACCTACAAGCTGGAGACTATGGATGGTTTTGAAGTCCCGAGAACCTGGCACGCACAAAACCTGAAGGTTTACTACGTGTGAGATGGTCGAAGTACGATTCTCACTCGTCAGGATGGCGAGTAGGTTGAAAAGCACCTTGAAGCTTTGCTTGCTTAGGATTTATATGTTTTAGTTTTATTACGAAATTTATTAAGACTTGTGTAAGGGACGAATCCCAGACAATTTTATGAAATTCATAAGTTCTTCAAAGTATGTTTGTGGCCTAACAAATAAAAATCAAATGCATGGATGCAAGCATAAAAGGTGATAAATGAAATAGATCTGATAGATGTTACAAAAGTTTGATAAATAAAGTCTCGAAAATAAAAAAAAGCCACGCAGGGCTGAAAAAGCTCTAAGGAGCTGAAGTACCCTCGGCATCCATATCATCGTCCTCTCCACTCTCGCTGGATGTCTCTGTCGTCTCGGAGGAGGAGGAAGAGCTGTCGTCCTCAGCAGGTCTGGAAGAAGACTCGGGAGGAGGAAGGAGTGGATCCTGAGGAACATGGTCTGAGACAACTACTCGGGTACGAAACCTCTGTAGCAAAGCCTCGTCATCAGGGCAGATATAGTCCGCCGGGTTAATATCAGGACAAGCCTCAGTTCACGGTCCCAAGGGCCGTGTCCCAACCAGTCCTAAAAAACTCGGGAAAGACTGAATCATCCCTAATCCTCATAGATTGGGCAAACTCCTCCGAGTCCAGATAGTTGTCTATAGCTTTATCCTTCTCCGCCCGAAGTACCACCAGCTCGGCGTTAGACTCTCCGAGTTCTTCCTCCTTGCGCTTGAGCTTCTTCTCCAGGGTAGCATACTTCTTCTGTTGCCTCCTGAGGGCATTATCGGCCTTATCAGAAGCCCGCTTCCATGATTCGGCTTGCCTCACGGCGCCTTGAAAATAGGCGTTAGACTGAAACAAAGCAACCAACGAAGTATAAGGCAAGAAAATGCTACAAGAATGAAAGATAAATTTAAAAGAGAGAAGGCATACCGAAGCCAGAGATTGGGCTCCCATGAGCTTAATCCTCTCAAGGTCAGGGGTGGCCACCACATCAGTAAAGTCCTTTGGAGTTACGCTATGGTAGGACCAATCCCAAGCATGTTTCGTGGAACCAACCACGGTGTCCCCTCGGCGGAATCCCCAGAGAGGCTGGAAGGCTCCTGTGGCAGCAGCAGTAGGGGCAGCAGCAGTAATAGGAGCACTATGGCCCCCAGCTCCTTCAGTTGAAGCCTCCCCTATAGGCTCTTTCTGCTTCTTCAAAAAGATAGGCTCCGTGGCCTTTCCCCGGGTGTCTAGGCCTGTGAGCCGAGCTTTCTTCATCCTAGCTGTTTCCTCAACCAAAGGAACATTGTCCTCGTTAATCTCCTTAGCAGCTGAAACAAAGCAAAGGACAAAATAAGTGAAGTTAATAATGCATGAAATGAAGTAAAATTGAGAAGGGAAGAAAAATACCCTGTTGAGAAACAGAGGATAGTCCCACATGAATCAGGGAAAACTCCTCTAAGAGAGTCCAGCTGGTGGTCGTGCCATCATCCTGAGTAAGCCCATTATAAATAATAGTTTCTTCGGGAGTTAAGTGAATGGATTTGAGGTTACCATCACTGACCTTCCCAAAGGAAGATCGAAAAAGTGTGCCCCAGTCACCATTCTCCCAACGTAACCCGACGAAACTATTCCTCCAATTTTGATTATTATCAGGAATAGAGGCACTGTTAAAGATATGTTTGCTTTTGGGCCTTTGCTTGACATAGACCCAGCCGCAGATACTGGAAGAACTATTGTAACACTGAAAGACTTTCCTAAAAACAGCTACAGAAAGAGGAAAGCCCTCCCTAAGACAGCAGACCATAAAACATAGAATGTTCCTCCAGGCGTTTGGAGGAAGCTGACACGGGTTGATTTGTAAATCAGCCAAAAGATGAGGAATAAAGGGGTGAAAAGGAAACCTAAGCCCAGCATTAAGGGCATCTGTGTAAATGAAAAGAGTATCGGGTCTCCAGTGGCAAGTACGATCACCACCAGAGACTGGAACTAATCTAAGAGGAGGAAGGACGTTATAACGAGCATTTAGTTTATTGAAATCTATGTTGTGCCAAGTATTACAATGATTAAAAGAGTCGAGATGTGCAGTGGAGGGATATTCATCCCCCCTAGTGTTAATCATATCAATTAAAGACATATATGAAGAGCGGATCTCGATATCCTTACCTCGTTTTGAAGCCGAGGCTATCTTTGCCGCCCTCTCGGAATTCTTGTCAGCCATTAGTAAGCTAGAAAAAGCCTGAAGGAGAGGTTGGAAAACTAAAGGAGGGGATTTGAGAAAGGAAAGGTTAGAAAGTTGGAGGAAGGATGAGGAGAAGTTGTAGAATGAGTAGAGAGGTGAAATGAGAGGTGTGGAGAAATCAAACTCTCACCCCACCTTTATATAGCCAAGGAAGGGGGATAATGGGCCTTAAAAAAGCCCATTTGGGCCCAAAACTTAGAAGGTTCTGGAATTATCCAGGAAGTTCCTGGAAAATTCAAGAGAATTCTAGCAAAAATCAGAAGAAAACTTGAGTTTTTGAAGAATCTGGAAGAATCCAGAAAAACCCTAGAAGGATTTGGAATTTGGGCTTAGAAAATAAAAGCCCATCTCAGAAAAGGGCCTAATTTTAGAAAAAATCAAGCCCGGTTAAGGGCCCAAGTGTTTAAAAAGCCCTGTTTGAGGCCCAAATGATGTTTAAGAAAAAAGAGTGGAAAGGGAGCCCAGTTAAAACAATGGGCCAATTGCAAAAACCTAGTTGGATCAAGAAAAATGGGCCCAAGATTTTTCTATTGAAGCCCAGAAAAAAGGGTAGGCCAAATAAGAAAATAGGCCCAGTTAAAATGGGCCCAAGTCTTAGCCCAGAATTAAGAGCTTAAATCCAAGTATATACAAAAAAATATATGTATATATTCTTGACCCTTTCGAATAGAAAACACAGAGAAATCCTGGTCGAATGGTCTGAGGTCGAATTTCCCTCGACCAGGGCTGATAAAAGAAGCTAATTCGGTCAAGAAATTAATTCTGACCAAAAATCTTGGTCGAAAATGATTGTTTTTTGACCGAAATGCCAGAATAATGTTCGACCTTGTTCCTTGATCCTTTCGACCAGGGAACAAGATAAAATCTTGGTCGAAATGATCCAGCTCGAAATAGCTTCGACCAAGGCAAGAGATGATGGTTAATTCGGTCAAAAAATGGAGATCCTGACCGAAAATCTTAACCGAAGTTGAAAAAAATTCCTGGTCAAAAATTCCTGGTCGAAATATTTAAAAAAAAAAAAAAAAAAAAGGGGGAGAAATCCTGGCCGAAATTCGACCAGGATTCTTGCTCGAATGGAATCTCCTCGAAAATCCTTCGACCAAGGCACATCAGGGGCTAATTCGACCAGGATCCTGGTCGAATGGATTCCTGGTCGAAAATTGTAAAAAAAAAAAAAAAAAAAAAAGAGAGAGAAAAAAGGAAGAAAAAGGGAAGAAAAAATCCTGGAAAATTACAAAAAAATAAGGAAATTCCTTAAATAGTTTCTGAAAAATGTTAATATTTTCAGAAATAAGGAATAAATCCAGGATAAATCCCAGAAATTAAGGGAAAAATCCAGAAATTAAGGATAAATCCCAGAAATTAAGGATAAATCCCAGAAATTAAGGGAAAATCCAGAAATTAAGGGAAAAATCCAGAAATTAAGGATAAATCCCAGAAATTAAGGGAAAAATCCAGAAATTAAGGGAAAAATCCAGAAATTAAGGATAAATCCCAGGAAAATAAGGAAAAATCCCAGAAAAATTAGGGAAAATTCCAGAAATTAGGGAAAAATCCCGGAAATAAGGGAAAAATTCCTGGAAATCAAAATAATTCCTAAAAGGAAAAATTCGTTGTAAACGTGTAGGTCGCTCCACACTTTACGCAAGAACGAAACCCTGTAAGGGAATGAATAGACTTAACTTCTGCGAAACATAATCAATGTTTCCCAAAAGTTGGGGGGCAAATGATAGGGATAAATAAATCCTGATAATGGGCTGCTGGACCCAATAAGAAGGTGTTTGATATTCAGACCAGAAAGGTTAAGCCTGATGGACCAGATCAGGTCTGGTCGAATATAAAAGGCCCAAAAGCCCTGATTATTAATTAATTTCATAATTAATTAATAAGGGAAAAATCAGCTGTTGAGAAGAGTCCTGATAAGGATATAAATCCTTATAGATAAGCCTCAAGGGGACCTAAAAGGATAAGGAATCAGTTTCCTACTATCTAGGACTCCAAAGTCCATTCTAATTAGGAGACTTGCCCACCAAGTCTCCTATACCAAGTCCAATTCAAGGACCACCAACATCTATATAAGGGGTCTCACCCCACAAATCAGAACTACGTTTTTTGGCTTGATTCTCTAACTCACAGAGATACGTAGGCATCTCGTAAAGGCAGAATTAAGCTACGAAACACGAGAGCAGCCATTAAAGGCCTTGAGCTCCCGAATCTTAGTAATAAATACAGCAAGTAATAACCTTAGCTTTTTATCCATAACAATGGGTTCATATGAAAACATGATAATAACACACGAGAATAACTAAATAAACTACTTATATTAAACCAGAGTACGTCACAAGAGTAAATAGGTTCAAAGCAAAGAAAACTAGCATCCACTGTTACAACGAAATAAAGAATCACAAGAAACTATGCTTCCTCTTCGTTGCGATGTGATAAAACGGTCTTCTTTCTTATCTCCTTGCTCCTCGATTGATACCATGATTCAATACATGTGAAACGTCTTTGAAAACTACTTATATAGAAGCCCCACAAAACCCAGCTATCTTAGAAGTTGGAAGCTCAACAGAATTAAGAGTCTAAAAATCAGTATCTTTTTTTACACCCCTGAGCGGGCGCTCAGCAATCTTGAGCGGGCGCTCAGCTTCCTGAGCGGTCGCTCAGCAGAGCTGAGCGGGCGCTCAGACCCTTTCTGGAAAAATACTATGTTTTTCTCCCGTTCTTTGCTGCATTCTGCTCATATCTTTCCACTCGCAATGCCAAACACATACTGAGGCTTATTCTTGATGAAATCTCTCCATAAATGCAAGTAATACCCTGAAATGCACAAATACTAGAAAAACGCATCAAATACACAAAATACTTGATTTCAAGACATCAATTGAAGCCATTATAAGACGTTCTAAGTGGTATAAAATGCCACTTATCAATTATCGACTCATCTTTACTCCACATATAGCAAATAATCACACATTCACATAATCTGACATACTTCGTTTATGACCAATCTCAGTAAAACATATTGTTTATAGATCCAATATGTATATATTTATAATTTCTATTGAAAATTGGACATAACATACTCGTAAATACGCTATACCCTTTTTAACAAAAAACCACAACAACAGTCAATCACAATCACTCACACTTAATCACTTTTTAGTACTTAACTCGCAACATGCCATTCTACTTTATACAGTTAACAACTTACAACTTAGCATATTGTATCGAGACTCCAATATTAGACTCGAATCCTTCAATCCAATAAAAATGATATTTCAATTCTTAAGTTATTAAATACACTCAACTAATCAAATACTAATCATATAAGAATTTAAACTAACATGCAACAATTCACATCAAAAATACTTTGATCAAGTAATTTCGACTATAATTTCCTTAAATCACCAACTTAACTTATTCAACATATCAGATAAAAGTTTCAAAACCAATAACTAAATTCATAAACCATGGATTTAACATAACCGAATTAAATCTATTAATTCGAAATAATCTCGGTTTTAAAATCGAAAATTCCGAACTTCATATAAATCGACATGCAACTACTCAAAATCATATATTTGAATCAGTAGAGCTCAGTCATAGCATCACAGCTCACCACTAACTCACCGGAGTTCATCCCCGGTGGTTGAGGTTCTTGGCGGTGCCCTCAAATCGGGGGTTTCCTACAAAAACCACCAATTTTCAAGAACCAAACTCGTATACTTTGTTTTCATAAGAATCAAACCAAAACCCATTCAAATTCGAAGTGAAACTCGATAAAGGTTTCGAGTTTTTTTTTGAATTTCACCAACAGAGAATCGACAAGCAAACCTGAATTAAGGAACTAGGAGCAAGATGAGACTCAATCATGGTCTCAATTCATAAAAAGAGTGCAAAATGAGAGAGAACAGACAGATTTACCGAGAGAGTCGAGAGAGAGGAAAAGAGAGAGTTCGAGAAAGATAAACCGCGGAGGAAGAAAAAGAAAGGGGAGGGGTGAGTATATATATGTGATAGGGGCATTTGTGTCCTTTCACAAATAAAAACAAAATTCTGATTTTTCTTTTCTATTTCCTTTTATACAAATTTATATTCTAGTATTTAAATAATAAAAAAATACTTTTACAAACCAAGAAATGCCACATTCATATTTTTAATACAAGGAACATAAATTTAGCTCTCTCCCCATATTTTTAAAATAATTTTTGAGCAAACGGATTAATTTCTATGAATTTTACAGATAAATCATCAATAATAAAATAATCTCTGGAAAAATCATTTTAAAATACTAGAATATCAAAATAAACCCATTTATCATTTTTAAAAAGTCTCTAGGACTATTCTAGAAATAATAAAACAAATTTCACACTTTGATCATATTTAAATAATTTTATAAAAATATATAAGGACCAAATAATCCTTATTTTAACCAAGTAAAATCCTTTTGAAACTATTTAAAAACTCGTGAATCTAAGATTCACACTTGTAACTTTAAAATAGTATATATTCACATAAACACATCAACCACATTCATATTTGAACATTTTAATACATCATTCCCCTTTTAATAGTTGATTACGCATATAATAATAACCCGGTATATCGAATAATAATATAAATTTTCACAATTACGAATCCATACAACATAACCACAGAAAGGACTCGATATCTTTCATATCCTGATATAATTTATAAATCTTTTATTCTTAATCCTATTTCATTTAATCCATCTTTCATATAACGGGTTCCGTTTTTCCTGACGGCCCAACAACCACTGACTCATTTATGCTTTTCAAAACATAGCTTATGTCTTTTACTGCCTCATCAAACTGGAATGAGGCATTTAACACTCTCTTTCTCTATTTCACAAAAATTATACATAAGCCACAAAATTATATAATTTTATATTTTATACTCATAAATCCACATAATCCACAATTAGATCACAAAATTATATTTTATTCATATAATCACATTGCGAAATAGTCGTTATAATCTACCCCCTTAAAAGGATTATATCCTCGTAAACTGACCTAAACAAACAAATGGGGATATTTCTCACACATTTTGCTTTCTAATTCCCAAGTTGATTATTCGATCTTAGGATTTCTCCACAAAACTCTAACTAAGGGTACAATCTTATTTCGAAGCGCTTTTTCTTTTCGATCTAAGATTTGAATGGGTTGTTCCACATAAGTCAAATCTTTCTGAATTTCTACGGGTTCCAATTCAATTACGTGACTGGCATCTGTATTATACTTCTTTAAAAGGGATATGTGGAACACGTTATGGAGATGTTGCATCTGCGGAGGTAACGCTAACTCGTATGCCACTTTTCTGACTTGCTTTAACACGTTGAATAGTCCAATATATATGGGACTCGGCTTTCCTTTCTTTCCAAATCTGGATAAGCCTTTCCATGGAGATATATTTATCAACACTTTGTCTCCGGGTTCGAATGCCATATCCTATTGATTCTGATCTACATACTTCCTTTGTCAATCTTGTGCAGCCGTCAATCTTTTGTGAATCAGTTCCACTTTTTCCTTTGTTTGTTGAACTAAGTCTGGACCCAACAGTTTGTGCTCACCAACTTCATCTCAATAAGTAGGAGATATACATTTCCTTCCATACAACGCTTCATAAGGTGGCATGCCAATACTTTTGTGATAATTATTGTTGTATGAAAATTCTATCAGCGGCAATAGGTCATCCCAATTTCCTTCGAAATTCAATGCACAAGTTCTCAACATATCTTTCATCATTTGAATAGTTCTTTCGCTTTGTTCATCTGTCTGCGGATGATATGATGTACTCATTTTCAATTTCATACCCAAATGATCATGAAACCGTCACCAAAATCTTGAGTTGAATCTTGGATATCTATCGGACACGATATATACTGGTACTCCATGACGCATTATGATTTCGTCCAAATACAACTTGACTAACTTTTCCAACGAGCATCTTTCGTTGATTGGCAAGAAATGCGCAGACTTTGTCAGTCGATTAATGATCACCCAAATTGTATCATGATTAGCCTTTTTCTTTGGTAATCCTACCACGAAATCCATCACGATATGTTTCCACTTCCATTCAGGTATGTCTAGTGGCTGAAGCAATCTACTCGGTCGCTGATATTCTGTCTTTACTCTCTGATAAGTATAGCACCTACTTATCCACTCTACAATTTCATTTTTCATGTTTGGCCACCAATAGTTCTCTTTTAAGACTTTGTACATTTTCATACTTCCCGGATGGATCAAAACCTCGAATTATGAGCTTCGTGTAAAATCTCGTGCTTTAACTCGACAACATTAGGAATCCAAATACGTGAACAAACTCTGTATATTCCTTTATCATCCTTTTGAGCCTTTATCTCTTTTCCAAACAGTTTATTTTTCTCATGATCCATTACTTGTTCCCGTCGAATCTTTTCCAGAATCTCTGGTTGAAATGCCATGGTGTAAATCACTTCATTTGCTAATTCTGGATTTTGTATCTCTATTTCTAACTTCTCAAATACTTTGATCAACTCTGCGGACGAAGTTAACATATTCAACTTTTCTTTGCGGCTTAACACATCTGCTACAACATTCTCCTTTCCGGGATGATAACTTATCATGCAGTCGTATTCCTTGATCAATTCCAACCATCTCCTTTGTCTCATATTCAATTCTTTCTGAGTGAAGATGTAATTCAAGCTCTAGTGGTCCGTATAAATTTCACACTTTTCTCCGTATAGATATTGTCTCCAAATCTTAAGGGCAAACACAATCGCTGCCAATTCTAAATCATGCGTAGGATATTTCTGCTCATGAGGCTTTAACTAACGATAAGCATAAGCTATCACCTTTTTGTACTGCATCAATACGCATCCCAGTCCTCTATACGAAACATCACTATAGATTACAAACTTGTCCTTCTCATTGGGTAGAACCTATACCGGTGCAGAGACAAACCTTTTTTTAACTCCTAAAAACTTTCTTTGTGCTTATCTGTCCATATAAACTTCTCGTTCTTTCTTGTCAATTTAGTCAATGAAACAGCTATTTAGAAAAATCTTGTACAAATTGTCAGGAATATCCAGCCAATCCCAAAAAGGTTTTTACTTCTGTTGGAGTCTTTGGTCTTTCCCAATTCATAACAGCTTCAATCTTTGCAGGATCTACTTTGATACCTTCACTATTGACTACGTGTCCAAGAAACTGAACCTCCTTTAACCAAAACTCACATTTCGAAAACTTCGCATACAACTTCTCTTTTCTCAAGATTTCCAAAGTAATCTTCAAATGTTCCATATGTTTCGCTTCCGACTTGGAGTAAATCAAAATATCGTCAATGAATACTATCACGAACTTATCCAAGTATTTCTTAAACACTCGATTTATAAGATCCATAAAAGCAACTGGCGCATTCGTCAATCCAAACGCCATTACTAAGAATACATGATGTCCATATCTTGTTCGAAATGTCGTCTTAGGTATATCTCTGCCTTAATCTTCAATTGATGATATCCCGATCTTAAATAGATCTTCAAGAAACAAGTAGCTCCTGTTATTCCCAAACAATCTAACAAATAGAATTACAGAAGGCGGGTTGAATGTAATTCTTGGTTTCTTTTTAATTTCCTCGCACAAATATAAATATATCAGTGTTAGAATATATAAAAGTGCGGAATGAAAATATAGATGTATTCAAACACAAAGTAATTAAACATAAGGATTAAAAACTTTCTGGTGGATGGAACTTACCCACCAAAGATATATATTGATTAGAACTTTGTGATACAAAGATGCACACAGCTGCTTACAAGTATGAAAAACTTAGAACAAAGAAATTTTTAACAGATACAACTTTTTCTATTTCTCATTTCTTTCTTACTTACTAAATTTTCAACTTGCTACACTTGATTTATATATCACCAAGTTACATGATAAAAAGACAAACTAATAGGACAAATGTGTCTTAGTCTAATTATATGTTGCTCCATTTCTCCATCCAGCATCTTTGATGTAACGCCCTCCAGACCCGGGGTATAAGTCTGGGGGTTACTTGCTAATCACCGAACCTATATAATCTGAATAATTTATAAAGAAACGTATCTAAACCCCTTTAACACTAACCAGGATCTTTTTAGATTGAAGTATAAAAACAAGAATCACTAACTACTTTATTACAAACCAAACTCAAAATCTTAAAACTTTCTTTATTACAAACCATTGTCTAACCAGTTTTAAACTAATTTCATCTATTATTCAAACATACACACTAACTATCTACACTCAACCTGTTCGGGCAACTCAAATATTTCTTCCTGGATTGGGATGAACACCTTGGGTATGAGAGGATCCCGAGGCTTGACCCGCTTCTTTACCACTCGAGTCCTGATGGATTTCATATTGCTTCATAACTGAAAACAATAAGGTGAATAACAACAAAAAGGGGTGAGCCCAAAATTGCTCAACAAGTCCGCAAAATATAAACAGTGTTAAAGTAGTTTAAATGAAACGTTAATCTGGGTATATCTGCAAAGATATAACCCCGCGAGAATAGAAAGAAGGCCACTGCTGGCGAGTACAAAAGAACTAAATTGGACACAAGTTCGCATCTATACCCAGCGGATCAGCCAAGATACAGTGCAGATCTATATCCCACTATATAAATCCAGTCGGACACCCAGGCACTACGGCCCATCTCAAGGATCCGGTTATGTTCCGGTCCTTAGAATTAAGTAAACTTAATCCCCAAAATGTCACTATCCAGTCCATGGAGTAGCAACTGGAATAATCGGTATGCTTTGATATATTCTAATCACCTGAATATATCAATATATGTGAGTAAAAATTGGAGTATGAATAAGGAATTCAAAGAAAAGGAGACATCAAGAATCGAAATGAATATGAACAAAAGAATAACAAATGTGTATCAGTGTTTATGAACAAGAATTAAAAAGGGTGCAAGCGTGATAAGAATCTGAAGAAATATCACTATTCTGAAATTAGAATAGGGGGAAAACTTTCCTTCTGCGCGACTCACTTCAATTATATCACCTTCATCTATCACCGACTCAACTTGCCTTGCTGGCTTAGTGTCTGTTAGAAAAATAGACTGGTTTAGTCATTTCGTACTTCAATTGCGTCTTGAACCAACTTCACATCGTTCCTATTATCTACCCATGCGCTTATGACTGACTAGTATATTATATATTAGCAAGTAAGACTCGATTAACCACATAATACACATAAGCACATAAGTCACATAATCATTTTTATAGTTAAAATAATTTTTAGAATCAAAATCGACTCGCTGATCGCTTAACTGATCATTATCTAACTCGTTCCCTATTTTTTCGGAATTTATCAGACTCATCTTGGCATGCAATTCGGCTTATAATCAAATAAATAACAAGGTCAACTAATTTCTAGAAGTAATTAGGTTTAAATATTATTTTTAATGATATTATTTCATTTTTTTGAGTCAAAGGGCTTTCGTTTCGCTCCAATCGGACTAACAGTCAATTTAATATCAATTAAACACAGATAATTCAATTTATTATTCAATATAAATAATTATTACTGATTTTTAAACCCTAAAATAATTTTTAAATAATTATTTAAGAAAAATCAAAACTGAAAATGATTTTTTCTATAATTTTTGGAATTAAATTGAATTTATTATAATTTATTGAAAATTATTTGATTAATTATCAAAATAATTAATAATTTTTAAATAATTAATAAATAATAAATAAATAATAAATAATTAAGAAAATAATTAAATCTAATTTTTAGAAAATATTTCATAATTATTTATAATATAAATCAATTAAATTAAATAATTAAATAGTCAATTTATAAAATAAATAAAACTGATTTTTTAAATATAATAAAATAAAAGTAAAAAAATAATTTCCAGAAACAATTGTCAGAAATCAATCCCTGACAATTTCAGATCAAAACCGGGTTCTGGAAACGGGTGAAACGGGTTGGATTCCGGGTCATGAAGAACATGACCGGAATTTTCCAAGAAACCGACCACCGGAGCAGATTCCAGTGGGCCAATTTCAGGCCAAAAACAACTTGGTTTGGATCATTTTTCACATGGTTTCAATCCCACATCAACTGAACAATATAACTCCGGCCAGAACGAACCAAAAGCATCACAGAATCTCCATCTCCGACCACAACCGACATCAACTCCGGCCAAGATCGAAATCACAGAATCGTACATGAAATCAATCGTTCAATAGTGCAAACTGAAGCTAAGAACATATATAATCGAAGCCCTAACATTTCAAGAACCAAATATTCAAAGAAATTACGGATTTGTGATTTGAAAATTAGACATAAACCCTAATAATCGTGAATCGCTATCCAGGAATCGTTTATGCAATTAAACACCATGAATCGACTGTAAATCATCTAACAAAGCTATTTCAATCATCAAAACATCATAATAACCCTAGAATCAAAAAGCCCTAATTCGAACATAAACTCTAGAAATCAAAAATCAAAAACTACAGATTAAAAAATGAAATTGATGCTAGAAACAGAAAGAACATATCAAAACCTTCGATTTGGGTACTTGAATCACACTATTTGATGTTGTAATCAGTGAGAAATCACGGCTTGAATTCCTAACCCGACCCTGTTCTTCCCGACCAGATTTCAGAGAATTTTGTGATTTTTTCTGATTTTTAATAATAAATTATAATTAATTAAATAAAAATTAGGCTATTTATAGTAGTAAAATTAATACTCCTAATTAAAATTAAGGCCCTAATTCTACATCTTTTAAAATTAATAAGCCCCTAATTTTATAATTTTTGAGTATTAAAATTTAATTTATAAATATTTTATATATACAGTATATATGCCAAAATTTCCCAAAAATTGTGAATAATGCAAAAATAAAAAGAAATGGTATAAATGAAAGTCCTATAATTTTATAAAAATAAAATATAATTTTTGTAGGGTTTTTAACACCCAATGGGGCCCGGAAAAGTCATTTTTCGGGAAATGAGAAAATTTATAAAATACCTAGATGTTCAGAATAATGCGATGGTAAAAGCCGTTTGATGAAAAATAAGGCCCATTATTTTATTTGAAATACCTGCTTTAAAATCATGATTCGGGTCGTAAAACTTTTGAAATAAAAGCTATGAATGCAAAAATAAAGTATCTGAAAAATATCTTAAAATACCGGAATGACACATAATGCACATAAGATATAGCAATTAGGGTTTGACAGTTAATTCCATATAAATGACACATTAACACACATGATTTATTATAAATATGATATAATACAGACGTAAATTTCCCAGACATTACATCCTTCCCCCTTAATAGGATTATGTCCTCGGAATCTCACTAGGAAAACAAATGAGGATATTTCTCTAACATTTCACTCTCAAGTTCCCAGGTTGATTCTTCAACCATAGGGTTTCTCCACAATACTCGCACTAAAGATACAGACTTATTCCTCAATACTCTCTCTTGCCGATCTGAAATTCTTACCGGCTGTTCTACAAAAGACAAATCAGGTTGGATATCTACCGGTTCATGCTCTATTACATGCTTAGAATCAGGATTATATCGCTTAAACATTGACACGTGAAACACATTGTGAATATGTTGCATATGAGGCGGTAAGGCTAATTCGTACGCAACTTTTCCCACTTTTTTCAGAATTTCAAATGGTCCGACGTATCGTGGCTTCAATTTACCCTTATTGTCAAATCTGGTCAATCCTTTCCATGGCGATATTTTGAGTAGTACATGCTCTCCTTCTTGGTAGTCCATATCCTTCCTAGCTTGATCTGCATATTTGTGTTGTCTATTTTGTGCTGCATCCAGTCGCTTTCGAATAAGTTTTATCTTTTCTTTAGTCTGTTAAATTAATTCTGGACCCAAAACCTCGCGTTCTCCAACTTCAGGTGATCTACATTTTCTTCCATATAACGCTTCGTATGGTGGCATCCCAATGCTCGCATGATAGCTGTTGTTATAAGAAAATTCAACCAAAGGTAAATGCTCATCCCAACTGCCTTCGAAGTCAATCGCACAAACTCGTATCATGTCTTCGATTGTCTGGATAGCTCTTTCACTCTACCCATCAGTTTGCAGATGATAAGCGATACTCATGTTTAATTTAGTTCCAAGACATTCTTGAAATTATCTCCAAAATCTTGAATTGAAACGGGGATCTCGATCAGACACGATAGATATTAGAACTCCATTTCGCATCACAATTTCCTTGAGATACAAGTGCACTAGCTTGTCGAGCGAAAAGCTTTCATTAATCGGTAGAAAATGTGCCGACTTTGTTAGTCTGTCAATGATTACCCATATCGCATCATGATTTGATTTAGTCCTTGGTAGTCCTACCATAAAATCCATCACTGGATGTTCCCATTTCCATTTCATAAAATATCCAATGGTTGCAGTAATCCACTCGGACGTTGATGTTCTGCTTTAACTCGCTGGCATGTGTAGCATTTACTTACCCATTCTACTATCTCCTTCTTCATATTCGGCCACCAAAAGTTTTCCTTCAGATCGCGGTACCTTTTTTGTACTTCCTGGATGAATGGAATACTTTGAATTATGCGAATATCACAATATTTCTTTTTTTAGCTCGGCCACATTAAGGATCCAGATTCTTGATGTAAAGCGTAGGATTCCTTCGTTATCCTTCTGGTTTATAATTTCTTCTCCGGTTAAATCGTCATCTTGACTCATCACTACTTCTTGATAGCGTCGAATCTTCTCTAGTAATTCCGGTTGAAAAGTCATAGCGTAGATAGCTTCAGTAGATTCATTGGGAACACGAATTTTGATTTCCAACTTGTCAAATTCCTTGGCTAATTCTTCACATGAAGTTAACAGATTCAATCTTTCTTTTCAGCTCAGCGCATCTGCCACAATATTTGCTTTCCCTGGATGATAACTGATCGTAACATCATAATCTTTAATCAATTCTAGCCATCAACGTTGTCCCATGTTCAGTTCCTTCTGCGTAAAGATGTACTTCAGACTTTTATGATCCGTATAGATTTCACATTTTTCACCGTAGAGATAGTGTCTCCAAAGTTTCAACGCAAATACGATCGCTACTAATTCTATATCATGCGTAGGATATTTCTGTTCATGAGGTTTTAGCTGTCTAGAAGCATATGCAATGACGTTATTGTGTTGCATCAGTACACATCCTAATCCGCAGTATGAAGCGTCGCTGTAAATGACAAAATTTCCATGCTCGTTTGGCAATACGAGTACCAGTGCGTTTACTAATCGATTTTTCAGCTCTTGGAAACTTTCTTCACATTTGTCATCCCATACGAACTTTTCACTTTTTCGAGTTAACTTGGTTAGTCGCGTTGCTATTTTCACAAAATCTTTAACAAATATTCTATAATATCCTACCAATCCTAAGAAACTTTGAACGTCTGCTGGTGTCTTTGGACTTTCCCAATTCAACACAGCTTCAATCTTCACTGGATCGACTTGAATGTCTTCTCTATTAATGATGTTCCCTAGAAATTGTACTTCCTTTAACTAGAATTCACATTTTGAGAATTTCGCGTACAGTTGTTCTTTCCTCAGAATTTCCAAAGAAATTCTTAAGTGCTCAACATTCTCTTCTCCCGTCTTTGAATAAATCAAGATGTCATCAATAAATACAATCACAAATTTATTCAAATACCTTTTGAATATCCTGTTCATCAGATCCATGAATGCTGCTGGTACGTTGGTCAAACCGAATGCCATTACCAAAAACTCATAATGTCCATATCTAGTACGAAAAGCAGTTTTAGGGATATCTTCAGCTTTAATCTTCAATTGATGATAGCCCGATCGTAAATCTATCTTCGAAAACCATGCAACTCCATTTAACTGATCGAATAAATCATCTATTCTTGGTAAAGGATACTTATTCTTGATAGTGAGCTTATTCAATTCCTGATAGTCAATGCATAGTCGCATGTTGCCATCTTTCTTCTTCACGAACAATAATGGTGCACCCCATGAGGATACACTGGGTCTTATGATGTCTCGGTCTAGAAGATCTTGCAATTGCGTTGATAATTCTTCATTTCGACTAGTGCCATTCGATACGGAGCTTTCGAAACTGGTTCTGTACCTGGCGTTAAGTCAATGGTAAATTCAATTTCTCGATCTGGTGGTAACCCTGGAAGGTCATTTGGAAAGACGTCAGGAAATTCACACACAACTGGAATATCTTCTATTTTGGGACTTCCCTTCTCGATATCTAACACGTAATCTATATACATTTCACATCCCTGTCCAAGCAATCGGTTGGTCTGCATTACTGTCAGAAATTTATTCCGCTGTTTTTCGCCTTTGAACATTACGGTTACATTTTTCGTAGTTCGTAATTTTACTTTCTTGTTCACACAATCAATCTGAGCATTATGACAAGCTTACCAATCCATCCCCAAAATGATGTCAAATTCTCCTAGCTTAAAAGGAATCAAGTCTATGGAGAAATGATGTCCGACTATTTCTATATCGCATGCAGGACACACTCGGTCTACTGGAACTTGGTCGTCATTCGCTAATTTTATAATTAACGTCTCGTCCAACCATTCAATTTTGCAATATAACTTATCAAGGAATTTTTCAGAAATAAATGAACGGGTAGCTCCAGAATCAATTAATACTTTTGAATTTACGGAATTCATCAAAAGCGTACATATAATTATACTAGGACTCTGCACTGCTTCTTTCATTGTCATGTTGAAAGTTCTTGCTCTGGGTTGATTAGGCGGCAGTGGAGGAGGTAATGCCAACAATTTCGGAATACTAGCTATCATTGCTGGTCCTTTGCAATTCCTAGCGATATCCCTTTCTTTCCATACTGGAAGCAAGTAAATTCTGATGTTTTTCCTGTTGGACATTCGTGAGAATAGTGCCCTTTCTGCTTGCATTTGAAACATGTCACATCCGCTTTGATACAGATGCTAGTATGTTTCCATCCACAAGTTCTGCAGTACGGCACTGGGACTCTGACAATTCCCTGCTGGATGGGGGCTTGGAAATGATTACATATTTTCCGGATACCTTGTCCTATCCTTTTAAAATTCAAATTTGTCCGGACTTGAAATCCCGGCTTCCTGCTGGAGCGGTCTTGGAAACTTCCCTGTCCTTTTTCCTTTTGAGATCTTTTGCTTTCTCCATCAATAATCAAGGCTTTCTGGACTACGGCGGTATACGTCGTTAATTCAAAAACTGCAACTTATCCACGCATCCACGGTCGTAATCCTTCCGGAAACCTTTGGACTCATTTTTCTTCAGTATCAACTTCTTCTGGGACAAACCTAGCCAACTCAGTAAATCTAACTTCATACTTCGTCACAAACATACTTCCCTGCTTCAATTCTAAAAACTTAATCTGCATTTGATTCCTCACATAGCGAGGAAAATATTTTTCTAAGAACAACTCTTTAAACCTATCCTATGCAATAACATCTTCACCTTCTAAAGCCTTCTTAGATTCCCACCAATAATTTGCTTCTCCTTTCAACAAGTAACTAGCAAATCCAGTCTTCTGGTCTTCACCTACCTTCACTAGCGCAAATGTTTTCTCTATTTCTTTCAACCAAGTGGTAGCCTTAATAGGATCAGCTGACCCGTCAAATTCTGGAGGTTTAACCGACTGAAACTGTTTGAAAGTAATAATAGGTATAGCTGGTGGCATCTGGGGCTCAGGACGAGGTGGTTGTTGTAACATTTGCAGTTGAACCTGCTGTTGTTGTTGATGCATCTATTGTTGCATCATTACCATCTGTTGTTGTATCAGATGGAACATTTGGTTCATGGTATCATTGGTCTGTTCTTCGGAGTTGCTGCTAGAAGTCTCAGTCCTAGTCTTTCTCTTGGGTGCCATTTGCTGATAATAAAACAAGTGATGTCTTTTTAACAGTTTATTAAACAATTGACAGTAAGTAAGAAAACAATTGATCCTGTATTAACAAAATTTGGATAATAATTCGAAAAAAGAAAAATAGTTTGCTTAATATAAGAACAGGAAGTATAAATAGTTTACGTTAATATAAAGACAGGAAATGTAAACAATTAAATGAAATGTTTATTATTCTCTCTTTCTTTTTTTCGACAGAATTTAAAGTACGAAAAGCTGTAAAACAATAAAGTAAAGGTAAATGCTGTAAAACTGTAAAGACTGAAATTTAAATAAAAGAAAATTTGAAAAAGTTCATTTTATATATAACACCAGCTCCAGGTGTGAATGCTTGGTACAAAAAGTCTAGCTCTACTGGTCATGGCTACTGCTACTGGTCAAACGAACTACTACAAGTCAAGCTGCTACTACACACATACACACTATACTAGCTACAACTATGTACATCTGTCATCTCCACTACGTCAGCCCCCTGGTAGTCAAAATCTCATAACCCCGGCAGAATACGCTTCAGCTCGTCTCAAAGTATCTAAACCAATGTCTGTGCTAAACGGAAAATCCTATAAAACACCGCAAAAGAAGGTGGCCCGTCATGTGTCAAATCATCTAACTCTCATGTAGTACTCATCAAAACAGACTGTAACCTCTATCTCATCATATAATATGGCTGTACTGTGGCTAATGGTCCTCGGTCTCTCTGATCAAACAAGTGCATAATCTCTCTACACTGAACACTCCAGTACTCAGCGTCATCTCTCATAACACTGTACTCGTGATACGGTACCACATGTGGCTGTGCAACATATCCTACTGACTCCTGTGACTGAACTCTATCTCATGCTCACCCATACCCAACTGTAACTCTATCTCATGCTCACCCATACCCTCAACTAGAACTATCTGGAATATCTCTAGTTCTGGAGCCTGTACTGGAATAAGAGGTAATACTGGTGGTGGTGGAAGCTCTGGCTCAATCACTGGCATGAACTGATGCTCTACTGGAAATGGAGGTGGAAATATCGGCTCGAAGAACTCTAACGGATCAAACATCTCTACAGGATCATGAACTATTCCTGGCACTGGTGGTGCTGGCTCCTGGGGCAATGGTGGAAGAGGTGGAAGAGGTGGAAACATATACTCAAACACTGGTGGAACCACTGGTGCAACTGGTCCTTTCACAGTCCTCTCGGATGAACCTGAATATCCTGATGATGTTATCTAATAATATACCAAAGAAAGAAGAAAGGTCAGTAAATCATTCCTAGAACTAATACCTTCTTATCCTAATCCTACTTAAATCCTAACACTACTCTTCCTAGTTGACTATTCCTATCCTATGTGATCTCACTATCTTATCTTAATCCTAATGTTCTTATTTTCAGGGACCAAACCTTTAGCTCTGATGCCAAACCTGTAACGCCCTCCAGACCCGGGGTATAAGCCTGGGGGTTACTCGCTAATCACCAAACCAGTATAATCTGAATAACAATTTATAAAGAAACGTATCTAAACCCCTTTAACACTAACCAGGATCTTTTTAGGTTGAAGTATGAAAACAAGAACCACTAACTACTTTATTACAAACCAAACTCAAAATCTTACAACTTTCTTTATTACAAACCATTGTCTAACCAGTTTTAAACTAATTTCATCTATTATTCAAACACACACACTAACTATCTACACTCCACCTGTTCGGGCAACTTAAAGTTTTCTTCCTGGATTGGGATCAACACCTTGGGTATGAGAGGATCCCGAGGCTTGACCCGCTTCTTTACCACTCGAGTCCTGATGGATTTCATATTCCTTCTTAACTGAAAACAGTAAGGTGAATAACAACAAAAATGGGTGAGCCAAAAATTGCTCAACAAGTCTGCAAAATATAAATAGTGTTAAAGTAGTTTAAATGAAACGTTAATCTGGGTATATCTGCAAAGATATAACCCCCGAGAATAGAAAGAAGGCCACTGCTGGTGAGTACAAACGAACTAAACTGGACACAAATTCGCATCTATACCCCGCTGATCAGCCAGGATACAGTACAGATCTATATCCCACTATATAAATCCAGTCGGACACCCAGGCACTACGGCCCATCTCAAGGATCCGGTTATGTCCCGGTCCTTAGGATTAAGTAAACTTAATCCCCAAAATGTCACTATCCAGTCCATGGAGTAGCAATTGGAACAATCGGTATGCTTTGATATATTTTAATCACCAGAATATATCAATATATGTGAGTAACAATTGGAATATGAATAAGAAATTCAAAGAAAAGGAGAAATTAAGTTTGAATATTATTTTTAATGAAATTATTTCATTTTTCTGAGTCAAAGGGCTTTCGTTTCGCTCGAATCAGACTAATAGTCTATTTAATATCGATTAAACACAGATAATTCAATTTATTATTCAATATAAACAATTATTACTGATTTTTAAACCCTAAAATAATTTTTAAATAATTATTTAACAAAAATCAGAACTGAAAATAATTTTTCTATAATTTTTGGAATTAAAATGAATTTATTATGATTTATTGAAAATTATTTGATTAATTATCAAAATAATTAATAATTTTTAAATAATTAATAATTATATTAAATAAATTATAAATAATTAAGAAAATAATTAAATCTGATTTTTAGAAAATATTTCAGAATTATTTATAATATAAATCAATTAATTAAATAATTAAATAGTCAATTTACAAAATAAATAAAACAAATTTTTTAATTAAAATAAAATAAAAGTAAAAAAATAATTTCCAGATCAATTGTTAGAAATCAATCCCTGGCAATTTCAGATCAAAATCGGGTTCTGGAAACGGGTCAACCGGGTTGGATTCCAGGTCATGAAGAATATGACCGGAATTTTCCCAGAAACCGGCCACCGGAGCAAATTCCGGTGGGCCAATTTCAGGCCAAAAACAACTTGGTTTGGATCATTTTTCACATGGTTTCAATCCCACATCAACTGAACAATATAACTCCGGCCAGAACGAACCAAAAGCATCACAGAATCTCCATCTCCGATCACAACCGACATCAACTCCGGCCAAGAATCCAAATCACAGAATCGTACATGAAATCAAACGTTCTATTGTGCAAACTGAAGCTAAGAACACATATAATCGAAGCCCTAACATTTCAAGAACCAAATAATCATAGAAATTACAGAGTTGTGATTTGAAAATTGGACATAAACCCTAATAATCGTGAATCACTATCCCGGAATCGTTTATGCAATTAAACACTATGAATCGACTATAAATCATCTAACAAAGCTATTTCAATCATCAAAACATCATAATAACCCTAGAATCAAAAGCCCTAATTCGAACATAAACCCTAGAAATCAAAAATCAAAAACTACGGATTAAAACATGAAATTGATGCTAACAACAGAAAGAACAGATCAAAACCTTCGATTTGGGTACTTGAGTCACACGATTTAATGCTGTAATCAGTGAGAAATCACGGCTTGAATTCCTGACCCGGCCCTGTTCTTCTCGACCTGATTTCAGAGAATTTTGTATATTTTCTGATTTTTAATGATGAATTATAATTAATTGAATAAAAATTAGGCTATTTATAGTAGTAAAATTAATAATCCTAATTAAAATTAAGGCCCTAATTCTACATCTTTTAAAATTAATAAGCCCCTAATTTTTTAATTTTTTAGTATTAAAATTTAATTTATTAATATTTTATATATACAATATATATGCCAAAATTTCCCAAAAATTGTGAATAATGCAAATATACAAAGAAATGGTATAAATGAAAGTCCTATAATTTTATAAAAATAAAAATATGATTTTTGTGGGGGTTTTAACACCCAATGGGGCCCGGAAAAGTCATTTTTCGCGAAACAAGAAAATTTGTAAAATACCTAGATGTTTATAATAATGCGATGGTAAAAGCCCTTTGATGAAAAATAAGGCCCATTGTTTTATTTGAAATACCTTCTTTAAAATCATGATTCGGGTTGTAAAACTTTTGAAATGAAAGCTATGAATGCAAAAATAAAGTATCTGAAAAATATCTTAAAATACCGGGACGACACAGAATGCACATAACATAGAGCAATTAGGGTTTGACAGTTAATTCCACATAAATGACAAATTAACACACATGATTTATTATAAATATGATATAATATAGACGAAACATTTCCCAGACGTTACATTTGAATATCTTCAAGTTAGCATGGAAGTGGAAATGCTTTTTTGTTCTCTAAAACCTGTATATAAGCTGCCACATTCCATTTTCATACAATCAACCCAGGTGACTTTCAAGTCACTATCAACTATTTTTTGAATTTAATCATCCATTGAAACTCTGTTGGATCATCCGTTGAGACTTTGTTGGATCATCCGTTAAGAGTCTGGTTTATCATCCGTTGAGACTCTAGTTGATCATCCGTTGAAACCTTGTGGAACATCCGTTGAGAGTATCTTCATACCAGTTAACTCTATTTCACTTATGCAAGATTACAAGGCATCTAATATTTACAATTAGCCAACCTATTTTTCATATTAATCTAGTAGTCAATATGACTTATAAAATCCTTCAACTTCTAGGTCTCTAAGGCTTTACAATATGCAGAAATGTGCTACCAAAACTTATTTAAACATAAGCTACTCTTTTAACGGATGACAGAGTACATTATCTGTTGAAAGCTACAATTACACTTAATTAAATCTACTAAGGTGTTTTTGTAGCATATCATTAAGTCTACAACATATTCCTAACAATCTCCCCCAATTTATGCCTAATAGAATTATAGGCATAAATTTAGAGGATTTGATGATAACAAAACACATTTTTACATAGAGATTATTCAATAGTAGATAAAACTGATAAATGTTGTTGTTTATTGAAAATTATACAAAAGAAAGTTCATAGAAACTCATAAGCCATTTTTTAAGGTGCTCCTCTAGTCTGAGTAGATTAATCTTTAGTCCTTGAATGTCTAGTCTTCTTTCCCAGCCTTTCATTGTTCTCTTCAATATGGTGTTGGAGTTGTTGGTAGAACTCAGATTCATCTTCATTTGATTGATCCAGCATCTCCTGCATTTTCTTGAGAGTTTCATTGCTTAATATTTTTAGCTGATCATCTAATCTGAAAATTTTCTTATGTTCTTTTCTTCCTTGAACTCCATTAGCCAATATGGCCTCAAATGCACTATATCCCCAGTGTAAGGAATAGTTAAAATTCTTGGGAGTGCATTTGGGTCTCTCCAGCTTTGTCTTATTCTTTTAATTTAGTTGAGTATCTGCTTCTTGTCATCAATATTAAAGCCACTCTTGATTGAGGAGAAAATCTTCACTAAGACAGAATAGCCTTCATTGTGAATCCTATGAAGAGGCCATGTGATTTTCCTTCCATCCTTGTACTTCAACACCAATCTTTCTGGTAGTCTTTTATGAGCATCAATAGCCCTTACGTCATCTAGCTCATCCAAGTACATATTGATGTTAGAAAATTCTTTTATGTCACAAATAAAGAGTTGATCTCCTTTATTGACAGTAGGTGTGAGTTTGGGTAAGGTTTTGGATTTGAATGTTATGGACTTTACTGGTTTGCTTGGCTTGTTATTTCTTCTTTTAGAGGAGGTTGGAATTGGGAGATTAAGATCAGGGATAGGTAGGCTTTCCCAGTCTATTGGTTCATCCTTTGAAATAATTGGTTTACCATGAAAAATCACTTCAGGAATGACCTTGAATTCAGCTTGCTTCATTGTGGGCAAAGTTTATTGATTTATAGTAGTAGACTGGGTAGGCTCAGGTTCATCTTCTTTCTCTTCTTCTTCCTCCTCAAAATCCAGCTTCCGTTTAGCTCTTTCATTTTTCATTCTTTTTCCAGTCTTCTGCTTTGGTTCTTTACTCTTCTCAGTTTCAGTCATTGTGGCAGACTTCTGAATTTCTGATTTGGTAGCAACATTTTCAGCTTGATTCTTAGCTTATAAGGCAACCTGCCTTTTCTGATGCTTGAGTCTCAATTTCTCTTCTTTCTTGGCTTCTGTAAATTATGGATGTCCAGCCATGACATAAATTTATTTCCATGTCTGTAGACTTTTTCTATCCTTTTCTATAAAACTGAGTCTTTGGGATCCTTGATGTTTGTAATATAGTGACCAAATAATTTTTTTTCATCAGGTTGAGGAGTTGTATAGACTAGGTCCAAGAATTCTTGGTAGAATGTTATGATGAATGTTTCTTGGGCTTCAAGAGCATATTAGCCTTTGATTATTGTAATAACCCCAATTTTTGGAAAAATTTTGAAACCCTTATGAATAGTGTTTTTGCTGAATGAGAAAACTTTTCATGCCACACTATGTAGGGGTTCTGTTATTGATCTTCTGGGATATTATTAGTACTCTATGTGGTATATAAGTGTATGTAAAGATCGTCAGAATCCAATTTCCGAACACTTGGATTTTTCCCGGAAATCCACTAGATACGGAAAGGATTGAGTATAAGGTAACAGGATAAAACGGATTTAAATTAAAAGATTATAATAGAGGATCATAAAAAGGAATATAATGTATTGAGAAAGGTTAAGGGAACCTAAGTAATAAGATCCCGGGTATGATCCTTCAAACGATAAACGAAAATGAAAGTAAAGCGAACCGTATAACAGATCAGCGGTCATTAGGCAAAAATTTAGGAAGTTAATCAAAGGGATTAGTGGGGATGATGTCATCCAACCAATAGAAAGAGGACGAGGAGGGGAGGATGACATCATGAGGATGACACAAGCATGACATGGGAAGGAAGGAGGTGTGGTGGCTTTTTAACCACACAAATTCAAGGGCAACAAGGTAATTGACTAAATCAAACACAAAAACAAATCAACCAAGCCAAGCAAAATCATTTTTTCATCAAAATCAAAAAGAACCAAGGCTTGTTCTTGAAGAGCTCTCGGCTTTTTACTATTCAAAAGAGCAAGAAATTCAAAATCAAAGATCCAAGCTTCCTAAATTGGTGAGTTAATTCCCTAATCATCTTCATGCTTAGTTAGGGCTATATCATGAGTTTAAGCCATCAATTCCTTCTCCATCTTCTTCATTTAATCAAAGAAGAAGACTATGAATAGTGTTTTCAAGTTATTAACTTGAAATTTTTCTTGTTTTCCTTGAAGATCCAAGCATTCCTAACACTTCTCAAAGCTTCTTAAGGCTTCCTAGCTCCTCCCACCACTTCAAGGAAGGTATATCATCTCCAAACCCTAGATTCCTATGTATTATAAGATAATTTTGATTAGTAGGGTGATATTGTAGCTTGATGTTGTGATTTAGAGTTTGGGATTTGAAATGGTATTGAATTGGAATGGTAAATGTTGTTGTTTTAATTAAAAGAACTTAAGAATGGTTAAAGTTAAGCTTAGGCATAAGTATGAATGTTAAAATTGAATTGGTTGGGGTTGTTATGATGTGATAAGGATGGATGTTGGTTGTATGTTGGATTTGAGGTTGAATTGGGTTGGTTTTGAATGGTTTAAAATTTGGAAATCGCGTAAACATAGCCGTCGTAATGTCCGATTTTCTTTAGATTGTTTTTGTGCATAACATTATGACCCGAGAACCCCCTGCTAGATTATGACCATTTCCATGTTTAGATAGCTCTTGTTACGAGCTTCGTTTTGATATGTAGTTCGTTCGATTCCGATGCACGGTTTAGGAGAAACGACTGTTTCAAGTAACGGTGTTTCGCGAACGAAACTTTTCCCCTCGCCTTACTTTGAAACAAAGGTTAAAGACCAAAAAGGGTTAATTAATGCATGAAACATTTATGGTAAGTGTGTTAGGCAGTTGGTAAGACACTCGCGAAGGAATCGCTTTAAAACTCGTAAAGGTTAAATTATTAAAAATGGTGGAGCCGAGGGTACTCGAGTGACTTAAGCGAGTCAGTAAGCGCAAAATAAGCGTTAGAGTCTAAGTTAGTTAAAGTATAGATTTACAAGTGACTTTGGTTTAATTCCAACTTACTTGTTGCTTATAGGTTACCAGACTCGTCCAGAGCCATTCGTAACCCCCAGTCGCTTAGGCAAGTTTTCTACCCGTTATACTGTTGTGGTGATGTATATGTGTATATGCATTATCTTGTGATAGTGCATGATTGTTATTAGCAAATTTTGCGATATATTAGAGCATGCTGATATGGTATATATGCATGTCTGTTTCGTAATCTGGTTATCTATATGTTGATTTCAATGCTTATAGTTGCATAATACCTATGCTAGAAATAAGCAAGTAGTTGCGTATACCCTTAGTATAGGGGATAAAAGGTGAACATACTTCTAAACCGGGAGTCGATGTTCCCGAGTATATTATATATATATACATATATTTAGATATATATATATGGTTATAGTTTTTAAAACTATTGATCGAATAAGGTTTATTCGATACCTTTATTTTACTTAATTGAATATTAATTCGAGTATTCATTCGAAGGCTTATGACTCAGTTCATTTTATTATTTGAATATTATTTGAATATTCATTCGAGGGCTTATGACTCAGTTTATATTATTATTGAATATTACTTGGATATTCATTTGAGGATGTATGACTCCTTTATTTTATGAATATTATTTATAGTATTCATTCGAGGTATTATGACTCCGCTTATTACTTAATAATATTCTTTATTGTATTAAAGAATAATGTGTCGATAATCAAACTTATTTTTGATTATTCAAATAAAGATATTACTTTCGTATAAGTATATCTTTGATTATTTGCTGTTCATTCGAGTATAAGTTTTCCAACTTCTACCTCCATTATTCTTTATGGGAATATTATTTAAATAATAATATTCAGATATTTCTTTCATATTGGGACTGATTTATTTCATAAATCAGCATTACTCCAAACATTCGTAAAAATGTTTTCGAGTCTTCAAAATGAATTTAAAAAGGGTAGAGCGGATCCCAAAACTTGTTTTCAAATTCAAGATCTTCCATTTTAAGGGGACTTGAATACTCGCTCAAAAATCTAAGGGATCCGGCTCTATGGTGTATTTTATATTCGCAACAAGGTTGCAGTTTTGGTTAATGAATTGATTACTTACCCAAGGTTCGGGAAGTAAGTCCATCTATTGAGTCGGCATAAGCAACATGGGCTCAGTGGGCGTCCATAATAGTGTAAGTGGCTCAGTGGGAGTCCATCAAATGCATAAGTGGCTGAGTGGCAGTCCAGCATAAGGTCCTATTGAGACCAGGGTGATGACCAGTGGGGAATTCGTCCATCTACTAGTAGAAAAGGTTACTTATGGGTATCTTTGCCTGATCAGCAAGATATCTGGTTTATGCCAAATTCTTTTCCTTTCCAAATTTATTGGATATTGCAATTCTGTTCATACTTTACATGACAGAGGTTTTCAGGAAATGTATAAAGGAAGATGTATATGTGGATATATATATATATATATCAGAACTTAATGAAGTATGTCATAACTTCATTTCCTTTAATAATATTTTAAAGATTTAATCTATTCAAATCTTGTCTTGTAGTCTCATCTATGTGATGAACTGTTGAAAGCTCATTATACTTTGAACAGTGGTAGTTCAAGTAGCTTTATAAATGATATAAGTGTAGTGAAGTATTTGGTAACTTCATCTTTTAAACTTATATCTAATTAATAATTGTCTTATGTATGACAAAGATTTTCAGAAAAACGTTGAGACAAGGTTAGATATATGAGATCACCTTGCAACGATATTTTTTTATACAGTTATACACTGGGACTTTGTGTATATTATGCATGGAAGAGGACTTCCAATATTTTGAAAAGTATATATGTGTATATATATATATATATACTGAATATTTTGTGACTTTATCGCATTAAGATATCAACTTGGTTCATTTCTTTTGACCAAGACTTTCATGAGTATTATGAGTAGGCTCATATGTTGTTAATCATTATACATATTATTTTGGTGGGCTTGCTGCTCAACATTGCTTTCTTCTTTCATCACACAACATCAGATTGATAAGATGAACATGACCAAGCTCCCAATTCGCAAGCGGATAGGAAACGTTCTGCAGCTTTCTAGAAGCGTTGAGGCCGCTGTAGCTGAGGTAGAAATTACCAATAGGCTAAGTTTTCAACTAATAATGTACCAGACTTATGTATAATTATGAATTGTAATAATGGCAAAGAAATGTAAATTTATTCAGAAACCTTTTTAAGGTGTATTGACATATAATTGTGGAATAAAACGACTTGTGATTATTTTTGGATATTCATCTCTGAGACTATAACTAGTGGTGTGTGTGTTTATTATGGGGTCACAGTACAGAGTAGTTGATTGTGTATTAAGATTGGGTGTTATTAAGGGAAATGGAACTCGTGAAAAACCGGATCCCCGACCCCGGATTTGGGGGTGTTACAGAAGTGGTATCAGAGCTAAGCGTTATAAACCTCAGAGATGATGCGACGATATAATAACAAACTCACAAAGATAATAAGAACTCTTGCCAAGTTCATAGTCGGGCTACCTAACATAGTACTGACAGTTAAAACCCTTATGGGAACCCTTATAAATATCGTGATAGAAGCGTAGTTCGTTATCGTAGATGGTAGCGGGACTCCGAACCCTGAGGTTGAGGAGCAACAGCGCGATGATGTTTATTACTAATTGGAGATTGGATTGTGGATCCGATAGAGTGTCCTAATGCAGGACCGGATGATGTTGATATTGAGGATGTAGCGGTTGAGGATGTTGTCCTGGAAGGGATAGTTGCTGAGGAGGATCCCATGGAGGATCCTGACAAGAATGAATAAAGGACCACTGATGAATTGATGACCATGGTTAGGTCGACTACCAGAGGTAGGATTGGTCGGTCACTACCGGAGGTTCGTTCAAGTTTGTAAAGATAGTAGCCCCTTTAACGCGGCTTACTCATAAGACTGAGAAGTTCGAATAGACAGAGAAATGCGAGAACAGCTTTTAAGAACTGAAGCAGAGGTTGGTGATGGCCCCTATGCTGGCGTTGCCGGATGGAAAAGGAGATTTTGTGAAGTGTAGTGACGCTTCGCACAAGGGCTTAGGGTGCGTGCTTATGCAGCACGGTAAGGTAATCGCGTACATTTCAAGACAATTAAGGTAATATGAAATTCGATATCCCCGCCCATGAGCTTAGGCTCGTGGCAATAGTTTTACCCTAAAGATTGGAGGCACTACTTGTATGGAGAGAAGTGCGAGAATTACCTAAGTCATAAGTGTTCTAGTACATTTTCACGTAGAAAGAGCTCAACATATGCCAGAGGAGGCAGTTAGAGCTAATCAAGAATAATGATTGGGAGATTCTTTATCATTCGGGGAAAGCCAATGTGGTGGCTGATGCCCTTAGTAAAAAGGAGAGACTCAAGATGATAATGCCTTTGGGAGAGTTTATAAGAGATTTTGGAAATAGTAGTGAAGGTAACCGGAGCCGGTACCGAAAAGCTGTTTGAGATTGCAATAGAGACCGAATTATTGGAAAAGAGCATATTGTGCCAGAAAAAGTGATGAATGAAGGCAGAGAACCAACAATTAGATAAAAGATTAATACCGAGAAAGATGATAAAGGAATAATGAGGTATTCCTACAGAATTTGGGTTCCAAATGTTCAAGAGCCTAAAGATGAAATCTTAGATGAAAGCTAGTTTGAGGAATAAGATTTAGAGAAAACCCTGAACGTGATAGTCAGGGAGGTCGCCATCAAGATAGAAGGAACCCATAACATAATGAAGTGGAAAATGAGGATTGTAAATTAAAAGATGACCCCAATTATGGGGAGTAGGATGAAACATTTCATACTAAGGAAACAGAAAGTCGAGTAAGGAAAGGAGACCCGAGACGGTACTCCTATACGGCAATTCATGGACCTGTCTAGACAGAACTTAGACTATTATCCCCAACCACCACCTTGAGGAAACAATGCGATAGGAAATTCTTTCAGGACCTGTAAGTCTCTAAGCCCTCAGAGTTCCAAGGAACAGGTTGACCCAGTCGAGGCAAGAGCCTGGCTAAAGGAAATATAAGAATCATTGAGATTCTAAATGATTGACGAATCTCAAAAGACTATTTTTGTCACTTACCCTCCTAAGAGAGAGGCCACCCGCCGGTGAAAGACCAAGAAAGGCACGGAGCCAGAGGTTAGAATAAACTTATTTAAGTTTAGTCAATTGTTTTCAGGAAAGTAATTCCCAAAGATAAGGAGATAGTGTAAAAGCTTTGGAGCTAGAACAAAAGTGGATGAGTATGATGAATTATGAATCTAAGTTGTAAAAGTTATCAAGATTCGTTCTGAGGACACGAATCCAGAATGACGGGATGTTTGGAATCAATACTTATGTTGTGTTAGTTCATGAAATAATAATAAGAGAAAGGAAAATAAAAAGAAACTGAAGTGGAAAGGAATATAAAGGCAATAGAGTTTGAGGAATGATAAGGGAGTTGGGTATGAGGAAACCCTAAAGACTCATAGCAATAGAAATAGAAAAGTATGTAATCGTCAGGATGATGATGATTCACCATGAGTTAAAATTGATGGTTGAGGGCATAAGAGATACATATATTTTTATCCCCTGTAAGTTGGGAGGATTCGAGGAAACCTGTAATAACCCCAAAATTTTCAACTTTTTGTAACCCTTATGAATAGTGTTTTAGCTGAATGAGAAAACTTTTCGCGCCACACTATGTAGGGATTCTGTTATGGATATTCTGGGATATTATTAGTACTCTATGAAGTATATAAGTGTATGTAAAGATCGTCAGAATCCAATTCCGAACACTTTGGTTTTTCCCGGAAATCCACAAGGTACGGAGAGAATTGAGTATAAGGTAACAAAATAAAAAGGATTTAAATTAAAGGATTATAATAGAGGATCATAAAAAGGAATATAATGTATTGAGAAAGGTTAAGGGAACCTAAGTAATAAGATCCCGGGTATGATCCTTCAAACGATAAACGAGAACGAAAGTTAAGCGAACCGTACAACAGATCAGCGGTCATTAGGCAAACGATTAGGGAGTTAATCAAAGGGTTTAAGGGGAGTGATGTCATCCAACCAATAGAAAGGAGACAAGGAAGGGAGGATGACATCATAGGGGTGACATAAGCATGACATGGAAGGAAGGAGGTGTGGTTGATTTAGGACCACACAAATGCAAGGACAAGGTGGTAATTTGCTAAATGGAAAACAAAAACAAGCCAACCAACTAGCAATTCATTTCATCAAAATCAAAAAATCAACCAAGGCATTGTCTTCACTTTGCTCTCGGCTTTCTTGCATTTTCAAAGCTAAAAATTTCCAAAATCAAGATCCAAGCATCCTTAATTGGTAAGAAAATTCCCTAACCTTCTTTATGCTTAGTAATGGCTATATCATAAGTTTAAGCCACAAATTCTTTCTCTAGCTTCTTGATTTAATCATTGGAGAAGACAATGAATAGTGTTTTCAAGTTTTAACTTGAGTTTTTTTCTTGTTTTCTTGAAGATCCAAGCTTTCTTAAGACTACTCCAAGCTTATTAAGGCTTCCTAGCTTCACCCACCAATCCAAGGAAGGTATACCACTTTCAAACCCTAGGTTCATATATATTATAAAGTGATTTTGATGAGTAAGATGTTATGGTATCTTGTTGTTATGTTTAGAGTTGAGATTTGGAATGGTGGTGAAATGAAATGATAATTTAGTGGTTTTGATTTAAAGAAACTTAAAGCATGATTAAAGTTAGGTTAAGCATATGTATGAATGAGTAATATTGAATTGTTTGGGATTGTTATGATGTGGTAAGGATGGGTGTTTGATGTGTGTGGATTTGAGGATGGTTTGTGATGATTGTGGGTAGTTTTAAAAATGGGAAATCGCGTAAACATAGCCGTCGTAATGTCCGATTTTCTTTGGACTGTTTTGTGCATAGCATTAGGACCCGAGAACCCCCTGTTAAATTGTGACCACTGCCATGTTTAGATAGCTCATGTTACGAGCTTCGTTTTGATATGTAGTTCGTCCGATTCCGATTTACGGTTTAGGAGAAACGACCGTTTCAGGTAACGGCGTTTCACGAACGAAACTTTTTCCCTCGCCTTACTTTGGAATGTAGGTTAAAGACCAAAAAGGATTAATTAATGTGTGAAACATTTATGGTAAGTGTGTTAGGCAGTTGGTAAGTCATTCGCGAAGGAATCGCTTTAAAACTCGTAAAGGTTAAATTATTAAAAATGGTGGAGCCGAGGGTACCCGAGTGACTTAAGCAAATCGGTGAGCGTAAAACAAGCGTTAGAGTCTAAGTTAGTTAAAGTATAGATTTACAAGTGATTTTGGTTTAATTCCAACTTACTTGTTGTTTATAGGTTACCAGACTCGCCCCGAGCCTTTCTCACCCCCAAGTCGCTCAGGCAAGTTTTCTACCCGTTATACTGTTGTTGTGATGTATATATGTATATGCATTATCTTGCGATAGATGCATGATGTTTATATTAGCAAATGTTGCAATATATTGAAGCATGCTGCTATGGTATATATATGCATGCCTGTTTCATATTCTTTCAATATATATCTGTTGGTTCAGTTGATAATACCTATGCTAGAGGATAGCGGTATCTTGCATATACCCTTAGTATAGGGACCCAAAGGTGAAAATATTTTCTAAAACCGGGAGTCGAGGATCCCGAGTAGATTTTGTATATATATGGATATGGATATATATATATATATATATATATTTATATATATATGGTTATAGTTTTCCAAACTATTAATCGAATAAGGTTTATTCGATAACTTTAAACTTTATTTATTATTGAATATTATTTGAGTATTCATTCGAGGGTTTATGACTCAGTTTCTTTTATTATTTGAATATTATCTTGAATATTCATTCGAGGACTTATGACTCTTTTATATTATTTATTGAATATTATTTGAATATTCATTTGAGGATGTATGACTCCTTTATTTTATTTAATGAATATTATTTATAATATTCATTCGAGGTATTATGACTCAGCTTATTTTATTTATTGAATATTATTTGAATATTCATTTGAGGATCTATGACTCCGATAATGTGCTGTAATATATTCTTTATTTTATTAAAGAGTAAGGTGTTAATAATCAAACTTATTTTCGATTATTCAAATAAAGATAATACTTTCATATAAGTATATCTTTGGTTATTTAATGTTTATTTCAAGTATAAGTTTTAATACTTCTACTTCAATTATTTTTATAAAGATTATTCTTTATGGGAATATTATTTAAATAATAATATTCGGATATTTTCTAATATTCTGGGGACTGATTTACTTCATTAAATCAGCCTTACTCCAAACACTCTTTAAAGTGTTTTCGAGTCTTCAAAATGATTTTTAAAAAGTCAGAGCGGATCCCAAAACTCATTTTTATATTTAAGATCTTCCTTTTTAAAGGGGATTTAAATACTCGCTCAAAACCTGGGGAATCCGGCTCTGTGGTGTATTTTATATTCGCAACGAGGTTGCAGATTTGGTAAATGAATTGATTACTTGCCCAATGTTCGGGAAGTAAGCCCATCTAATTGAGTCGGCATAAGCGACAGGCCGGGGTACGGTCTAATATTGTGTAAGTGGCTGGGTGGCAGTCCATCAACGCGTGAGGGGCCGGGGTACGGTCGAGCGCGAGGTCTTAATTATGACCAGGGTGATGACCGGTGAGGAATTCATCCATCTACAGTAGAAAAGGTTACTTATTGGTATCTGTGCCTGATCAGCAAGATATCGGGTTTATGCCAAATGTTTTCTTTTCCTTTCCAAAAATTCATTGGATGTTTCGAACTCTGTTCATACTTCACATAACAGAGGTTCCAGGAAATGTTTTCGGGATATATATATATGTGGATATATATATATATATATCGGGACTAAATAAAGTATCTCATAACTTTTTATTCAATAATATTTCAAAGATTGAATCTATTCAAGTCTTAACTTGTGGTCTCATCTATGGGATGTTTTTCTTAAAACTTATAATACTTTGAAAAGTGGTAGTTCAAGTAACTTTATATGATATAAGTGTGGTGAAGTACTGGTAGCTTCATTCCTTGTTTTTACTTATATCTAGCAAGTAATTATCTTGCATATGATAGAGATGCTATTAGGTATCCTTTTAGATACTTATATTATTGATATCACTGTATATATTATCTTGCGAGCTGTAAGGCTCACTCTTGCTTTATTTCTTCATCACACAACAACAGTTAGGAGAGATGGCCAGACTCCAGCAGACCCAGCGCAAGCGCGTGGGAAGCGTCCCGCGTCTTCCCGCTGATATTGTAGCTGCTATAGCTGTAGAGGTAGATCCATTGTAGTTTAGACCATCTACTTTTGAGAATCAAATTATGTATAATTATAACTTGTGGCAGATAATGGCAATTAACTGTAAATTTATCAAGTAATCATTTTGGGTTGTAATAATTTTAAATTGTGGATTCAAAGACTTGTACTTATTTCAATTTCATCTCTGAGACTATAACGAGTTGTGGTGTGTGTTAGTGTGGGGTCACAGCATGAGGGTATTTATTATTAATTAAGTAAAGTGATATTGTGGAAAGAAAGACCGTGACAACCCGGATTCCCGACCCCGAATCTGGGGGTGTTACAAAAATGGTATCAGAGCCAAGCGTTATAAATCTCAGAGATGATGCGACGATAAAATAATAAACTCACAAAGATAATAAGAACTCTTGCCAAGTTCATGGTCGGACTACTTAAAGTAGTACTGACAGCTAAAACCCTTACGGGAACCCTTATAAGTATCATGATAGTAACTTAGCTCGTTTAATGTGTAGGCGCCTGAGATGGAGGACCCTGAGATGTACGAGCGTGAGCATGATGAGGCATTGTTAGATGTTGAGGATCAGGAGGAGCCTGAGATGGAGGAGGATGAGGAGGACCCCCCAGAGGAGCCTGAGACGGAGGTCATTGCTGTTTCAGATGAGGAGGACCCCTCAGAGGAGTCAGAGACAGAGGTTATTGCTATTCCAGATGAGGAGGACCCGGATGAGGTCCCAGTAGCTGAGGAGTGTGTTGGACCTATGGTAGTGTATGATGGTATCCCTTTACCCACACTTCCGGTGGTCAGAGCCCCTACCCCTCCACCACTATCTTGGATTCCTGATGATGACAGCTCAGAGACCCATACTTCCGAGCCTAGGCAGACCGAGGAGGCACCCTCAGCGGCTCCGGATTCACCACCCCTTGACCCTGCCCAGAGGCAGTCTTCGTTAGCTCATGGATATGTTCAGGATGTTTTGAGGACCCGCGTGGCTGTTGCCGAGGCCCGACTGGATGAGGCCAGGAGGGAGTTGGATGCAGAGAGAGCGGGTAGGCGTACCCGAGCTTATGAGACCAGGGCTTCTATACCCCGATCCTTGAGGAGGGAGCTTACGGGGATAGAGCTCACGTCCCGAGCGAGACTCAGATCTCTCCAGGGGGACAGGCATGGTAGGATCTCCAGGCGGCAGGCCGACTATATCTTCCGTCGTGCGATGGAAAGGGTTTGGGAGCTGACCCGTTCCGGTGTGTGATTCAGGATTGATGATGGAATAGTCTAGTTGTCTAGTTAGCCGAGGCCTTAGTAAGAGCCAATTTTCCGGGATAGTTGACTTGTATATAGCATCCCTTTTTCTGACTAGACAGATAGACTCTTGTGTATCACTTTTGGGACAGATGACTGTAGCACTGTTGTACTTTTGACCAGATTAAACTATGTATTCTCGCATTATGTATATATTTGTTTCCTTTCGGTTCAGTTCCTTAGTGACGTGATCACTGTTTTATTATTATTATTACTGCACTTCGTATTAGAACTTTCTTAAAATAATAGAACTGCGTTATACGTTCTCCCCATTGTAAGAGCGGTGCAAGGCACAATGTTGTATATGATTGTGACCTAACGTTGAATTTTCTCAATAATTGTTTTTATTATTATCAGAATCATGCCGCCAAGAAAGATTGGAACTAGGGCGAACCCTGGGTCTAAGGACCAGGGAAGCCATAATCAGGACAATAGAAACCAAGAACACAGTGAAGAGGAAGATGAGGATTATGTGGAACAGGATGACCCCCTGTATGAAAAGGAAGAGGAAACATATGATGTTGAGGGATTTGAGATAGAGGCTGAAGAAGGAGAAACCGAGGTTGAGCAACCAGTACCAAACCCAGGCATGGATCCCATGGATCAGTTTATGCAACTCCTAAGACAGAATTTGGAACGTCAACCCAACCCACCCCCTCAAGGAAATAACAATGCAGTGGCAAACTCTTTCAGGGCTTTTAAGTCCCTTAAGCCCCCTGAGTTCCACGGATCAGCCGACCCAGTTGAGGCAAGGGCATGGTTAAAGGAAATGGATAAATCTTTTGAGATTTTGAGTATCGATGAGGCACAGAAAACTGTATTTGCTACCTACCTTCTGAAAGGAGAAGCTAACTACTGGTGGGAGGCCAAGAAAAACATGGAGACAGATGCTATAATAACCTGGGAGAGATTTAGTCAGTTGTTTCTAGGGAAGTATTTCCCGAGGTTTATGGAAAACCAGATGGAGCTCAAGTTCTTAGAGCTAAAGCAGAATAACTTGTCTGTAGCAGAGTACGAAGCGAAATTTACTGAGTTATCAAGGTTTGTGCCGGAGTTTGTGAGCACCGAGGAAAAGAAAGCTAGGAGGTTTCAGCAGGGACTGAAACCATGGATTCAGAATAGGGTGGCAATCCTTGAGCTTACGGACTATGCCACTCTGGTGCAAAAGGCAACGATTGTAGAAGTTGGAAGTGAACAGATACAGAAGGAAAGAGAGGAGAAAGGAATAAAGAGGAAAAGTATGAGCATGGGTGGAGGTTCCGCAGGAAGGAGCTTCCCAACTAGATTTAATCGAGGAGCAGTGTCCCTACCAGGAAGGAACACTGGGTTTAAGCGGCCAATGAGTGTGAATGTGAGCCAGGGCGGCCAGAAGTCAAGACTGTCCTATTCCAACCAATCTCGACCCCCATTGCCAGCCTGTAACATATGTGGAAGGAATCACACTGGGGAGTGTAGAGGAAGGCCAGTAACCTGTTTTAAATGCGGTCGGGAGGGCCACTATGCAAATAAGTGCCCATCATCAACCCCTGCCGTCGTTCCAACCACCAATTGTCATCAGTGTGGACGCCCAGGTCATTGGAAGAAGGATTGCCCAATGAGCAAACCAGCAGCTTCGGGAGCAAGCAGGGCTGCTTCTAATAAGCCACCTACTGCGAGGACTTTCAACATGACAGTCCAGGATGCTATGAAAGATTCAGATGTGATAGCAGGTACCCTTTCTCTAAATTCAGTCAGTGCAATTGTTTTATTTGATTCGGGAGCAACTAAATCTTTTATATCTAAGGACTTTGCTCGTAAGTTAAGACTTAAGGCTAAACCTTTGATAGAACCCTTACAAGTAGAAATAGCCAATCATGAAATTATTCCTGTTAACCAGATTCACCCCGCCTGCGAGATAGGCATAGGGGAGCAATCTTTCAGTGTTGATCTGATTCCTTTTAAATTAGGGGAGTTTGATGTGATTTTGGGAATGGACTGGCTATCTAGCAACAATGCTCAGATAGACTGTAAAGGGAAGAAAGTTAAGTTAAATATCCCCGGGAAGAAAGAAGTTATATTTAGAGGAAAGAGGCAGACGCAGAAATTTTTGACTATGGCTCAGGCCAAAAGGATGCTACGAAAAGGAAGTGAGGCTTACCTAGCCTATGTGGTGGACACACAGAAGGAGGTGCCCAACTTACAAGATATTCCAGTAGTCAACGAATTTGAAGATGTATTCCCCCAAGACCTTCCGGGATTACCACCCGATAGAGTGATTGAATTTGCTATTGAGTTGGCCCCAGGGACGGCGCCAGTTTCAAAAGCACCTTACCGGTTAGCCCCGTTAGAAATGAAGGAATTAGCTATCCAATTGCAGGAACTCTTGGATAAGGGTATGATAAGACCCAGTGTGTCTCCGTGGGGAGCACCAGTTTTATTTGTTAAGAAGAAAGATGGGAGCATGAGGTTGTGCATAGACTATCGAGAGTTGAACAAGCTAACCATAAAGAACAGGTACCCATTACCTAGAATAGACGATCTGTTCGACCAGCTAAAGGATGCTGTTTATTTTTCCAAGATTGACCTGAGAACTGGATATCACCAACTAAAGATTAAGCCCGAAGATATTTCCAAGACAGCATTCCGTACCAGGTATGGGCACTATGAGTTCTTGGTAATGTCCTTTGGATTAACCAACGCCCCAGCGGCCTTCATGGATTTAATGAATAGAGTATTTAAGAAGTACTTGGACAAGTGTGTGATAGTTTTTATCGATGATATTTTGATCTACTCAAGGACTGAGGCAGAACATGCAGAGCATTTGAGGATAGCTCTAGGAATACTCAGAGAGGAGCAGTTATATGCCAAATTCTCGAAATGTGAATTCTGGCGGAAGGAAGTACAGTTTTTAGGACATGTGATCAATAAAGAAGGAGTATTGGTCGACCCCTCCAAGATAGAGGCGGTCTCAAATTGGGAAAGGCCAACCACACCCACAGAGGTAAGAAGTTTCATAGGATTGGCCGGCTACTATCGTAGATTTGTACAGGACTTTGCGAAGATCGCAGCCCCTTTGACACGACTTACTCGTAAGACAGAGAAGTTTGAATGGACGGAGAAATGCGAGAACAGTTTTCAGGAATTAAAGAAAAGGTTGATAACGGCTCCGGTATTGGCATTGCCGGATGGAAAAGGAGATTTTGTGATATATAGTGACGCGTCGCACAAAGGATTAGGATGTGTGCTTATGCAGCACGGAAAAGTTATTGCGTATGCGTCAAGACAATTGAAGGAATACGAGGTTAGATATCCTACTCATGACCTTGAGCTCGCAGCAATAGTTTTTGCTTTAAAAATTTGGAGGCACTACTTGTATGGAGAGAAGTGCGAGATTTTCACAGACCATAAGAGCCTCAAGTACATATTTACGCAGAAAGAGCTCAACATGCGCCAGAGGAGATGGTTAGAACTAATCAAGGACTACGATTGTGAGATTCTCTATCATCCAGGGAAAGCCAATGTGGTGGCTGATGCCCTTAGTAGAAAGGAAAGACTCAGAATGATAACAACTTCGGAAGAATTGATAAAGGATTTTGAGAAAATGGAAATAGAGGTAAAGGTAACCGGAACCGGAACTGAAAAGCTTTTTGAGATCTCAATGCAGCCAGAATTATTGGAAAAGATCAGATTGTGCCAGGAGAAAACAATGAATGAAGACAGAGAGTCAATGACTGGAGAAGAGATCCATACTGAGAAAGATGATAAAGGGATAATGAGGTACTCCTACCGAATTTGGGTTCCGAATGTTCAAGAACTTAAAGATGAGATTTTGGATGAAAGCCATAGTTCAAGGTATTCCATTCACCCAGGAAGTACCAAGATGTATAGGGACTTGAAGGAATATTACTGGTGGCCCAACATGAAGAGGGACGTAGCAGAATGGGTGAACAAGTGTTTGACTTGCCAAAGAGTAAAGGCAGAGCACCAGAGACCCAGTGGACTTTTGCGACCCCTGGAGATTCCCGAATGGAAATGGGAACAGATAGCGATGGATTTTGTTGTAGGCTTACCAAGGACGAAAGCCAATCACGACGCTATTTGGGTAATTATAGACCGATTGACAAAGTCAGCTCATTTCATTCCTATTAATGAGAGATATACAGTCGATAGACTGGTGGACATTTACCTTAAGGAAATAGTGACGCGACATGGAGTCCCAGCGTCCATTGTCTCAGACCGAGACCCAAGGTTCAACTCCAGATTTTGGAGGAGCTTTCAGGAATGTGCGGGGACCAAGTTAAATATGAGTACCGCGTACCATCCCCAGACGGATGGACAGAGTGAAAGGACCATCCAGACACTAGAGGATATGTTGAGAGTCTGTGCAATAGACCTTAAAGGAAGTTGGGATGATCACCTGCCGTTGATCGAGTTTTCTTATAACAATAGCTTTCATGCTAGCATCGGAATGCCGCCTTATGAGGCCTTGTACGGAAGAAGGTGTCGATCTCCCTTATACTGGGATGAAGTAGGAGAGCGGAAGATGCTCGGACCCGAAATGGTCCAAAGGACCAAAGATATAGTGGATCTTATCAGAGGGCGACTTGTAGCAGCCCAAGACAGACAAAAGAAATATGCAGACCTAGCCCGAAAGGACAAGGAATATGAAGTAGGGGACTTAGTACTGTTGAAAGTATCCCCTTGGAAGGGATTAATGAGGTTCGGAAAGAAGGGAAAACTAAGCCCAAGATACATTGGACCCTTTGAGATATTAAGACGGATTGGGAAGTTAGCTTACGAGCTAGCCCTACCCCCTAATTTGCAACAAGTTCATAATGTGTTCCATGTGTCAATGCTAAGGAGGTATCATCGGGATGCCAGGCACATAGTGGAGTACGAGCAGGTGGATATGCAGCCAGATCTAACTTACGTGGAGGAGCCAGTAAGGATTATAGATAAGAAGGAGCAGGTGCTTCGGAACAAGGTGATCAAGCTAGTCAGAGTACTATGGCAGAATCATAATGTGGAAGAATCGACTTGGGAACTAGAGAGCGCAATGCTAGAAAAGTACCCCCATTTGTTTTCTGTTTGATTCCGGGACGGAATCCTTTTAAGGAGGGGAGACTGTAATAACCCCAAAATTTTCAACTTTTTGTAACCCTTATGAATAGTGTTTTAGCTGAATGAGAAAACTTTTCGCGCCACACTATGTAGGGATTCTGTTATGGATATTCTGGGATATTATTAGTACTCTATGAAGTATATAAGTGTATGTAAAGATCGTCAGAATCCAATTCCGAACACTTTGGTTTTTCCCGGAAATCCACAAGGTACGGAGAGAATTGAGTATAAGGTAACAAAATAAAAAGGATTTAAATTAAAGGATTATAATAGAGGATCATAAAAAGGAATATAATGTATTGAGAAAGGTTAAGGGAACCTAAGTAATAAGATCCCGGGTATGATCCTTCAAACGATAAACGAGAACGAAAGTTAAGCGAACCGTACAACAGATCAGCGGTCATTAGGCAAACGATTAGGGAGTTAATCAAAGGGTTTAAGGGGAGTGATGTCATCCAACCAATAGAAAGGAGACAAGGAAGGGAGGATGACATCATAGGGGTGACATAAGCATGACATGGAAGGAAGGAGGTGTGGTTGATTTAGGACCACACAAATGCAAGGACAAGGTGGTAATTTGCTAAATGGAAAACAAAAACAAGCCAACCAACTAGCAATTCATTTCATCAAAATCAAAAAATCAACCAAGGCATTGTCTTCACTTTGCTCTCGGCTTTCTTGCATTTTCAAAGCTAAAAATTTCCAAAATCAAGATCCAAGCATCCTTAATTGGTAAGAAAATTCCCTAACCTTCTTTATGCTTAGTAATGGCTATATCATAAGTTTAAGCCACAAATTCTTTCTCTAGCTTCTTGATTTAATCATTGGAGAAGACAATGAATAGTGTTTTCAAGTTTTAACTTGAGTTTTTTTCTTGTTTTCTTGAAGATCCAAGCTTTCTTAAGACTACTCCAAGCTTATTAAGGCTTCCTAGCTTCACCCACCAATCCAAGGAAGGTATACCACTTTCAAACCCTAGGTTCATATATATTATAAAGTGATTTTGATGAGTAAGATGTTATGGTATCTTGTTGTTATGTTTAGAGTTGAGATTTGGAATGGTGGTGAAATGAAATGATAATTTAGTGGTTTTGATTTAAAGAAACTTAAAGCATGATTAAAGTTAGGTTAAGCATATGTATGAATGAGTAATATTGAATTGTTTGGGATTGTTATGATGTGGTAAGGATGGGTGTTTGATGTGTGTGGATTTGAGGATGGTTTGTGATGATTGTGGGTAGTTTTAAAAATGGGAAATCGCGTAAACATAGCCGTCGTAATGTCCGATTTTCTTTGGACTGTTTTGTGCATAGCATTAGGACCCGAGAACCCCCTGTTAAATTGTGACCACTGCCATGTTTAGATAGCTCATGTTACGAGCTTCGTTTTGATATGTAGTTCGTCCGATTCCGATTTACGGTTTAGGAGAAACGACCGTTTCAGGTAACGGCGTTTCACGAACGAAACTTTTTCCCTCGCCTTACTTTGGAATGTAGGTTAAAGACCAAAAAGGATTAATTAATGTGTGAAACATTTATGGTAAGTGTGTTAGGCAGTTGGTAAGTCATTCGCGAAGGAATCGCTTTAAAACTCGTAAAGGTTAAATTATTAAAAATGGTGGAGCCGAGGGTACCCGAGTGACTTAAGCAAATCGGTGAGCGTAAAACAAGCGTTAGAGTCTAAGTTAGTTAAAGTATAGATTTACAAGTGATTTTGGTTTAATTCCAACTTACTTGTTGTTTATAGGTTACCAGACTCGCCCCGAGCCTTTCTCACCCCCAAGTCGCTCAGGCAAGTTTTCTACCCGTTATACTGTTGTTGTGATGTATATATGTATATGCATTATCTTGCGATAGATGCATGATGTTTATATTAGCAAATGTTGCAATATATTGAAGCATGCTGCTATGGTATATATATGCATGCCTGTTTCATATTCTTTCAATATATATCTGTTGGTTCAGTTGATAATACCTATGCTAGAGGATAGCGGTATCTTGCATATACCCTTAGTATAGGGACCCAAAGGTGAAAATATTTTCTAAAACCGGGAGTCGAGGATCCCGAGTAGATTTTGTATATATATGGATATGGATATATATATATATATATTTATATATATATGGTTATAGTTTTCCAAACTATTAATCGAATAAGGTTTATTCGATAACTTTAAACTTTATTTATTATTGAATATTATTTGAGTATTCATTCGAGGGTTTATGACTCAGTTTCTTTTATTATTTGAATATTATCTTGAATATTCATTCGAGGACTTATGACTCTTTTATATTATTTATTGAATATTATTTGAATATTCATTTGAGGATGTATGACTCCTTTATTTTATTTAATGAATATTATTTATAATATTCATTCGAGGTATTATGACTCAGCTTATTTTATTTATTGAATATTATTTGAATATTCATTTGAGGATCTATGACTCCGATAATGTGCTGTAATATATTCTTTATTTTATTAAAGAGTAAGGTGTTAATAATCAAACTTATTTTCGATTATTCAAATAAAGATAATACTTTCATATAAGTATATCTTTGGTTATTTAATGTTTATTTCAAGTATAAGTTTTAATACTTCTACTTCAATTATTTTTATAAAGATTATTCTTTATGGGAATATTATTTAAATAATAATATTCGGATATTTTCTAATATTCTGGGGACTGATTTACTTCATTAAATCAGCCTTACTCCAAACACTCTTTAAAGTGTTTTCGAGTCTTCAAAATGATTTTTAAAAAGTCAGAGCGGATCCCAAAACTCATTTTTATATTTAAGATCTTCCTTTTTAAAGGGGATTTAAATACTCGCTCAAAACCTGGGGAATCCGGCTCTGTGGTGTATTTTATATTCGCAACGAGGTTGCAGATTTGGTAAATGAATTGATTACTTGCCCAATGTTCGGGAAGTAAGCCCATCTAATTGAGTCGGCATAAGCGACAGGCCGGGGTACGGTCTAATATTGTGTAAGTGGCTGGGTGGCAGTCCATCAACGCGTGAGGGGCCGGGGTACGGTCGAGCGCGAGGTCTTAATTATGACCAGGGTGATGACCGGTGAGGAATTCATCCATCTACAGTAGAAAAGGTTACTTATTGGTATCTGTGCCTGATCAGCAAGATATCGGGTTTATGCCAAATGTTTTCTTTTCCTTTCCAAAAATTCATTGGATGTTTCGAACTCTGTTCATACTTCACATAACAGAGGTTCCAGGAAATGTTTTCGGGATATATATATATGTGGATATATATATATATATATATCGGGACTAAATAAAGTATCTCATAACTTTTTATTCAATAATATTTCAAAGATTGAATCTATTCAAGTCTTAACTTGTGGTCTCATCTATGGGATGTTTTTCTTAAAACTTATAATACTTTGAAAAGTGGTAGTTCAAGTAACTTTATATGATATAAGTGTGGTGAAGTACTGGTAGCTTCATTCCTTGTTTTTACTTATATCTAGCAAGTAATTATCTTGCATATGATAGAGATGCTATTAGGTATCCTTTTAGATACTTATATTATTGATATCACTGTATATATTATCTTGCGAGCTGTAAGGCTCACTCTTGCTTTATTTCTTCATCACACAACAACAGTTAGGAGAGATGGCCAGACTCCAGCAGACCCAGCGCAAGCGCGTGGGAAGCGTCCCGCGTCTTCCCGCTGATATTGTAGCTGCTATAGCTGTAGAGGTAGATCCATTGTAGTTTAGACCATCTACTTTTGAGAATCAAATTATGTATAATTATAACTTGTGGCAGATAATGGCAATTAACTGTAAATTTATCAAGTAATCATTTTGGGTTGTAATAATTTTAAATTGTGGATTCAAAGACTTGTACTTATTTCAATTTCATCTCTGAGACTATAACGAGTTGTGGTGTGTGTTAGTGTGGGGTCACAGCATGAGGGTATTTATTATTAATTAAGTAAAGTGATATTGTGGAAAGAAAGACCGTGACAACCCGGATTCCCGACCCCGAATCTGGGGGTGTTACAAAACCTTGAGATAATTCAAAGGATAAATAATGAGACGCGGATAGACTGAGGAGACAAGAAAGTAAGAAATTAAGAAAATTGGATGAAGGAAGTGACCTTCAAGAAGGTGAAGTGTAAGACCGGTGGCATGATACCCAGAAAGGAAGACGCCAGGTATGAAAGATATCCCAACATTGAGATGACTGTTGAGATAAACAACAAAAGTAAATAAGGAATTATTAAGAAGAAGTTCACGTTGAACACGACCAATATCTTCCAGAACATCCTTGTTATCGTTACCAAATTAGGAAAGAAAAGCGGATAACCGTCGTTATCTTTTGGAGGCCATAATTGATTGACCTCATTTGGAATACAGATGTTATTGTAAAATTAGGCATATACTATCGAGGTGGGAATGATTGAATAAGACACCCTTATCAGGGATATATGACTTGAATTATCCATGGAAGGATGCATGTACCTTTTTAAAGGTGGAATTAAGGATAGAACATCGGTAACTTAAAACAAATCCTAGGGGAATGCATAAAGTTTGGCATTTCACCCTTAATAGGGACAGTATGAGTTTTGACAGTATGATTGGGAAAGGGTTAAGGTAACAACAACCTTTAAGAATCAGTGGAGAAATTTTTCAGAAGTATATAGACAATGGTTCTACTATTAGTAAATGGTATTGTGATATGCCCTGTATCTAGGGAATACAGGAGGAACGATTGAAGGATAACCTTAGAGGTTTTTTAAGGAAAAAGGTAATATTCAAAATTTTCAAGAATAGAAATGTTGAACCACGAGAAAGTATGAATCGAACCAGTAAAGGTCGAAATTGTTCAGGGCAATTAGGGCCCAGGATAAAAGATGTTCTAAGTATGATTAAGAGTCAGTCATGACAGTGATTAACCTCTAAAGACTGAGGGGATAACTTATGGAAAAATGGTGATTTTTTTTTACTCATCTGATTTTAAGGAAAACATCTTCACTCAAGCAGTGATCGGAAATAGGGTAGAAAATTAGTGAAAGTGGTTAAGACGACATTGACTGTAAGGAAAATTTACTATCAGGAAAGGCCAAAAAGGCGGCCGACACTTTAAATGTAAGAGAATAATTATAGGTGCTCGTGTGAGAGGAATACAGTGATGATGGTTAAAGCTGTGAAAGTTGTATTATGGTTTGGAAGATTGACATTCCTTCTGATGACTGTGCAATACCCAACCGTAATAGTAGTTGGTAAAGATTTAATTCGTGTAATCGCCATGAGCGGGCTATCTATCTCAGAAGATCCTATCTTGAGAATAATCCAGGACCATATTTCAAAAAAAAGACTAAACGAACCTTTGAGTTAAGTCATCTATTGAAGGCATATGATTAAGAATGGTATTAACCTGCTATCGTTGCCTTGATTGAAACTCTTCTGCAATTTTATCTGCTTTATGTCATGTATGTATGTCAGGATCATGAGTGTTCTTCATGAATCATGAATGGTGATTATGTTACCTCCTTAGAAGAATTAGATACGAGATGTATGGACTCCGTATGGTTAGCTATTAAGTCTTCATGGAAAATGAATGACTACAGTAGGTCAGTGATGGACCATAGTAATGCAGCAATGATTCTGCGAGTAATGAGCTGTTTACAACCGTGAGAGTTGTATTGGAATGGATGTTGAGATTGAATACCACTAATCGGGTCGTGGTAGTGTATAAGCTATCATTGATAGACTAATTAAGTAGAGTATCTACCTATTGAATATTTATTCTTTCTTATCAATAGAGAGTCGTATTATTATACGAGGAAGGTTGCGGTGCAAGCATAGAATTCTAGTAACGATGATGTATAGAATGAGATCCCAGATTCGATTTTCGATGTCGAGGGAGTTTCAAAGGTGATTGTGTATAAGCTCGAGGAAGAGTGTGGGTCCATAGAATGATGGACGGGATAGCGAAAATATTTAGGCATGGGAAATATGATGCTATAATGCTTAATGTTGATTTATATACGTATATGATTTGTTCTCCTATGACAAACCTCTATAGTTCAGAGGTAGGTTCCAAGCCAGATATTTTGTGGCAGATAATTTTTTTTCATATATACAATTCTCTTCAATTCGTTCTTTTCTCTTCTTTTCATTTCATGTAAGCTGAGAAGAACAACCCTTCCAGAAAGGGGAGGTATTGCCGAATGACTATCTATCTGTGTGATAGAAGCCTAGTAGGATACCATCTATTGTTTAATTGCTTGTCAAGTACTAAAGGCTGGCCACCTTCTGTACTAACTATGCGATATAACAAGTGTTCATGATCATAGTGATCTCTCAATAAATTCTTTTACTTCTATATGAAGGATTAAGCTTTCGAAGATAGAAGCAGCTGAAAAAGGATAATAAAATGGTGATAGTATTCGGGATGGAAACACATTCGTGATACTAAGGTTGATGTGGTTATTAAAAGGTTATAGAACGCTAACGAGCAAAAGTATAACCAGTATAATATTAGGAACGGAAGGTGATAGCGATTACGAACTGGAAAAGAATGGGTATTGAGAAGCAAAAGCTATAATGATTAGAAGCTATGAGGAGAGTCTGTGTAATAGACTTGAAAGAATTTGGAATGATCACTTAACGCGAAATAAGTTATCTTACGACAATAGATCATATGTCAGTATTGAGGTATCGCCTTATGAGATCCTTGAGGGAAGACAATATCGATCTCCCTTATGTTAGGATGAAGTTGTAGAGCGCAAGATGCTCGGACCCGCAGTAGTCCAAAGGACCAGGGATATAATAGATCTAATCAGAGGACGACTGGTAGTAGCCAGGAAGGACATAAGAAGTATGTCGATTTGACACGAAAGGACAAAGAATAGGAAGGAGGCAACCTTGTATTGTTAAAAGTATTCCCTTGAAAAGAATTAATGAGATTCGGAAAGAAAGGAAAGCTAAGTCCACCAATTGTTGGACCCTTGGATATATTAAGAAGTATTGGGAAGTTAGCATATGAGCTAGCCTTACCCCAGGACATGTAGCAAGTCATAACGTGTTTCACGTATCAATGTTAAGAAAGTGTAATTCGGATGCCAGATAAATAGGGGCATAGGAGCGCATAGACATGCAACCAGACGTAACCTATATGGAGCAACCAGGAAGGGTATAGATTAAGAAGGAATGAGTGCTTAGGAGAAGGGTTATCAAACTAGTAAGAGTTTGATGGTAGAACCACAATGTGGGAAAATTGACTTGAGAGTTAGAAAGAGCAATACTAAGAAGGTATCCCTATTCATTTCTATCTGATTCCGGGACGGAATCCTTTTAAGGAGGGGAGACTGTAATAACCCCAATTTTTGGAAAAATTTTGAAACCCTTATGAATAGTGTTTTTACTGAATGAGAAAACTTTTCATGCCACACTATGTAGGGGTTCTGTTATTGATCTTCTGGGATATTATTAGTACTCTATGTGGTATATAAGTGTATGTAAAGATCGTCAGAATCCAATTTCCGAACACTTGGATTTTTCCTGGAAATACACTAGATACGGAAATGATTGAGTATAAGGTAACAGGATAAAATGGATTTAAATTAAAAGATTATAATAGAGGATCATAAAAAGGAATATAATGTATTGAGAAAGGTTAAGGGAACCTAAGTAATAAGATCCCGGGTATGATCCTTCAAACGATAAACGAAAACGAAAGTAAAGCGAACCGTATAACAGATCAGCGGTCATTAGGCAAACAATTAGGAAGTTAATCAAAGGGATTAGTGGGGATGATGTCATCCAACCAATAGAAAGAGGACAAGGAGGGGAGGATGACATCATGAGGATGCCACAAGCATGACATGGGAAGGAAGGAGGTGTGGTGGCTTTTTAACCACAAATTCAAGGGCAACAAGGTAATTGACTAAATCAAACACAAAAACAAATCAACCAAGCCAAGAAAAATCATTTTTTCATCAAAATCAAAAAGAACCAAGGCTTGTTCTTGAAGAGCTCTCGGCTTTTTACTATTCAAAAGAGCAAGAAATTCAAAATCAAAGATCCAAGCTTCCTAAATTGGTGAGTTAATTCCCTAATCATCTTCATGCTTAGTTAGGGCTATATCATGAGTTTAAGCCATCAATTCCTTCTCCATCTTCTTCATTTAATCAAAGAAGAAGTCTATGAATAGTGTTTTCAAGTTTTTAACTTGAAATTTTTCTTGTTTTCCTTGAAGATCCAAGCATTCCTAAGACTTCTCAAAGCTTCTTAAGGCTTCCTAGCTCCTCCCACCACTTCAAGGAAGGTATATCATCTCCAAACCCTAGATTCCTATGTATTATAAGATGATTTTGATTAGTAGGGTGATATTGTAGCTTGATGTTGTGATTTAGAGTTTGGGATTTGAAATGGTATTGAATTGGAATGGTAAATGTTGTTGTTTTGATTAAAAGAACTTAAGAATGGTTAAAGTTAAGCTTAGGCATAAGTATGAATGTTAAAATTGAATTGGTTGGGGTTGTTATGATGTGATAAGGATGGATGTTGGTTGTATGTTGGATTTGAGGTTGAATTGGGTTGGTTTTGAATGGTTTAAAATTTGGAAATCGCGTAAACATAGCCGTCGTAACGTCCGATTTTCTTTAGACTGTTTTTGTGCATAACATTAGGACCCGAGAACCCCCTACTAGATTATGACCATTGCCATGTTTAGATAGCTCATGTTACAATCTTCGTTTTGATATGTAGTTCGTTTGATTCCGATGCACGGTTTAGGAGAAACAACCGTTTCAAGTAACGGCGTTTCGCGAACGAAACTTTTCCCCTCGCCTTACTTTGAAACAAAGGTTAAAGACCAAAAAGGGTTAATTAATGCATGAAACATTTATGGTAAGTGTGTTAGGCAGTTGGTAAGACACTCGCGAAGGAATCGCTTTAAAACTCGTAAAGGTTAAATTATTAAAAATGGTGGAGCCGAGGGTACTCGAGTGACTTAAGCGAGTCAGTAAGCGCAAAACAAGCGTTAGAGTCTAAGTTAGTTAAAGTATAGATTTACTAGTGACTTTGGTTTAATTCCAACTTACTTGTTGCTTATAGGTTACCAGACTCGTCCAGAGCCATTCGTAACCCCCAGTCGCTCAGGCAAGTTTTCTACCCGTTATACTGTTGTGGTGATGTATATGTGTATATGCATTATCTTGTGATAGTGCATGATTGTTATTAGCAAATTTTGTGATATATTGGAGCATGCTGATATGGTATATATGCATGTCTGTTTCGTAATCTGGTTATCTATCTGTTGATTTCAATGCTTATAGTTGCATAATACCTATGCTAGAAATAAGCAAGTAGTTGCGTATACCCTTAGTATAGGGGATAAAAGGTGAACATACTTCTAAACCGGGAGTCGATGTTCCCGAGTATATTATATATATACATATATTTATATATATATATATGGTTATAGTTTTTAAAACTATTGATCGAATAAGGTTTATTCGATACCTTTATTTTACTTAATTGAATATTAATTCGAGTATTCATTCGAGGGCTTATGACTCAGTTCATTTTATTATTTGAATATTATTTGAATATTCATTCGAGGGCTTATGACTCAGTTTATATTATTATTGAATATTACTTGGATATTCATTTGAGGATGTATGACTCCTTTATTTTATGAATATTATTTATAGTATTCATTCGAGGTATTATGACTCCGCTTATTACTTAATAATATTCTTTATTGTATTAAAGAATAAGGTGTCGATAATCAAACTTATTTTTGATTATTCAAATAAAGATATTACTTTCGTATAAGTATATCTTTGATTATTTGCTATTCATTCGAGTATAAGTTTTCCAACTTCTACCTCCATTATTCTTTATGGGAATATTATTTAAATAATAATATTCAGATATTTCTTTCATATTGGGACTAATTTATTTCATAAAGCAGCATTACTCCAAACATTCTTAAAAATGTTTTCGAGTCTTCAAAATGAATTTAAAAAGGGTAGAGCGGATCCCAAAACTTGTTTTCAAATTCAAGATCTTCCATTTTAAGGGGACTTGAATACTCGCTCAAAAATCTAAGGGATCCGGCTCTATGGTGTATTTTATATTCGCAACAAGGTTGCAGTTTTGGTTAATGAATTGATTACTTACCCAAGGTTCGGGAAGTAAGTCCATCTATTGAGTCGGCATAAGCAACATGGGCTCAGTGGGCGTCCATAATAGTGTAAGTGGCTCAGTGGGAGTCCATCAAATGCATAAGTGGCTGAGTGGCAGTCCAGCATAAGGTCCTATTGAGACCAGGGTGATGACCAGTGGGGAATTCGTCCATCTACTAGTAGAAAAGGTTACTTATGGGTATATTTGCCTGATCAGCAAGATATCTGGTTTATGCCAAATTCTTTTCCTTTCCAAATTTATTGGATATTGCAATTCTGTTCATACTTTACATGACAGAGGTTTTCAGGAAATGTATAAAGGAAGATGTATATGTGGATATATATATATATATATCATAACTTAATGAAGTATGTCATAACTTCATTTCCATTAATAATATTTTAAAGATTTAATCTATTCAAATCTTGTCTTGTAGTCTCATCTATGTGATGAACTGTTGAAAGCTCATTATACTTTGAACAGTGGTAGTTCAAGTAGCTTTATAAATGATATAAGTGTAGTGAAGTATTTGGTAACTTCATCTTTTAAACTTATATCTAATTAATAATTGTCTTATGTATGACAAAGATTTTCAGAAAAACGTTAAGACAAGGTTAGATATATGAGATCACCTTGCAACGATATTTTTTTATACAGTTATACACTGGGACTTTGTGTATATTATGCATGGAAGAGGACTTCCAATATTTTGAAAAGTATATATGTATATATATATATATATACTGAATATTTTGCGACTTCATCGCATTAAGATATCAACTTGGTTCATTTCTTTTGACCAAGACTTTCATGAGTATTATGAGTAGGCTCATATATTGTTAATCATTATACATATTATTTTGGTGGGCTTGCTGCTCACCCTTGCTTTCTTCTTTCATCACACAACATCAGATAGATAAGATGAACAGGACCAAGCTCCCAATTCGCAAGCGGATAGGAAACGTTCTGCAGCTTTCTAGAAGCGTTGAGGCCGCTGTAGCTGAGGTAGAAATTACCAATAGGCTACGTTTTCAACTAATAATGTACCAGACTTATGTATAATTATGAATTGTAATAATGGCAAAGAAATGTAAATTTATTCAGAAACCTTTTTAAGGTGTATTGACATATAATTGTGGAATAAAACGACTTGTGATTATTTTTGGATATTCATCTCTGAGACTATAACTTGTGGTGTGTGTGTTTATTGTGGGGTCACAGTATAGAGTAGTTGATTGTGTATTAAGATTGGGTGTTATTAAGGGAAATGGAACTCGTGACAACCCGGATCCCCGACCCCGGATTTGGGGGTGTTACAATTGTCTTCTAACAAAGGTTTGACCTCTCTCCATGTTCCTCAAGCTCATTTCATTCATAGGAATTTGTCTTAATTGTGTGAAGTGTTTCACAGATTTATCTTGCTTTGCAATTGGACCAAAAACCTTTTCAATCCTTTCATCAATCTGCTTCATTTGTTCATTCAGCCTGAGCTCAACCGCTGCAATATTGAACAAGTCAATACTATCTAGAACTGGTGGCTTAGAGAAATTAATTGGTGGAAAAATCATTTTGCTGACTTGAATGTGCACATCCTTCTCCTCCTCACTAGCTTGGACTATAGCATCTTTATCCCCTTTTTGTTATCATCAAGTAAGGCAGGGGTTGAAGTATGAGCAGCCAACAATTTCTGAAAAAGGAGTGTTTAATGAACTTGGTTGACATGGATCTTGGTGATTGAATTTTCCAGTGTTGTTAGCCTAGTTCCCAAAGAATCAATTTTGCTACTTAAGTCATAAGCCTTCCTGAGTATTTGTTAAATGTCTTTCATTGTAGCATCAGGAAGTTTAGACTCTATTCTTTCATTTATGTCCTTCTTTACTTCTACAATGTTTATCTTGATGTCATCCACATCTTGACTCTGTTTGAGAGATTGAATCTTGTGTAGTTGTAGAGACTCAAGATGGGCTTGGATAAGTCTTTTGGTGTTGGCATATGTAGTGGCTTGAAGAGCTGTTTGATTTTGATGGATAAGGTGGAATAGAGTTGATTTAAAATGATTATCACTGCAGTCCTTGCTAAACATCCAGGTTGGAGTGCTTGTGCTTGAGCTAGGACCTGCATCTCTCCCTATGTCCATGACATCATCTTCGTCATTAGAAGCATCTCCAAATGTACCACTAGAATCTAACTCAAAATCATCACCTGTTGTGGGTGGAAGTGAGTTGATTACATCCTTGACTTTTAGCATAAAAGTTGTTGTGTGTACCAAGTTCAATGCCCTCTCAGCAACCTCATTGCCCTGTTCAGCTATAATTTGATAAGATGGAACAGGAGGATTAAATGCCTCATCTTCAAAATAAACATAGTCTAAAATAGCTTAATATTCTTGCTGAAATAGCTGCTTCTTTTCTGCCTCATTGACATCCTTTAACTCACTAACAATGGGCTCTTTACATTCTTCTATGGTACCTGCATTTCTCTCAGTATCTCTCTTTTGTTGCATCAAGGGCTCCCCTTGGCTTCCCACCCTCACACCTTCACCTTCACCATCTAAGGTGGGACTCCTCTCACTCACTCTTGCCATGCTAGAATAAATAGCATGGATTTTGTCACTCATTTCCTCTCTTTTTGCCTTGTTAGATATATTTGATAATGTCATGACTAATATGATTTGTGTTTAGTTTTCAGATCTTACTTAACAGGACAAATCAGTACTTAACTGGAAATCAATACTTATACTGAGGTCAGAACTTAAGTTGTCAGAACTTACGTTATCAGGAGATATTTATCAAGAGATAATATCAGGACTTAAGGAGACTTTCAGATAAGGAAGGCGGCCGATTGAAAGGAAAGAAGATCAAGACAAATGCAAGAAGAGATATGCATGAAGAAGGAATTCTATGAAGGATAGAATACTTGGAAGAAAAGATAACTAGTTGATATATTTTAGAAAGCAGAATTATATTTCATATCAATTAGAATTTATCTTGTAACTGTGTAGTATATAAACACAGACATAGGATTTACACTATAAGTGTTATGATAAGTTGTTCATCACTGAGAGAGGACAGTTCCATATTGTAACAGAGTTTATTGTGTTGAATAAAATCTGTTTTCTGTTACTTGTGTTCTTATATTCGATTTGATTGTGATAAACACTGTATTCAACCCCCTTCTACAGTGTGTGTGACCTAACAAGTGGTATCAGAGCATATCTGTTAACACACAAACAGTTTAAGATCCAAAAACAATCATGTCTGAAGAAGAACAAACTCCAACCAAGCCCACCAAAACTGAAGAACCTCCAAAGACTCAAATCCATAATCGATATGAGACTATTAGAGTTCCCATACTGAAACCATCTGAATATCCCATATGGAAGGTGAGGATGTCTATGTTTCTGGAAGCTACAGATCTAGAATACCTTGATAGAATCAATGAAGGACCACACAAGCTAACCAAACTTTCTGTTATAGTTGCAGGTTAACCAGAAAAGTCTGTTCCAAAGGAGAAGAGTGATTACACTGCTGAAGATTTCTCATCGATTGCTAAGGATGCTAAGGTACGACACTTGCTGCATTGTGCCATTGATAATGTCATGTCAAATAGGGTAATTAACTGCAAGAATGCAAAGGAGATATGGGATGCCTTGGAGACAAGATGCCAGGGAACTGATTCAATTAAGAAGAACAGGAAGACTATACTCACTCAAGAGTATGAGCACTTTGACTCAAAATCTGATGAGTCATTGACTGGTTTATATGACAGATTTGTCAAACTCTTGAATGATTTGTCACTAGTTGACAAGGAATATGATCTTGAAGATTCAAATCTTAAATTCCTGTTAGCTCTTCCTGAAAGTTGGGATTTGAAGGCCACCACTATAAGATTCAACTATAATCTTGAAGAAACAACTCTAGATGAAATTTATGGGATGCTCAAGACTCATAAACTTGAGATGGAACAAAGAAGCAAGAGGAATGGAAGAAAGTCAAGGACAGTTGCTCTAAAGGCTGAGAAGGAATCCCCCAAAGCAGCTTCCTCAAGAAAAGGCAAAGGAAAAGCTCTCATCACAAAGTCTGATACTGAGTCATCAAGTTCTGATAGTGATGATGACTCAGAAACTGAAAGCTTACCTGAGATGGATGCTGATGAAGAGATGATGAAGCTGTGTGCTCTTATGGTGAAAGGAATCACAAGGATTGCATACAGGAAATTCAGAAAGGGAAAGAAGTCTTCCAGGAAATGTGGCGCCCTCCAAACCCGGGTCAGAAGTTTGGGGTCCACACACACACATCTTACTTATAACCTGCTTATAACAATAATAAAGATAATAATAATAATATGCGGTGACCCTACTTACTAACTACCACGGACCGCAACAGGTTAAAGTATGCACATAAGCCAAACACACACTTATATTACAAACCGTTCAAATCCCAACTATCCAAACTCAGAACTGAGTATTAAACATTATTATAAACTTTTACAAACTTAAATTACTCCAAAAGGTGCCTACTAGCTTAACTCGATCAACCTGAACCCCTAGCTCTCGTGCTGGACTGGGGATCCTCGGTACCAACTGGTTCCTTCTTAACTGGAAAAGAACATAAATAACATCGCACAAATGAGCTAACTAGCTCAGCAAGTCACAATGACAAAACTGAGAATAATGATCATCAGGTGAAAATGGTTATGATATCAAGTGAACAATGGATTATGATTTAGAATTGGATATTATATTTTCATTTTAAAAACCAAGGTTAGGCTGCTGATCAGTCACGCACTAACCCCGAGCAAAGCACACAACACTGCTCTAACTATTGGATCCAAGGCACACATTGGCCTAATTTGACCATTATATGGTCTGACCACGAATCTGGTCCACAATTTTATAAAAACAATCCAATTCTAACATAATAACAGAATAAACAGTAATAAGAAATTAGAAATAAATAGAATCATTAACAACATTGGACGTTCAATAATGAAATGGTTTCAATCTGCATAAGGATCAAGACATTTTCAAAGCTTGGATGTTAGGTAATGAAAGAATTGGATAACAAAGGAATCAATGTTTCAGGGTTACCAGGAATTGGTCTTTCAAATCATAAGGTACAATGGTTTGACTATGTAAGTAATTCGATTCAGTGTTTGGTATTTAGTTTGTATGTATTTATGGAGTAGTATCGTATATTTATGGTTCGTATTTGGGTGTACAATAATCAATGGTTTAGAAATAATAAGGTTTATGGCTCAAGATCAATAACTGGAATCAGGGTTTTGGGTTCATTGCTTCAAAGCACTTGCAATATAAAACAGGACTGTCAATTCACTATAATATATCTCGAGAAAGTTCAGAACACTTGCCTGGTACTAGCTTGCTATACTGTACTAACTTCCAATCACAACCGTCTTACTCCTCGACTATCTGTTTCCCTTTTCTATGCCTTGCCTCTTCTGCTCACATATTATAAGCATCTATCAATACTCAACTCATACGATTCTATTCAGCATATACTTCTATCTACCCTTCATTTCACCCAAATCCGATTAATGGTTTGAAAGTTACACAATAAACAAGTAAACACCGAACATATAGACCGACAGTTAACCAATAAGTCACATATAGCACATAACACGTCAAATAATCAATGATATATCATTTATAAAGGAGTCTCGGTTCATAAACAGGCTTTCGGGTATTTAAAATGATTTTAAAAACATTTTTCGGAATTAAAACGGGTCGTTGGATCAATTTCGGAGTAATAAACAGGTTTCGGTTGGCCAAATCTGGCTTCAAAACAATTTTACAATATTTATCGAGCCTTGAAAATAATTTAAAATAATATTTTAAAGCTCGAAACTATTTTTCGGAATATTTAAATCATTTTTAAATAATTAAATCTAATTAAATAATCAATTAAAATCAATTAATAATTAATTAAATCAATTAATCAATTAATTTTCCAATTAATTAACTAATTAGTCAATTAAATATTAACTGAAATTAATTAACTAATTAATTCAGATTTATTTTTTAATTCAAAATAATTTTTGGAATTAAAATAATAATTTTTTTGGAATTTTCTGTAATTAAAAATGAATTTTTATAATTAAAATAAATAGGAAATATAATTTTTAAATAATATATAAAAATGAATCATATTTTTGCAAATTCTGGAAAGTTCAGGGACTGAACTTCACCATCTTGAAAAGTTAAGGTACTAAACTGCAATTTCTACGGGGGTCGCCGAAAAAACTTCGGGGATGACCGGAGAACACGTTCCTGGCATCCTCACCCCACCACAAGTTCCAGATATAATCTACAGACAACCAGGAATCTATTCATGTAATCAAAACACATCAATAACCCCAGACTTGGCCGGAAAATAGCCAAGAACATCGCCGGTTTCCGGCGAACCTACGAAAACTTCAAAATACAACTCCCTTTGATTCAGACATCCTCCGTTAATGAGCTATATATCAATCGATTGCAAATTTTATAAGGAACACAACCCACTATAACACAACAGCTAATAATCCCTAAATCAAAAAGCCTTAAATTTCAATTGAAAACATTCATACGGGTTATAAACCCTAATTTTAAAATTCGAATATTAAACTCAATTTTGAACATGTTATTGAACTCCAAATCAGACATATGACATATGAAAATCATCAGGAAAACAAGCTCTACAACATGCAATCATCAAATCATTCAACCAATCATCCGAACAAAAATTCATATTTTTAATAAAAATAATTCGAAAATAGACAAATTTCCAGAAAATAAACCTTGATTTCTACAGGCATATGGTTCACAAAATATGATAGTACACCTCAAGACCTTCGTTTTGAGTACTCGAGCTTTTCAAACGGACTCCGGTAACACCTCCGATTGTTGGTTTGATTCTCAGAAGGGTTTATGAATATAAGAATTTTCTCTGGAAATTTATATAATTACTGACTGCAAATGATTTTTGATACGGAATAAAATACGGTAAAGGCTATTTATAATTACGGAAAATTAGTATCCCGTTGGATCATTCCGGATATAAAATGGTACGTTTATTTATAAAAACTGATCCAAACGGTACCGGTTTTCGGTATAATTATCCAAATCAGTACAATTTGTACTGCGGTCTTGGTCTCAGCGCCTGGTTACACGTATTACGAGGTGATAATTGTGATAGTTTAATAAAAATATCCCGTTTATCGAAAATACGAGTTTTATTGATTTACCGAAATGAATAATGTATCGAAAATATTGCGCCGGGACCCACGCAGGACAAACCGTACGCCGGATCGAAAAAGTTAAAACATGGAAAATGCTCGGAATATTGCAATTAGGTTAGGAAGAAGTTCTTGGAAGAGTTTCGGGTTATAAAAACGTAAAAGTGGATGACGTCGGTTGGTTCCCGTTTGTATAAAATAGTTTTTTAAATACTCGATTTTTTTTATGAAATCCATATAATTCCTAAAAAATCATAAATCATCAGAAAAATAATTAGGAAAATATGACAATTATCTATATTTTATTTTGGACATATAAAAATTAAAATACTCAATTAATATTATTTTTAAACATCCAAACACATTTAACACTTAACAATTAATTCACAGAATAGATACTGAACACATATAATAATTATTTATTAGCAAAAATAATTACACGATATATCCCGGATATTACATCCTTCCCCCCTTAAAAGGATTCTGTCCTCAGAATCTCCTAAGAAAATAAATGAGGGTACCTTTCTCTCATATCACTTTCTAACTCCCAGGTTGACTCTTCAACCTTTGGGTTTCTCCACAATACTCTTATTAACTTTACCACTTTATTTCTTAATACTTTCTCTCTTTTCTCTAGAATTTCTATCGGACTCTCTACATATGACAAATCTTCCTGAAGCTCTATTGGCTCATATTCTATTACATGCCTGGAGTCTGGATTATACTTCTTAAGCATCGATACGTGAAAAACATTGTGAATGTGCTCCATGTGCAGAGGTAACGCCAATTCATAAGCTACTTTGCCAACACGCTTTAGAATTTTAAATGGTCCGACATATCTTGGGCTCAGCTTTCCTTTCTTTCCAAACCTCATTAGTCCCTTCCACGATGATACTTTCAGTAATACCAAATTCCCTTCTTCGAATTCCATGTCTTTCCTTGATTGATCTGCATATTTCCTTTGACGGTCTTGTGCTGCTATCAATCTCTTCTGGATAATTTCAACAACTTCCTTTGTCTCCTGTACTAATTCAGGTCCAAGTATTTTGCGTTCTCCTACCTCATCCCAATACACTGGAGATCTGCATTTGCATCCATAAAGGGCTTCATAGGGTGGCATCCCAATACTGGCATGATAACTGTTGTTGTAAGCAAATTCTACCAAAGGTAAATGCTCGTCCCAACTCCCTTTGAAATCAATAGCACAAACGCGTAACATATCTTCAATCGTCTAGATCGTTCTTTCACTCTGGCCGTCCGTCTGTGGGTGGTAAGCCGTACTCATATTCAGTCTTGTTCCCAAACATTCTTGAAAACTTTTCCAAAATCTTGAATTAAATCATGGATCTCGATCAAATACAATAGACACAGGAGCTCCATGACGAACTACAATTTCCTTCAGGTACATATGGACAAACTTATCGAGCGAAAATCTTTCATTTATAGGCAGGAAATGAGCTGACTTGGTAAGTCTATCCACTATAACCCAGATGGCATCATGATTGGCTTTTGTTCTTAGTAATCCGACTATGAAATCCATGGCAATATGTTCCCACTTCCACTCTGGAATCTCCAATGGCTGTAGCAATCCACTTGGTCTCTGATGCTCTGCTTTAACTCTCTGACATGTATAACATCGGCTAACCCATTCCGCAATTTCCTTTTTCATATCTAGCCACCAATAATTTTCCTTTAAATCCCTGTACATTTTAGTACTCCCTGGATGTATTGAATACCTCGAATTATGAGCTTCCTGTAAAATTTCATTCTTCAGTTCCGTCACCGGTGGAATCCAAATTCTAGAAGAAAACCTAAGAATACCTTGATCGTCGTTTTGCGTGCATAATTCTTCACCTAACAAATGATTTATGTCCTAATCCATTACTTCTTCTTGACATTTCTTTATCTTCTTTAACAACTCCGGCTGGAAAGTCATACTATACACTTTTGCTTCATCAGGCTTGCAAACTCTAATCTCCAATTCCAGTTTCTGAAATTCCTTATATATCTCTTCGGGTACTGATAACACATTTAACTTTTCCTTTCGACTCAACGCGTCTGCTACAACGTTCGTTTTACCAGAATGATAATTAATCGTGCAGTCGTAATCCTTGATTAATTCTAACCATCTCCTTTGCCTCATATTAAGCTCCTTCTGTGTGAATATGTACTTCAAGGTTTTGTGATCCGTGTAAATCTTGCACTTTTTTCCATATAGATAATGTCTCTAAATCTTCAAAGCGAAAACTATGGCTGCTAGCTCCAAATCATGAGTAGGATATTTTTGTTCGTGTGGCTTCAGTTACTTTGACGCATACGCAATCACCTTATCGTGCTGCACCAGAACACATCCTAGTCCTTTATGAGAAGCATCGCTATAAATTACGAAATTCCCTTGATCGTCTGGAAGTGACAAAACAGGTGACGTGATTAATCTTCACTTCAATTCCTGAAAACTTTCTTCACATTTATTGTTCCATATAAACTTTTCATTCTTCCGTGTAAGCTTTATAAATGGTGTTGCAATCCTTGAAAAATTTTGAACGAATCGACGATAATATCCCGCTAACCCCAAGAAACTTCTTACCTCTGTTGGTGTTCTCGGTCTTTCCCAATTTGTAATTACCTCAATCTTTGCTGGGTCCACTGTAACACCCCCAGATCCGGGGTCAGGGATCCGGGTCGTCACGGTCTTTCTTTCCACAATATCACTTCACTTAATTAATAATAAATAACCTTATGCTGTGACCCCATACTAACACACACCACAACCCGTTATAGTCTCAGAGATGAAATTGAAATAAGTACAAGTCCTTGAATCCACAATTAAAAGTTATTACAACCCAAAATGATTACTTGATAAATTTACAGTTAATTGCCATTATCTGCCACAAGTTATAATTATACATAATTGATTCTCAAAAGTAGAATGCCTGATCTATCAATAGATCTACCTCTACAGCTATAGCAGCTACAACATCAACGGGAAGACGCGGGACGCTTCCCACGCGCTTGCGCTGGGTCTGCTGGAGTCAGGCCATCTTTCCTAACTGTTGTTGTGTGATGAAGAAATAAAGCAAGAGTGAGCCTTACAGCTCGCAAGATAATATATAGTGATAACAATAATACAAGTATCTAAATGGATACTTACTAAAATCTTTTATCATGTGTAAGGTAATTACTTACTGGGTATAAGTTTTAAAAGAAGATGAAGTTACCAATTACTTCGCTACACTTATACCATTTTAGAATCTACTAGAACTACTACTGTTCCAAGTATAATAAGATTCAAGAGGTCATCCGATAGATGAGACCACAAATAAAACTTGAAAATATTTGATCTTTGAAGTATTTTGAAAAGAAATGAAGTTACGAGATACTTCATTCAATGGATACACCAATAAAACTGTTTGACCCTGTCAATGCTTCGGCAACCACCCATTAGTAGCCTTTCGATCGAAATGCTACGGGTAGTGTTGCAGAATTATCCAAATGGATGATGAACTCATTACGAGAGTTTGTCCGCGCCAGGAAGACCACTTACGATGATCAGTCGTAGTAGTACAACCCTACCATTTTCTACATGTAGAGGAGAACCTGTCAGATTTACTTGTCAACCGAACACTGAACTCCTAAGGAATGGACCGCCTTAGCGGAACTTCCAGGCCATTTGGGCCAATATAATAAGGCTGGGCCGGCGCTACTCGACCACTTATGCCACTCCTAGTTCAGATGAAATCCATGACTCTGAAACGTAAAGCTCGTCCCCACTTTCCCCAAGTAGAAACTTGTTGATACGGCTCCACCAAGAAGTCGTATCTAGTTGGAAAGGAAAACTCACCGATATTTCCCAGGCGATGCCTGTTAATGGATTAACTTGTTCCAAGAATTTTACCTTCCCGAGTGTTGGGTAAGTAATCAAAACTCTTTTATCAAGACAGCAACCTTGTTGCGAATATAAAATACACTACAGAGTCGGATCCCTCCGATTTTTAGCGAGTATTTAAATCCCCTTTTTAAAAGGAAGATCTTAAATATAAAAATGAGTTTTGGGATCCGCTCTAACTTTTGAAAATCATTTTAAAGACTTGAAAACACTTTAAAGAGTGTTTGGAATAATGCTGATTTAATAAAGTAAATCAGTCTCAATATAAAGAAATATCTGAATATTATTATTTAAATAATATTCCCATAAAGATTAATTGAGGTAGAAGTTGGAAAACTTATACTTGAAATGAATAGTAAATAATCAAAGATATACTTATACGAAAGTAATAACTTTATTTGAATATCAAAAGTAAGTTTGATTATCGAACATTATTCTTTAATAAATAAAGAATATTAATAAATAATAAGCGGAGTCATAATACCTCTAATGAATATTATAAATAATATTCATTAAATAAAATAAAGGAGTCATACATCCTCAAATGAATATCCAAGTAATATTCAATAAATAATATAAAGGAGTCATAAGTCCTCGAATGAATATTCAAGATAATATTCATTAATAAAATAAAGTTATCGAATAAACCTTATTCGATTAATAGTTTTGAAAACTATTACCATATATATATAAAAAATATATATATATATAAAATCTACTCGGGATCCTCGACTCCCAGTTTTAGAAAATGCTTTCACCTTTGGGTCCCTATACTAAGGTTATATGCAAATTACCGCTATTCTCTAGCATAGATATTATCAAATGAACCAACAGATATATATGGCAAGAATACGAAACAGGCATGCATATGTACCATATCACATGCTACAATATATCGCAAGAATTTGCTAATATAACCATCATGCATCTATTACAAGATAATGCATATACAAGTGTATACATCACAACAACAGTATAACGGGTAGAAAACTTGCCTGAGCGACTGGGGGTGATAAAAGGCTCGGGACGAGTCTGGTAACCTATAAACAACAAGTAAGTTGGAATTAAACCAAAGTCACTTGTAAATCTATACTTTAACTAACTTAGACTCTAACGCTTGTTTTGCGCTTACTGATTCTCTTAAGTCACTCGAGTACCCTCGGCTCCACCATTTTTAATAATTTAACCATTACGAGTTTTTAGGCGATTCCTTCGCGAGTGTCTTATCAACTGCCTAACACTCTTACCATAATTGTTTCATACACTAATTAACCCTTTTTGGTCTTTAACCTATGTTTCAAAGTAAGGCAAGGGGAAAAGTTTCGTTCACGAAACGCCGTTACTTAAAACGGGCGTTTCTCCTAAACCGTACATCGGAATCAAACGAACTACATATCAAAACGAAGCTCGTAACATGAACTATCTAAACATGGCAATGGTCATAATCTAGCAGGGAGTTCTCGGGTGGAAATGTTATGAACAAAAGCAGTCTAAAGTAAATCGGACATTACGACGGCTATGTTTACGCGATTTCCCAAATTTAAACCAATTTAAAACAACCACAATTCAACCCCAATTCACCATCCAATCAAAACTCCATCCATATTACTTTACAACAGCCCTAAATCAACTAATTATAATCAATTTACTTAATCCTAGAACTTGAATTTAAACTATACTACATTCTTTAATCAAATCATAAGATTTCAACATTCCAATCTCCACCATTCCAACCCAAACTCTTAAACAAACAAGTTTCAAGCTACTCTTTACTCTAACAACCAAAATCAACCTAATATACAAATTAAAGCTAGGGTTTGGAGATGATACACCTTCCTTGAAGTGGTGTGAGTAGCTAGGAAGCCTTAGGAAGCCTTGAGGAGTCTTAGGAAAGCTTGGATCTTAAAGGAAAAGCAAGAAAAATCAAGTTAAAAACCTTGAAATCACTATTCATTGTCTTCTTCATTGATTTATTGGAGAAGATAGAGAATGAATGGGATGCTTAAACTCATAATATAGCCATATCTATGCATAAGGAACACTAGGGAATTATCTTACCAATTTAGGATGCTTGGATCTTGGATTTTGAAAATTCTTTCCTTTGAAATTGTAAAAAGCCGAGAGCAAGCTTTTGTTGAAGAGAAATAGATTTCTTTTGTTTTGATGAAATGATTTGTTTGGCTTGGTGGATGAAATTTTGTTTTTGTTTTGGTTAATTACCTTTTTAGCCTTAACTTTGTGTGGTTCTACTTCAACCACATCTCCTTCCTTCCCATGTCATGCTTATGTCATGCTATGATGTCATCTTCCCCTCCTTGTCCTCTTCTCATTGGTTGGGTGACATCATCCTCTCTAATCCCTTTGATTAACTTCGTAATTGTTTGCCTAATGACCGCTGATCTGTTATACGGTTCGCTTAACTTTCGGTTTCGTTTATCGTTTGAGGGATCATACCCGGGATCTTATTACTTAGGTTCCCTTAACCTTTCTCAATATATTATATTCCTTTTATGACCCTCTCTTATAATCCTTTAATTTAAATCCTTTTTATCCTGTTACCTTATACTCAATTCTTTCCGTATCTAATGGATTTCCGGGAAAAATCAAAGTGTTCGGTATTGGATTCTGACGATCTTTACATACACTTATATACCATGTAGAGTACTAATAAAATCTCAGAATATCCATAACAGAACCCCTACATAGTGTGGCATGAAAAGTTTTCTCATTCAGCTAAAACACTATTCATAAGGGTTACAAAAAGTTGAAAATTTTGGGGGTTATTACAACTGACAAAACTATAACTCTCACAATTTAAGGTATGGAATTTTGCATAAATAGTGATACTATTCAAGCATGCTTTAAAATTCCTGATAACACTAAACACACACATATGCCGATTTAGTTAACTTGCTTAATACTATTGGCTATGCTCTTCCCACCACTAAGTTAAGTGAGATTAGGAGGCTAGGTCTTAGGAAAAAGTGGAGTTTTCTGTGTGATGTAGTTACCAAAGTGTTTTCTAGTAAAATAATCAACTTTGATTATGTCACTACCACTATGCTTAACATGCTCTATATGCTGGTTAATGATACTTACTATAATTTTAGTGATGCTGTCATGTTTGAGTTAAGCTACAAGTTAGGGGAAATAAAAAAGAGATATAGGAATGTTTATTATGCTAGATTCCTTATGATTATTGCTAACCATATTTGTGAGGATCTTGTGATTGAGAACCCAACCAACAAACTGAATTGTTGGGTTCAAGAAAGAAGAGTAATTTCATATTTAAATAGGGCTGATCATCACAAGGAAGTGCCCCTTGTTTATTTGCCTATCATGGATGACCCTCAGGTAAGTGAGGTAATTACTTCTTTCTCTACTCCTCCTACCTCTCAAATTTCTTTTCCATTGACTGTGGCTATGGCATCTGTGTCAATAACCCAACAGATGCCTACCCAAACCACAAAATCCAAAGTTTCAAAATCCAAATCAAAGAAACCACACTCTGGTGTCTCTCAAAAGATGTCAGTTTCAAAATCTACCAAAACCAAAGAGGGGAGTGTGAAGTGTGGTGAGGTTGGTGAGGGATAGGGTGAATATAAAAGAAACCCTAAGAATTAGAAAGGACAGGTGAGTGTACCCAAACCTAGCCACACCATAGTTTCCCAACAAACTATGGTGCTTAATAAGGAAATTAGCACATCTCTAGTTTTATCCTCCCAAAAGGATGTTACTATTGAAATAAGCTCCCAACCAAGAGCACAGGCCAAAAGGGTTAGGGAAACAGATTCACCCATAACTTATACAAGAAAGAAGAAAGCTAGAAAACTTGGGGATGCACAGGGATCACACTCAGTGCAAACTGAAGCTAAAGACTCAGTCAATGCACCATCTCAAATTTATTTTGATGTGGCTCTAATAAATATGGAGTCACAGCCAAAATATTTAACAATAGAAGCACCAAACACACAAAACTCTCCCACCAATTCTCTGGATGTGGATATGATTCACACATCAATCCCTGATTCTCCTTATTTAACTCTGTTGGAGAAGCCAAAATTCAGTGCAAGTGAGCATCATCTTCTAGATGATTTGTTGGCTCACTTGCCAATTCTTTCAGGAACTGTTGAGACTTCTGTGCCTAAATTATCATCAATCTGCACAGAGCCCACAATAGTTTCAACTCCAAACTCTATCATTTCCTCTATTCCGGTGGATATTGTTCATCTGTCGGCCAGTGATTGTATCCCGACGGATATGCCTAACAGCAGTCATCCGTCGGCTATCCTAACTACTACCCCGATGGATGTTCCTCATTCGTCGGTACTCACTACAAAAGCTGATATTTCAATAATTGTTACAAGTGTAGATGAGTTATGTGATATCCCATATTTTTCAGAACTATTATTATTATTTGAATATGTTTAGATGATTTTCTGATTAAGAAGGAATAAAATGGTGGAGATTTTATTCTTGTTTGACGAGTTGGTGTTATTAAATGGTAATGTGCTAATTATTAAGTGTTATATCGATCCTTGTTAATTTCTAAAAATATTCACTTAAATGTATTATTTTCAAAAGTTTATTTGAAAACTGATCATTTTATTGATATCGGTAAATTGAGTTCGTTTAGTAATATTAGGGATTGAATGGATATTTTGTCTGCTATGTGTTGTATGTAATATTAATTGTGTGGGACTCAGTTGTGATTGAGGATTATTTGTATTAATAATTACTGAGTCGTATCATTTTATTTTTATCTTTAAAACTGATTTTAGTGAAAATTTAATTTCATAAATATTTAAATTATCTTTAAAATTATTTTTATGACTTTATAATTACAATAATTATTTTTGGGATTTTATAAAATTTAGAAATCAATATTTCATCAATTATTTAGCCCTGTGTGATTTTCTGATTTCATTTATTTGTAAAATCCGTATTTAATTTCAAAATTCTTCAAAAATTACAAAACTCATATTTATTGAAGTTTGGAATATTATGAGAATTTTAAAATTATTTTGGGAATTTTTGGGATTAATTTTACCCGTGCGTTGAATCGTTTAATTGCTAGAAGCAGGTATACATTGCCTTTCAAAAATTATTTTAAAATTACGAAATTTATGTTTTTATAAACATCGGGATATTTGTAACATTTTAAGACTATTTTCGTGATTTTCTGAATTTGTTTCAAGTGCAGCTCGGCTCAATGAATCGTAAAATGCGGGTACGTTGCGCGATTCAAAAATGCTTTTAAAATTATGAAAATTTTATTTTATTAGTTTTTAAATATTTCGGCAATTTTAAAATCAATTTGGTAATTTTTCGGGTTAATTTTACCCGTAGATTTTTCCGTTAAATTGAGAAATGCATGACAGATTTGGGGCTTGCAGTCAAGATTAAGGATACATAGCACATGTATTGATACGTGTCAACTCCCCTGTTGATTAACCTGTGCGTGGCAGTTGTAGATAAAAAAAATAATAATAAAAAACATACTCCCTCATCCTTCTATTGCCTGTACCTCTCTCTCACTCGTCTCTCTATCTTTTCTCTTCTCTCTCTTCTTTCTCTCTCTTTCTCACGTCTTTTCCCCCCTCTCTCTACTCTTCCCTGTCTCTCTCTCAGCTATCCTGTTTCCGTATAATTTATATATTTTTAATTTTCAAAAATTTATATCTTACAAACCGTTCATCCAAATTTCAATTATTATATATATAAACGATCAGCGCTTCGATACCTACGTATAGGTATATATATTGCGAGGTTTTGAGAAGAAAATTTGCGGAGCATATTTTCCGTTCTAATTTATTTTCGGGGCGTAGAAAAATAGTTTGGAGGCGGTGATTACTCCACATGGCATCTCAGCGTGTATATGTCTATGACTATTAATTTCAGATTTTTCTGGAGATATTTTCCGGACATCAGATATTCTCTTCCGGGTGATCAGAATTTATTTTGGGTAACGATTCCGAAATTCCGCCTTCGTACTTGTGTATATTATAGAATGTTAGTGTTTATATATTTATTTCATAATTTTTAGAAATTGTTGGAGAAGTCACTTTTGGTCCGAGTTTTGGTTCAGGTGGCCGTGTTATTCATTTCTGGAGTGTTTATACGTGTATATATAAATTATTGTGTTGATTGTTGTTGGTTGTGTCGATTTGATATCGGCTGGTAGTCCGAGAAATAGAGGAGGTGCTGTCCGATTTCCAAGAAAATATTATTTTTAGTTCTGAAGATTATTATTTTTATTATTATTCAAAAATAAATCAAAATTATCTAGTTAATGAATTTTAATTGATTATTTAATTCGAGTTAATTATTTCTTATGATTTAAAAATTCTGAAAAATAGTTCGAGCTTTAAAATATTATTTTAAATTATTTTCCAGGCTCGATAATTCTTATAAAATTATTTTCGGGTGTTCGAGCCCTAGTATTTAGTTATAAAATGATTCGGAGACCCGTTTTAATTCCAAAAAATGTTCAAAAATTCATAATAAATAAACCGTTCGTCCGTTTAATACGAAACGAACGCCTCTAGACTCAGAAAAATATTCCGCTTTCAATAAAAATACTTTCGAGACCTAAATCCTTTTGTTTCGAAAGGTCGCTTATTTTACGAATCATTTTGAGTCGATTTTTGATCGATAAATCATATTTTTGACCACCCTTCTGATGAACTGAGTCTTATGTGATATGAATTATGTGATATATGAGTTATGTGCTTTTGTGCTATGTGAATTATGTGCATATGTGGATCAAGAGTCCTGTATTTGTCTGTTATATTTATATGTGGGCTATCGTATGGGTAGACAATAGGCTTTTGACGCGTAGTTCGTCGAGTGTTTATCGATTAGACAATTAAAGTTCTATATTTTAATTATAGATACGGATCATTCGAGTGATCAGGAAAATGTGTTGGATAAAGAATGAGATGGAATGAGATGGACAGGGTGATGATAGTAGCATATCGGTGAAGTGTTGAAAAGAAAGACGATGATATTTTAAGATAGAATGTCAGAATAGATGCGTCTTTGCGAGTGTGACTAACTGCTAAAACCAAAGGTAAGTACCCTTGACTTCACTTATCGTTCAAGTGACGTTTATTTCGAATCATATTATTCAAGTATCCATATAATCACTTATTTTTCAAGTGATATTTATTTTAAATCTTCTTATGCAAGTATTGCTTTTCCTATTTTCAAGTTCAGAATAGATAAATATTTTACATATCGCTGAGTTAAATGCTTATTATGCAAATACTCTTCTGCAATTCAATGTTCAGAATAGCTAAGTAATTTTACTCATCAAATTACTGGATTTATAAATTTTTTGAGTTTTGAGTTTTGAGAAAAATGAGTTGGTTTTGTGAGTATTCCTGCCCAAGTAAATGGAGGAATAAAAGTTTATAAGGATGTCGAGTATTATGACCCCTTTCAATAAAATGTTTTAAGATTGGATGGTTGTGTAAGAGGCCGTGGCGGCGGTCCAGCGGAGATTTAGGTATTATACAGGATATAATACCATTAGGCCGATATGTGCCTTGGGTGCCCCATTTGTTTAGTTGGATATGCTTCGGCATACCGGTGTTGCTCCGCGGCTAATCACCGGCGGCAACACACCGTCGTTCGAGGATTTCAATTTAAATTATTAAATTATTTTTTTTGATAATCATAAAAAAATGATTTATCAACTGTTTTGGTTTTGAATAAAGGTGGAATACAGTTTTAATTCAGTTGCTGATTAATGTTGATATTTAAGTTGTTGTTAAATATCAAAGGTGGTATTAATGCAGATGATTGATGTTGACTTCCCTATTTTAGCGCGGGTAGGTTGTGAGCATCAAAGTTCGTATTAATATCTAATTTGATATGACAACAAAATAAGTATTAATTTCAAGAGTTCAATTTTGAATAAAGTTTGTGATTCAATCCATAATCATTGCTTCTTGTTATTGTTGTTTACGATATTTCCGTAAACACCGTTTTACGAGTTTTATTCTCGTCAAGATTCAAAGTATTGCTGAAGCATTTCGCTCAAAAATATCAAAATGGTTTAGAATATAATTAAGGAACCAATTCTGGGGTTCCTCAACTAAAATTTTATGATTCCGCAATTATGATTTTAAATGTTCTGCTCTAATGCAGATGTCGATTTTATATCAAAATGACCCTATATTTGCTATAATGATCTTGCTGAGCATTTCTTTCACTCATACTTGCCTATTTTTAAATTTAACCTCTAGTAAGGATTAGCTTGCGCTGTTTAGCTGCATAATTCGAGGAAGCAAAGAAGAAGCTTTTGGAAGGTGGTTGGTCCAGGGTTTGCGGGCTAGTGTAAGTTTTATTGTGTAAAGTTGTTTATATTATATTATATTATATTATAGTTGTATATTTTATTTGGGACTAGTGTACTTCAATTCAAAGTTATACTAGTGGGTTTAGTTTTGAGTTGGAATTTATTGAAAAGAGTTTTAAAAGTAAAAGAAAGAGAAAAAATATTTGTGGAATTTTGATTTCTTGTTTCTAGAACTGTAACCTTAAAAGATCTTGGATTAATTGGGGTCATTTATGCTAAATATCTTCCGCTGGCATTTGTTTATTGATTAAACAGGTTGATTTGGATTGAGGTTTTATAGTGACGACCAAATCCTCTGACCCCGGATTTGGGGGCGTTACAGGTTGGTATCAGAGCTGAGGTTATAGTAAACTAGAAACGAGAGTGTGTAGGAGTGTGTATAGCTATGTGAGGATGTTTGAGCTCATATCGAGTTCCTGTTGGACTATTGGATATAGTACCAACGAGTAAGCTAAGATTGACGTATTCGTTTGAGATGGTTGTGTTGAGCTGGACAAAACTACTGGCAGTTGCAAACGTCTATCGTGGAATCTTCTAAGGCTACTATAATTCGACGACAATAAAAATTATCGATATCCCTGGAACATGAAGAAGTGTCTAGAAGTGGATGACGAGTCAATAGAAGAGTTCAAATAGAAGATAAGTATTATGACCTTGGCAATACCTTCTATTTCTATAATTCCTTTTGACATCTCTTAAAAAGAAGTAATTGTTAGAGGATATATTCCCTAACACTCATTTTCAATCATAACTGTGTTTTAAATATGCCAGAGGCTGTCATGAAGCCTATTTTTTAGGTTTTGATAGCTCTGCCAAGTTATGATAATTTAATTCCACTTTTCTTATTTGGTGGATAGTTTCTTGGTGATGTGACACCACTTGCTCATTTGGTGCCAGAATTTTGTTCTCTGGATTTCATTTCCTTCAGAAATATCATCTTTGAAATCTTTTCAGTTTTATTCATTTGATTTTGAATTCCTTTGATATTCTTTTATTCTGACTGAGATGAACAACCCTAACTATAGGGGACACAAGGTATACCTGCTTGTGTGATAGGAGTTGGATGGGACGCCATCACTTGTGTGTGTTGTGATAGGAGTTGGATGGGACGCCATCACTTATGTGTGTTGTGACTACAAGAAGGATTACAACCTTTAGTAGTGTCTTAATTTGGGCACGCAACACCAAGTTCATTTGATCATATTGATCTCTCAGTTATTCTTTTATTTCAACAATATTTTTCACAAATTCAGATTTTGGTCCTGTTATGATATAAAATTCTTTTCTCTTTGGAATTCCATGATTTTATTATTTCAAATATTCGAAGGTATGCCAATCAAGTTGGGCTGAGTTATCTTGGTCAAATGAAATAAGACTATGTGATGGGATTACCAATAGCAGCAGTGGACTGCAATGCAATTAAAATATCAGTGGCTTATAACGAAGCCAATCTATTTCTTTATTTCTCTCTCTATTTATCTCTATCTCTCTTTCTTTCTCTTTCTCTCTATCTTTCTCTCTATTCTTCTCTCTCGCAATCAGTAAAAGTGATTCTATTGAGGAATTGGTCAAAGGATGTGGATGGAACAGTGGTGTGGAGTGAAGCCTCCGTGATCATTATGTTATACCAGGAATTCAAGTTCATCTGAAATTTTGAGAAAAATTGCGTATGCAAGATTGGAAATTTGAAAAGAAAATCCTTAGTGCTTTCTTCTGCTGATTCTGAGGACGGAATCCTTATAAGGGGGGTAGATTGTGATATCCCATATTTTTCAGAACTATTATTATTATTTGAATATGTTTAGGTGATTTTCTGATTAAGAAGGAATAAAATGGTGGATATTTTATTCTTGTTTGAGGAGTTGGTGTTATTAAATGGTAATGTGCTAATTGTTAAGTGTTATATCGATCCTTGTTAATTTCTAAAAATATTCACTTAAATGTATTATTTTCAAAAGTTTATTTGAAAACCGATCATTTTATTGATATCGGTAAATTGAGTTCATTTAGTAATATTAGGGATTGAATGGATATTTTGTCTGCTATGTGTTGTATGTAATATTAATTGTGTGGGACTCAGTTGTGATTGAGGATTATTTGTATTATTAATTACTGAGTCGTATTATTTTGTTTTTATCTTTAAAACTGCTTTTAGTGAAAATTTAATTTCATAAATATTTAAATTATCCTTAAAATTATTTTTATGACTTTATAATTACAATAATTATTTTTGGGATTTTATAAAATTTTGAAATCAATATTTCATCAATTATTTAGCCCTGTGTGATTTTCTGATTTCATTTATTTGTAAAATCCGTATTTAATTTCAAAATTCTTCAAAAATTACGAAACTCATATTTATTGAAGTTTGGAATATTCTGAGAATTCTAAAATTATTTTGGGAATTTTTGGGATTAATTTTACCCGTGCGTTGAATCGTTTAATTGCTAGAAGCAGGTATAAATTGCGTTTCAAAAATTATTTTAAAATTACAAAATTGATGTTTTTATAAACATCGGGATATTTGTAACATTTTAAGACTATTTTCGTGATTTTTTGAATTTGTTTCAAGTGCAGCTCGGTTCGTTAAATCGTAAAATGCGGGTACGTTGCGCGATTCAAAAATGCTTTTAAAATTATGAAAATTTTATTTTATTAGTTTTTAAATATTCCGGCAATTTTAAAATCATTTTGGTAATTTTTCGGGTTAATTTTACTCGTAGATTTTTCCGTTAAATTGAGAAATGCATGACAGATTTGGGGCTTGCAGTCAAGATTAAGGATACATAGCACATGTATTGATACGTGTCAACTCCCCTGTTGATTAACCTGTGCGTGGCAGTTGTAGACAAAAAAAATAATAATAAAAAACATACTCCCTCATCCTTCTATTGCCTGTACCTCTCTCTCACTCGTCTCTCTCTCTCTCTTTTCTCTTCTCTCTCTTCTTTCTCTCTCTTTCTCACGTCTTTTTCCCCCTCTCTCTACTCTTCCCTGTCTCTCTCTCAGCTCTCCTGTTTCCGTATAATTTATATATTTTTAATTTTCAAAAATTTATATCTTACAAACCGTTCATCCAAATTTCAATTATTATATATATAAACGATCAGCGCTTCGATACCTACGTATAGGTATATATATTGCGAGGTTTTGAGAAGAAAATTTGCGGAGCATATTTTCCGTTTTAATTTATTTTCGGGGCGTAGAAAAATAGTTTGGAGGTGGTGATTACTCCACATGACATCTCAGCGTGTATATGTCTATGGCTATTAATTTCGAATTTTTCTGGAGATATTTTTCGGACATCAGATATCCTCTTCAGGGTGATCATAATTTATTTTGGGTAACGATTCCGAAATTCCGCCTTCGTACTTGTGTATATTATAGCATGTTAGTGTTTATATATTTATTTTATAATTTTTAGAAATTGTTGGAGAAGTCACTTTTGGTCCGAGTTTTGGTTCAGGTGGCCGTGTTATTCATTTCTAAAGTGTTTATACGCGTAAATATAAATTATTGTGTTGATTGTTGTTGGTTGTGTCGATATGATATCGACTGACAGTCCGAGAAATAGAGGAGGTGTTGTCCGATTTCCAAGAAAATATTATTTTTAGTTCTGAAGATTATTATTTTTATTATTATTCGAAAATGAATCAAAATTATTTAGTTAATGAAGTTTAATTGATTATTTAATTCGAGTTAATTATTTCTTATGATTTAAAAATTCTGAAAAATAGTTCGAGCTTTAAAATATTATTTTAAATTATTTTCCAGGCTCGATAATTCTTATAAAATTATTTTCGGGTGTTCGAGCCCTAGTATTTAGTTATAAAATGATTCGGAGACCCGTTTTAATTCCGAAAAATGTTCAAAAATTCATAATAAATAAACCGTTCGTCCGTTTAATACGAAACGAACGCCTCTAGACTCAGAAAAATATTCCGCTTTCAATAAAAATACTTTCGAGACCTAAATCCTTTTGTTTCAAAAGGTCACTTATTTTACGAATCATTTTGAGTCGATTTTTGATCGATAAATCATATTTTTGACCACCCTTCTGATGAACTGAGTCTTATGTGATATGAATTATGTGATATATGAGTTATGTGCTTATGTGCTATGTGAATTATGTGCATATGTGGATTAAAAGTCCTGTATTTGTCTGTTATATTTATGTGTGGGCTAACGTATGTGTAGACGATAGGCTTTTGATGCGTAGTTCGTCGAGTGGTTATCGATTAGACAATTAAAGTTCTATATTTTAATTATAGATACGGATCGTTCGAGTGATCAGGTGAGCGTGTTGGATAAAGAATGAGATGGACAGGGTGATGATAATAGCATATCGGTGAAGTGTTGAAAAGAAAGACGGTGATATTTTAAGACAGAATGTTAGAATAGACGCGTCTTTGCGAGTGTGACTAACTGCTAAAAACCAAAGGCAAGTACCCCTGACTTCACTTATCGTTCAAGTGACGTTTATTTCGAATCATATTATGCAAGTATCCCTATAATCACTTATTGTTCAAGTGATATTTATTTTAAATCTTCTTATGCAAGTATTTCTTTTCCTATTTTCAAGTTCAGAATAGATAAATATTTTACATATCGCTGAGTTAAATGCTTATTATGCAAATACACTTCTGCAATTCAATGTTCAGAATAGCTAAGTGATTTTACTCATCAAATTACTGGATTTATAAATGTTTTGAGTTTTGAGAAAAATGAGTTGGTTTTGCGAGTATTCCTACCCAAGTAAATGGGGGAATAAAAGTTTATAAAGGTGTCGAGTATTATGACCCCTTTCAATAAAATGTTTTAAGATTGGATAGTTGCGTAAGAGGCCGTGGCGGCGGTCCAACGGAGATTTAGGTATAATACAGGATATAATACCATTAGGCCGATATGTGCCTTGGGTGCCCCATTTGTTTAGTTGGATATGCTTCGGCATACCGGTGTTGTTCCGCGGCTGATCACCGGCGGCAACACACGTCGTTCGAGGATTTCAATCTATATTATTAAATTGTTTTTTTGATAATCATAAAAAAATGATTTATCAACTGTTTTGGTTTTGAATAAAGGTGGAATACAGTTTTAATTCGGTTGCTGATTAATGTTGATATTTAAGTTGTTGTTAAATATCAAAGGTGGTATTAATGCAGATGATTGATGTTGACTTCCCTATTTTAGCGCGGGTAGGTTGTGAGCATCAAAGTTCGTATTAATATCTAATTTTATATGACAACAAAATAAGTATTAATTTCAAGAGTTCAATTTTGAATAAAGTTTGTTATTCAATCCATAATCATTGCTTCTTGTTATTGTTGTTTACGATATTTCCGTAAACACTGTTTTACGAGTTTTATTCTCGTCAAGATTCAAAGTATTGCTGAAGCATTTCGCTCAAAAACATCAAAATGGTTTTGAATACAATTAAGGAACCAATTCTGGGGTTCCTCAACTAAAATTTTATGATTTAGCAATTATGATTTTAAATGTTCTGCTCTAATGCAGTTGTCGATTTTATATCAAAACGACCCTATATTTGCTATAATGATCTTGCTGAGCATTTCTTTCGCTCATACTTGCCTGTTTTTAAATTTAACCTCCAGTAAGGATGAGCTTGCGCTTTTTAGCTGCGTAATTCGAGGAAGCAAAGAAGAAGCTTTTGGAAGGTGGTTGGTCCAGGGTTTGCGGGCTAGTGTAAGTTTTATTGTGTAAAGTTGTTTATATTATATTATATTATAGTTGTATATTTTATTTGGGCGTAGTGTACTTCAATTCGAAGTTATACTAGTGGGTTTAGTTTTGAGTTGGAATTTATTGAAAAGAGTTTTAAAAGTAAAAGAAAGAGAAAAATTATTTGTGGAATTTTGATTTCTTGTTTCTAGAACTGTAACCTTAAAAGATCTTGGATTAGTTGGGGTCATTTATGCTAAATATCTTCCGCTGGCATTTGTTTATTGATTAAACAGGTTGATTTGGATTGAGGTTTTATAGTGACGACCAAATCCTCTGACCCCAGATTTGGGGGCGTTACAAGTTAGTAGTTGTACAATCACTCCTAGGATTGAGGGAAGGGAGTGAACAGAGTGAGAGGCTGAGTTGCTCTTAGGAAAAATGAGTGGGAAAGAGAGAAATTATGCAGGCTATTTCTTCCAGCCTGACAAAAGTGAGTGAGGGGAGTTCCACCTTAGTAGGTGAATGTGAGGGTGGTGAGCCAAGGGGAGCCCTTGATGCAAGAAAATAGAGAAAATAAGAGAAATGCAGGTACAGAAATTTAGGAAGATCCTATTGTGAGTGAGTTAATGGATGTCAATGAGGCTGAAAAAGAAATAACTAATTCAGCAAGAATATCAAGCTGTCTTAGACTGTGTTTCTTATGAAGCTGAGGCATTTACTCACCCTATCTCAACTTATCAAGTTCTAGCTGAACAGGACAATGTGGTTGTTGAAAGAATGCTAAATCTGGTGCACACAACAACCTCCATGCAAATAGCCAAAGATGCCATCTCAGCCATGCCACCCAAAGATGGTGATGATGTTGATTATGGAACTGGTGGTTCTGAAGACATAGTTTAGGATGAAGATGAAGATGAGGAAGAGTCTATGAATATAGGGGGAGAAGCATGCCCTAGCTGCAGATCAAACATTCCATCTTGGGTGTTTTCTAAAGACTGTGATGAGCAACACTTCAAGACTACTCTCTTTCATATCATTCAACAAACTCAGACAGCTCTTCAAGCTACAACCAATGCCAACACCAAGAAGCTTCTTCAAGAACACCTCAATTCTCTCCAAATACATCAAATACAGTCTCTCAAACAGTCTATGGATGTCACTGAGCTGAAGACAGAAATTGATCAAGTCAAGAAGGATGTTACTGACAGGCTAGATTCTAAGTTTCCCAACAACATCATGCTTGATCATGACAGACAACTCAGGAAAAATTATGATCTAGTCAACAAAGTGGACTCTTTGGACACAAGACTCAAAATATTGGAAGCTTCTATCACTGCACTTCATTTACATCAAGCCCAGCAAAATCAGTTGCTTTAAAAGTTAGTGGTTGCACAAACTTCTACCTCCAATCAACTTGATACTAACAAAAAGGGGGAGAAAGATTCACTTGTCCCAGTTAGTCAAGAAGAGCCAATCAGTGAGGGGGAGAATGTGCTAAACATACAAGTTAGTCAAGTAATTGTTCCAGAAATTACTTTTCCTAAGCCATCAGTCTTGGACATCATTGATCTGATCCAGATAAGAGCTGCTAAGTTGGACTCAAAGACAAATTTCAAGAAGCTTGATGTTATAGCAGTTGAGAAGAAATTGGATGACAAATGGAGGAAGATTGATGAAGACATCATAAAGAAATTTGGTCCAATTGAGAAACCTAACAAGATCTTTCATCACTTCTCTCAAGTAAAGTAAATTTCCGTGAATGAAATGAGTGTAGGTAATTTGGAAAAGGGCCAACCTTCATGCATAAAGTCTCCAAAAGACAACTTGGTTTTGTAGCCCAAAAGGAATTATCCAAAGTCATCTGACAAAAATCCTTTGGATCTTATGTTTGAGACTCCAAGGCCAGATGAAAAGAAGCTGTTAGCTAGGTCCATTGCATTCGTCAAAATTCCAACTGATTCAGTGCTAAAAAGAAGAATTGTTAAGATCTACAGGAACGGGAAAATAATCTATGTGGTGGCTGAACACCCTCAGTTTGCAGAAGTTAAGAAGGAAGAAAAAGAGAGAATCAAGCAAGAAAAGAAGCAAGCTGCTTTAGATGCTAAGAAAATCAAACAGAATAAAAAACAAGCTGCTATAGTAGCCAAACTCCAAGCTGTGAAAACTGCAACTGAGATTTCTGAAAAGCAACCTGTGGTATCTGAATCTCAGGATCAGAAAATGCTTAAGGAACCTCAACAGACAAAGAAGCCAAGATACAAACAAAGAATCAAGAGAAAATTGGACTTCAGTGATGAGGAAATGGAAGATTACATTCCCAAACACTCTACAACTTCAACTAAAACATCCAAGCCCTCAGAAGTGCAGGATGAATTTAAGGTGGATCCTACAAAGAACTTTTATGGTGAGCCAATAGTTCCCAATGATGAGCCTATAGACTGGTAAAGTTTGCCTATTCCTGAACTTAATTTACCAATCTTCAACAAGCTATAGAAGACAAAGACAAGAGCAATCAAGAAGGTCAAGCCTGTGAAACTCAGAACCAAAACCTTAACCAAAGCTCAACCAACTGCCAATAAGGGAGATCTACAATACATCTGTGATATCGAGGAATTTTCAGATATCAATCTCTACATTGATGAATTAGAAGAAGTGAAGGGAATTGATGCTCACAGGAATCCCCCTGAAAGACTGGTGTTCAAATACAAGGGTGGGAAAGAGATCATATGGCCCATTCACAGAATTCTTCAAGAAAGCTATCCTGTTTTAATAAAGATCTTCTCATCCTTCAAGAAAATTTTTAGATTCAATGTGGCTGCCAAGAAATTGGTTCTAAAGAAGATAAAAGAACTCAAGAGCAGAAAAGCCTCAAATGCACTTCCAAGAACTATATCCATTCCCTTCACAGGAAATACAATGCACTTGAGGCCTTACTGGCTGATGGAATTCATGGATGACAAAGGCGTTAGAAGATTCTTCAGAATGGATGACCAATTGAGCATCTCAAGCAATGAGACTCTATTGGAAATGCAAACAAAGTTGGATCTATCAAATGCTGAAGAATTTGAATTTCACAGACAACTCCAAAATCAAATAAAGAAAACAACTGGAAGCTTGGGAAGAAATCAAGACAATCAAGGAAATAGAAAACATCTTCTCAGACTAGGAGAGCACCTTGATAATGATTGTGAGAACTCTTTGTACACTTTACTTTATTCAAATATCAAATAAACTGCATCACTTACTAGTTTTATCTACCATTATTCATCTGTTCATTTAGGGTGTTTTATTATCATCAAGTTTCTCTTAATTTATGGCTATAATTACAGCAAACATAAATTGGGGGAGATTTTTAGGAATATGTTGTGAAGTTGATGATAAGTTGAACAAAACACCTTAGTAGATTTAACTTAGTCTTTTTGTAGCCCTCGACGAATGTTCTATAGTCCCAAAGAATGAACTTTATAGTCCCGACGGATGACATCTGAACATCCATCGAGAGTGTAACTTATGTAATAATAAGTATTGTAGCACATTTCTGCAAACAACAAAGTTTTAGTTGAGTAGATGCTGTAGGATTCTTTGAGTCATGTTGACTACTAGATTGATATGCAGAATAGGTTGGCTAATTGTAAATATAAAATGTCTTGTAATTATGTATAAGTGAAATATATTCAAGTGGCAGAAAGACTCCCGACGGATGATCTACAAAGGCTCCCGACAGATAATTAACAAGGCTCCCAACGGATGATCAACATAGTCCCGATGGATGATAATATTCAAAATAGCAGTTGACAGTGACAACATAATCACATGCGTCGGGTATTTGCAAATGGAATGTGGCGGCCTAATTGCAGGATTTAGAGAACAAAGAAGCATTACCATTTTCATGTAATTATGAAGATATTCAAATATGTTGGATAGAGTAATGTAGCAGCATGAAGTTAGTCTAGATTTAGTTTTGTCTTATTGTCTTGTTTTGCTATCATCTAACTTGGTAATATATAAATCAAGTGTAGCAAGTTGAAAATAATCGAAGTTAGAATGAAAAACTAGAGAAATAGAAAAAGAAAAATCTGTAAAGAATTTCTCAGCTATTCTTGTTGTAAGCAGTTGTGTGCTATTCAAGCATCACAGAGTTCTTAACATTATATATATATATATCTCTGGTGAATAATTTCAAATCCACAAGAAAGTTTTAAAGCCTTGTGTTTTATTGCTTTGTGTTTTGATTTCTATTTTACTTTCATTCCGCACTTCTTACAAAATCAAACACAGTTATATATTAAGTAAGAACATTCTTAAAATTAGAAAAAAGCCAGAATTACATTCAACCCCCACCCCTTCTGTAATTCTTGTTGCATTGTTTGGGAATAACAACTTAGTTTATTTATTATAACTTTGTGTGTTGTAGGAACTTATTATCACATATTGGAAATTTTAAAAATTCCATAAACTCTTGGGATTCATCCCTTACACAAGTCTTGGTAAAACTAAAACTTAAAAATAATAGTCTTGTAAAACATAAAATCCTAAGAAAGCAAAGCTTCCAGGTGCTTTTAAACCTATTTTCCACTTTGATAAATGAACATCTTTCCCATCAGACTTATACATAATAGACTTTCAGGTTTTGTGCGTGCCAAGTCCTGAGTATTTCAAAACCGTCCACAGTTTCAAGCTTGTAGGATCTTCTTCCTTTAACACTTTTGATCTTGTATGGTCCTTCCCAAATTGAGGCGAGTTTTCCCTTCTGCCCATACCAGAAGCTTCCACCTTTCTCAGAAGCAAGTCACCTTATTTGAAGAATCTTTCTTTCACTCTTAAGTTGTTGTAGAAAGAAGCCTTTTTCTGATATTCCACTATCTTGGCATGTGCTTCATCTCGTACTTCATCAATTAGGTCCTGGGATAGCCTTTGCCCTTCCTCATTTTCTTCGGAATTGTATGCTTGGATACCAAGAGACGATTGTGATATTTCCACAGCGATAACTTCCCTCGCTCCATATGCCAACATAAAGGGTGTTGCTCCGATAGTGACTCTTCAAGTAGTCCGATAAGCCCAAATTATTGGGAGTATTTTACTCACCCAATTATTTTTCAATCCTCTTTTTCAGCCCATCTAGAGTTATACAATTTTTCACTTCCAGTTGCCCGTTGGCTTGTGGATGAGCTACGTAGGTAAACTGCAACTCGATCTCATTCTCCTCACAATACTTCCTGAATTCTTCATTATTGAACTGTGTTCCATTATCGATGACTATGATATGGGGGATTCCATATCTGCACATGATGTTTTCCAAAAGGAATTGTGCAACCTGCTTGGTTGTGATCTTGGCTAAAGGTTTAGCTTCAATTCTCTTAGTAAAATAATCTGTTGCTACAATCAGGAACTTCCTTTGTGCAGTGGCCATGGGAAAAGGCCCAAGTATATCCATTCCCCACATGGTGAAGGGAATGGATGAATTCATGGAAGTCAGTATCTCAGGGGGTTGTCGAACAACTGGTGCATGTTTCTAACAACGATCACACTTTTTCACATAGTCTTTGGCATCAACCATCATTTCTGGCCAATAAAAGCCTACACTGGTTATTTTATGTGCCAGTGCGCTGACCCCAAGTGTTGCCCACAAATACCTTCGCGTACCTCTTTGAGAGCCAAACGCGCCTTATCAGGTTTGAGACATCTTAGGTAAGAAACCACAAAGGATCTTTTATATAAAATCCCAGCGATCAAGGAATAACTTAGTGCTCGCATAACCAATTTTCATGCATCAGTCACATCATTCGAGAGCCAACCAGTTTGAATATAGGCCTTAATGGGATCTATCCATGATGTCCCCAACCCTATAAGGGATACTGTTAGGAATATGATGTGTACTTGATGATAACTAAAACAAAACACCTAGTAGATTTTATTTAAGTGAATTTTGTAGCTTTCAACGGATGATCAATTCAACATCCGTTGAAAGAGTAGCTTTTGTAATAATAAGTTTAGTAGCACATTCCTGCATATTATAATGCCTTAGTGAACTAGATGTTGCAGAATGTTTAAGTCATGTTGACTACTAGCTTGATATGCAAGACAGGTTGGTTAATTGTAAATATTAAATGCCTTGTAATCTTGTATAAATGAAATGGAGTTAACTATCATGAAGACAGTCTTAATGGATATTTCACTAAGTTTCAACGGATGATCAACTTAAGTCTCGACGAATGATCAACCAGAGTTTTAACGGATGATCAACTTGAGTTTTAACGGATGTTCAAATTCAAATAGCAGTTGATAGTGACTTCACAACCACATTCATTGATTGTATGTAAATGGAATGTGGCAGCCTATTTGCAGGGTTTAGAGAACAAAGAAGCATTTCCATTTCCATTATAAGATATTCATAGATGCTGGATAGAGAAATGAAGGAGCTTGAAATTAGACTAGAAACATTTTGTCTTATTTGTTTTTTCTTTTTATCATGTAACTTGGTAATATATAAACCAAGAGTCAAAAATAGAACAATAAAAAATCTATCCAAGTTAGTAAGTAATTACCAGAGGAATAGATAAGGTAAAATCTGTACATAATTTCTCTATTCTTGTAGTTCAACTTGTAAGCAGCTGTGTACAATATTGTAACACAAAGTTCTCTACTTAATATATATCTCTGGTGGAAAAGTTCAATCCACCAGAAAGTTTTTAAATACTTGTATTTGATTACTTTTTCTTTTGATTTCTTTACTACTTTCATTCTCCGCACCATTTCTAAATCAAACATAATTATATATTTATAGAAGAACTATTCTTAAAATTAAAAAGAAGCCAAAATTACATTCACCCCTTCTGTAATTCTTTTTTAGATTGTAACGCCCCCAAATCCGGGGTCAGAGGATTTGGACGTCACTATAAAATCTCAATCCAAATTAATCTGTTTAATCAATAAATAAATGCCAGCAGAAGATATTTATCATTTATGACCCCAAACTAATCCAAGATCTTTTAAGGTTACAGTTCTAGAAACTAGAAATCCAAATTCCATAAATAAATTTTTCACTTTCTTTTGAAACTCTTTTCAATAATTCTCAATCTCAAAGCTAAACCCCCTAATATAACTTCGAAAAGAAGTATACTAGGCCCAATTAAAATATACAACTATAATATAATATAATATAACATAAACAACTTTATACAATAAAACTTACACTAGTCCGCAAACCCTAGACCGGCCATCTTCCAAAAGCTTTTTCTTTGCATCCTCGAATTACACGGCTAAACAGCAAGCTAATCCTCACTGGAGGTTAAATTTAAAAACAGGCAAGTATGAGCGAAAGAAATGCTCAGCAAGATCATTATAGAGAATATAGGGTCGTTTTGATATAAAACCGACATCTATATCAGCGCAAAACATTTAAAAATCATAATTTCTGAATCATAAAATTTTAGTTGAGGAATCCCATAATTGATTCCTTAATTATATTCAAAACCATTTTGATACTTTTGAGCGAAATGCTTCAGCAATACTTTAAATCTGAACGAGAATAAAACTCGTAAAACAGTGTTTACGGAAATATCGTAAACCACAATAACAAGAAACAATGATTATGGATTGAATTATAAACTTTACTCAAAATCGAACTCTTGATATTAATACTTATTTTGTTGTCATATCAAATTAGATATCAATACGAAATTTGATGCTCACAACATCTCATACTGGAGTCAACATCAATCATCTATACTAATACCACATTTGATATTTAACAACAACGTAAGTATCAGCATAAATCAGAATCTGAATCAAAACTGCAATTCATTTTTAATCCAAAATGGGATCAGTTGATAAATCATTTGTTATATGATTATCAAAACAATTTAGAAAACCATATTTTAGATTGAAACCAATAATATTTCATGCTGTTCCCGATGATCAGTCACGAAACAACACCGGTATTCCGCAGCCATATCGTAAATATAGGTACTACCCGTATCCCGCAGCCATACGGTACCTATAGGACGCCAGAAAAGGCATAACAAGCCTTGAAAGATTTTACAGCTGGACCGATATCTCGATCACCTATGCTGTAACCAGTAACCAGTAACCATTCCAATCTTAAAAACCTTTTTATTGAAAAAAGAGCCGAATCATTCGACATCCTAAATAATTTTATTCCCCCATTCACTTGGGAAGGAATACTCGCAACAAAATCATCTTTCTCAAAATACAAAATATTTATGAATCCAGTAATTTGATAAGTAAAATCACTTAGCTATTCTGAACATAGAATAGGAGAAGAATACTTACATAAAAAGAATCATTTAATTCAACGATATGTAAAACATTTATCTATTACGAACTGAATAGGGAAAGCAATACTTGCATAAAAAGATTTAAAATAAATATCACTTGAACAATAAGTGATGATAGGGATACTTGCCTTTGGTTTTTTTTAGCAGTTAGTCACACTAGCAAAGACGCATCTATTCTGACATTCTGTCTCAAAACATCACCATCTTTATTTTACTAATCCTTTGGCATGCTGCCCATGCAGTGCTGCAACCTCCATATTCCATACTATTCAACTCTAGCCTTTATCCACTTCATCTGGTCCTGATTGCTCGAACGATCCATATCTATAATGAAAAGATATAGCTTTAATCGTCTAATCGATAATCACTCGACGAACTGCGCGTCAAAAACCTATCGTCTACCCAAACGATAGTTCATACATAAATATAACAGACAATCACAGGGCTCTTGATCTACATACACACATAATTCACATAGCACATAAGCACATAACTCATGTATCACATAATTCATATCTCATATGACTCGGTTCGTCAAAAGGTTCGACTCAATACGCTTAAAAGTGACATCGGGTCATAATATGATTTTTCGATCAATAATCGACTTAGAATGACTTGCAAAACAAGCGACCTTTCAAAACAAAAGGATTTGGGTCTCGAAAGTATTTTTAATGAAAGCGGAATATTTTTCTGAGTCAGTACGCATTCGTTTCGTATTAAACGGACGAACAGTTGATTTAATATGAATTTTGAACATTTTTTCGAATTAAAACGGGTCTCCGAATCATTCAATAATTAAATAATAGGGCTTGAACACCTGAAAATAATTTTATAAGAATTATCGAGCCTGGAAAATAATTTTAAAATAATATTTTAAAGCTCGAAACTATTTTTTTTTGGAATTTTTAAATCAAGAATAAATAATTAAATCTAATTAAATAATTAATTAAAATTAATTAATAACTAATGAAATTAATTAATCAATTAATATTTAAATTAATTAACTAATTAAATAATTAATTATCAACTAAAATTAATTAACTAAATAATTTGGATTTATTTTTGGATTAAAATAAATTTTCAGAATTAAAATAATGATTTTTAAAATAAAAATAATTTTTTAGAATTTAAAAATAGGATTTTTGAATTATTTGTAAAAAAGAAAATCCAGGAAACGTATTTTTAGAGAACTAATTTGGCGCAAATGGATCGAAACCAGGTCGAGGACAATAGTCAAACGGGTCGGAACCGGGTCGTCAAGAATCAAGAACACCACCGGATTTTCAGCAGAATCCGGCGACATCCCGGATTCCGGCGAACCGAAATATACACCCAAACAGCCTGTTCAAAGTGGGTTTGTAGTCTTAGCATATCCTAAATCAACTCGGAAGTTCAGAAAACAAACTCGCAGCAACAGCTACAACCAGAATCAATGATTCCGGTCTGAACTCCATTGAAACGACGAAACAAGCTCCAATTCCGGCTAACTCGCTTCCCATCGATTTAGCAATAGAATGAACACAATAATAGTATAGATCGATTGTAAACAACGTCATAAAGCTATACAAACCATCAAAACTAGTCAAATATTGCTTAATCAAAAAACCGCAAATTCGGGTATAAACCCTAAATTACGAAATTAATAAATTACCCATCGTTGTTTATGATTTGATGGCATAAACAGAAAGAGCATGAAAATCTGACCATTTTGGTTACTCATACTTCGAATTCTAAAATCTGCATCACCGTCAAATGATCGTTTGATCCTCAAGAACACCAAGAACACTTTTTCTATGAATTTTCAGAAAATCAAACCTTTTTTTGCTAAATTATGTATATATCAACAGAGCAAAAAAGAAACAAAAGGGATTAACCCTATGCTCTATGACAGGTCATAGAGAAAATCAAACTTTAATTACTATACATTATTGAACTCTATTTTTGAAGTATAATATATGAAATTGACCAGAAAAATATGCTCTACAACATGGAATCATCAAAATACTCAAATAATCACGTCTGCAAAAATTCATATTTTATTCCCTAAATAATTCGAATTAAAATAATTAAATAAGAAAATTACCCTGATTTCTGGGTAAAAACTGATGATTGATTCAGAAAGAAGATTTCGAGAGCTTCGTTTTGATATATTACACGCCCGAATCGGAGTTCGATAACGCCTTCGTTCGTACGATTGATTCTCAGGAACGTATCGGTTTCTAGGGGTTTTCTCTGTATTTACAATATTTTTACTGGTTGCAAATGAATAAACGAAATAAATGAAATAAGAAATAGGCTATTTATATTTATGGAATATTAGTTCGTTCTAGATCATTTTGGATCGATAAATTAGTTGCTTAGCCGCTAAGTAACTGCAAAACGATCCAAAAATAGATTATTTAGCCGCTAAGTAACTATAAAAATGATACAATTTAATACCAGATTTGGATAATTATCAAAACCGAGCTTTTCATAAAACACCATATACGAAAATAATGTAAAAATATCCCGTCTCTCGAGAATACGGGTTTTGTTGATCTACCGAAATGATTATCGTATTGAAAATTTTACGCCGGGACGCGCACGGGTCAAACCGTAATCCAGATCGGAAAAGTCAAAATAGGTAAATGTCCGGAATTACCGGATTAGGTTAGGATGGAATTTTCGGAAGAGTTTCGGGTTGTAAAAACGCAAAAACGGTTGAGGTTGAACGATTCCCGTCTTTATAAAATAATTTTGTAATTATTCAGAAAATAATTAATAATTCATAAATTATTGTAAAATCATATAACAATCCAAAAATTACCAAAAAAAATCATAATTATCTATATTTTATTCTGCACATATAAAAATTAGAACACTCAAGGAATATCACATATAAACATCCAAAACATCAACTCCAATTACCAGATAATTCACTAAAATTCACATAAAATCATATAAATAATTCTAAATAATTATAATAATAATATTTAAAAATATGGGATATTACAATCTACCCCCCTTATAAGGATTCCATCCTCAGAATCGGCATAAGAAAGCACTAAGGGTTTTCTAACCAACTTCCCAATATTGCATATGCAACTTTTCTCAGAATTTTTGATGAACTTAAATTCCTTATATAACATAATGATCTCGGAAGCTTTACTCCGCACCACTGTTTCATCCACCTCTGTTATTCCCAGTGGACTAACAATGAGATTTACAGAAGGGGGTTGAATGTAAATCTCAAAACTTTTTCAAGTTTTGAGTAGTTTCTAAGATTAAGTGTTTTGATGAACAAATGTGTGTGAATTGCTTTAAGCTAATACAGATAGATATATATTCAAGCACAAATGTAAATAACACAAAGAACTTAAAAAAAATTCTGGTGGATATGTTGTTCCACCATAGATGTGTTATTTCAGAAAATCTCTGAATCAAAGAATTGATCACAGCTGCGTCCTAGTACAAACTAGATGATTTTCTCTCTGGATTTTTCTAAACAGCTCTGGAAAATTTATCATCTAATTACTAGCTGCTACTTGGTTTATATAACACCAAGTTTACAAGTGAAGACAGAACTGTAGAATACAATTAAAAGACTCTTCACATGTTTCTTCTTCATTTCTCTATCCAATGCAATTTAGGTTTAGCTGTGAATCTTTGAATACTTCCTTGTTTGCACCAGAATAAAAATGCTGCTTTTTCTTGATTCCTCCTAGAGGCTGCCACATTCCAGTTTGTCTCTGTCAACCCATGTGCCTCTGTCAGCTTATGAATTGTCACTATCAACTACTATTGAACTTAGCATCCGTTGAAGCTTTTATCCGTTGATGGCTTTATCCGTTTAGCAGTTGAAGCTTTATCCGTTGATGCACTCATCCATTGATGGATGTTATCCGTTGAAGCTTTAGAGACATCCGTTGAAGCTTTGTTTCTCATCCGTTGAAGGCCTTTAATAATAGTTGATACTACTTCACTTATACAAAATTACAAGGCATGAAATATTTACAATTAGCCCTCCTATTTGCATATCCACTAGAAGTCAACATGACTTATAATTTCCCACAACATCTAAGAATTACAACTTAAATACAGAAAATGAAATGTGCTACAATACTAAACTTATTTCTAAGTAAAGCTACTCCTTCAACGGATAGCCAGAATGGTCTTATCCGTTGAGGCTACAAACACCAGATTGCTACTTAAGTGTTTTGTTGAACTTATCATCAAACTAATACACATATTCCTAACAATCTCCCCCTATTTATGTCTACTAGAACTGTAGGCATAAATTTGGGTTTAACTTGATGATAAAAAAATACTTAATAAACATATGAACTGAAATAAAGTAGAAATTCAAAAGTGCTGTAAAAGTGTATATACTGAGATAGAATTGAAGAATTACATTGTTTCCAAGGGTGCTCCTTTAGCCTGAGCAGATTAATTCCTTTTCCTTTGATCCCTTGTTTTCTTCCCTAGCCTCCTATCATTCTCCTCTATTTGGAGTTGGAGTTGTCTGTAGAATTCAGCTTCATCTTCTTCATTGATGTCCAACTTAGATTGCATATCCTTGAGAGTTTCATTACTGGCAATCTTGAGTTGATCTTCAAGTCTGAAAAATCTTCTAACTCCTTTATTGTCTCTGAACTCCATCAACCAATGAGGTGATTTATGAACTGTAACTCCATGCTCTGGGATGAGTAATGTTCTAGGCAAGGCATTGGACTCCCACCAAGTTTTCCTTATGCTGGCAATCTTGTTGAGAATCTTAGTTTTGTCAGTTCTCGTAAAGCCAGAATCCCTTTTGATAACTGAGTAGACTCTAATCAAGGTAGAATAGCCTTCATCCAGAATTCTGTAAAGAGGCCAACTCCTTTCCCCACTTCCTTTATATTTGAACACTAGTCTTTCTGGAAGCTGTCTATAGGCATCTATTCCCCTTACTTCCTCCAGCTCATCCAGATAGAGTTTAATGTCTGTAAATTCCTTTATGTCACAAATGTGAACATAATCATCCTTTGAGGCTTGTGGCTTAGGCTTGAGTTTCTGAGTGAATTTGATTGAGGTTAGGGGAGGTGTTGATTTGATATTTCTTTTCTGTTTCTTTTATGGAGGAGAAGTGGTTAAGAAGGTGGGCAATTTGATGGTGTCCCAATCAATTGGTTCCTCCTTAGGAGTGATTGTTTCACCATGGATGTTTATGAAGGGGTCAGGCACAATGGGTTCAGGAATAGAAGGTAGTGGTTTGGATTTTGATTGGGTTTCTTCAGTTTCATCTACAATCTTCCTTTTTGCATTGACCTTCTTTCTGTTCCCTTTCTGCCATTCCTTTCTTTCCTCACTTCTTTCTTCCATATCATCACTAAACATGTCCCCCATACCTACATCTTCACCCTTGTCTTCAATTTCTTTCTTTTCTTCAGCTTGACTTGACTTTAGCTATTTTTCAAGCTTTGCTTGTGCTCTTTTGTCAGCCTTTAGCTTTTCAGCTTCTTCCTTCAACCTTCTGGTTTCTTCCCTCTTGGCTATTGAGAATTTGGGATGTCCTTGTATCACACAGATACTCTTTCCCTCTATGAAGATAATAGCCATGTTCATTCTTTCAACCACATCCTTGGTCTCCTTGTGCTTTATGATATTACCACCTAAAACCTTGTCTTTATCAGGCTTTGGAAGAGGAAAATCCACTCCTTTCAACTGAGCAAGGCTTAGAGGGTTCTTTGTAGAGTCCTTCTTGGATCTGTTGTTGGGCTTGAGAACCATAGGTTTCAGATTCTTTGAAGAAGTCTCTCCACCCTTATTCCTCCTTACTGGCTTGAGCTCCATGATGATTGGCTCCACCTTTGTGCTATGCTTCACAGATTGTGATTTTGAGGTTGTAGGGCCAAACACTTGTTGCATCCTTTCATCAATTCTCCTCCTTTGCTCTTTGACTTTCAGCTCAGCTGCTGCTATCTGGATTAGATCAATTCCATCAAGCTTTCCTTTGATTTGAGGTGTTGGAGAAGTGGTGATGGCAGGAACTAGCACTTTAGATATTTGAACTTTTGTTGATGGCTCTCCTTCCCCTTCCCTTTTATTCTCCCCCTTTTTGTTATCATCAAGGATAGGGGTCAAGCCTTGTGCTTTTGCCAGCTGCAATAGTAGACTTGTCTGAGATTGTTGATTTTGAAGAATGGTGACCACAGAGTTTTTAATGACTTGAACTCTGTCTTCCAACTTGGCCAGCCTCTTGTTAGCATCAGATTCTCTCCTCAGTCTCAGCAACAAATCTTGTATTATATTATAAGGCATGACTGAATCCAACTTCTCAGAATTATAGGTTTTCAAGTCAGCAATATCCTTTTTGAGTTCATCCACACTCAAATTCTGTCTGATGTGCTGCAACTACAGGAGATGTAGAGAGTCTAGATGAGCTTGAAGAATAGCCTTGGTACCAGCATCTGAAGTTGCCTGAAGGGTCTTTTGAATAGCCATGATCTGCTTGACCAAAGCTACACCAAACTGTCCTGGTGTAGATTTCTTTGTCTATGCCCATTCAGGTAAATTTGGAACAGAACTTGGGCCTTCATCTCCCCCTAAGTTCATGCTTCCATCCAAAGAAACAGAGTCATCATCATGAGAATTTACTTCAAATTCTTCAGATGGCTCACCAGCTTGAGAAGGCATCCTATTAACAGCAACTTTATCTCTTTGAAGAGATTCTGAAGTGTGCACTATATTCAAAGTTTGCTCTGCCTCCACATTGCCCTGAGCAGCCAACAGTTGATAGGCTGAAACAGGATGAGTAAAAGTGTCAGCATCCAAGGAAATGTTATCAATTACAGCTTTGTAATGTTGCTGAAATTGTCTTCCCTTTTCAGCATCATCCACAATCATTGAACTCACTAGCAATGGCTGGATCCACCCTTATAGCTTTTGTACCTGCTTTTCTCTCATTTTCGCTATATTCTTGCATCAGGGGCTCCCCCTGGCTCACACACACCCTCACACCCTCGCCCTCACCTACTAAGGTGGCACTCCTCTCACTCACTTTTGCCATGCTGGAAGAAATAGCATGCCTATTTTGACTTTCAACCTCTCCTTTTGCCTGGGAGCAACCCAGCCTCTCACTCAAATTATCACTCCCTTCCCTCAATCCTAGAAGTGATTGTACAGTAACCATGTCTTCTACACTTGGAATTGATTCAGATATATGTGTAGAGACTATCAATGGATAGGGAGTATCCGTTGAAGTAGCAACTGATGGTATCAACGGATAACTGCTGTTAAGCTTATACATCGAAGAACAACCACTTGTCAACGGATGAGAAATATCCATTGAAGAAGGAAAAAAAGTAGATATTGAAAGTGACATAATTGTTGAATCTGTGTGAATTGATTTTAAGTGAGGTGACACAGATTCTTCAACTAAGTCTGGAAGAATTGGCTGATGATCCAACAAATCATCTAAAAGATGATGATCACCAGGATTTGAGTGGGGCTCCTCCCTGAGTTTTAAAGAGGGAGAATCAGGAATTGATGTGAATATCATATCCACATCCAGAGATGGTGATGGAGAATTTGGTGATTGATGTGTGTCTATTATGAGAGAATGGGGCTGTGACTCCACATTTGCTGGAGCCACATCAAGCTGAATTTGAGAAGGCAAATATACAGGTGGATGTATCTGTGCAGTATGTGCCCCCTGTGTTGAAACTAGGGTTTTAGCCTTTTTTCTTCTTGAAAAGGCTTTGATAGGTGAATGTGTGGCTTCAGTGTCCCTCCCTCTTTTGTTCTGTATCCCTGGTTGGGGACTATTTTCAATAGGTGCATCCTTTTGGGAGGATGTAACTAGGGATGTGTTTGAATCCTTTTGAACCACCAAAGTCTTTTGAGAGACTGTGGCTTGGCTGGCTAGGGTACCACTTACTTCTCCCACCTTATCCTGGGGGGTTTCTTGATGTTCACCCCTCCCCTCACCACTCACACCCTGTTCACTCCCTTCAGGGTTTATGGTAGTTGTTACAACTGTTGTCTTTTGAGAAACAACATAGATGGTTTTCTTTGACTTATGTTTTGGAATTTTAGTTTTGATGGCTTTGGTAGGAATCTGTTGGGACAAAGACACAGATTCCATTACCACACTAGAAGGCAAAGAAACAATGGGGTTGGAAGAAGTAGGAGTTGCAGAAGTATTTACCTTACTAACCTGAGGTGCATTCATTATTGGTAAATATACCAATGACACCTGGCTGTTGAGGTTAATTCTCAAAAGGTCTGCAAGGACCCTTTTCTCTTGTGCCCAGCATTTGAGTTTATTACTCTCATTAGTTATGACCAAACCTTCAGCAACATGGTTAGCCAATAATATAAAGAATCTCTAGCATAGTAGATGTTATGAGGTCTATTAGCTTTGTTACCTAATCTGGAACCTAATTCTAGCATGACATAGTTGCTAAAATTAAAGTACCTATCAGAAACTAGCATATAGAGCATATGAACAAGAGATGAAGTTATGGCATCAAAATTGCTAATCTTCCCAGAGAAAACCTTGATAATGGCATCTCCAAGAAATCTCCATTCTTTCCTAAGGCCCTTTCTTCTAATGCTCCCTAAGCTAGCAGAATCAAAAGACTAGCCTATGGAATATAACATATCAGATACATCATTATCAGTGTGTGGTGTCATGGCATTATTCTCAGGTAGCTTAAATCAAGACTGTATGTCATCACAGTTAATACAATAATCCTTACCTTTGAGAGAGAAAGCACTGGTCATGTCTGTGGAGTTGAACTCTGCTGTTGTCCAAATCTCCTCAATTACCTCACAATAGATAGTTGGGGCTTCCAGCATTGCATAACTTAGTTTGCAGTTTTTGATGAAGTCCATCATCTTGTGATAATCTGAGTGGGCTTCATTCTTTTCCACCAAGGCTACGAAATTGTTCTTTTCATAAACAAATCCAGACTGAGACATAATCTTGAAAACTGGTGCCATTGTTGTGAGTAGAGATTGCAGAGAAAGATTGAGAGTTTTGGGAGAGAATAAAAGCTTTTGAAAATAGCAAGAAAGCATAAAGTGAAAATGACAATTCAAGGGGGCTTTTATACTTTCTTGAATTAAATAGTTCTTTTAAGAAAATTACAGTCGTTTGAGCATAAAATAAACGGTAGAAATTCTTAAAACTGCCTTTAATACAAATACATACAACTGTATATGTATCGACGGTTAAGTAAAAGAATCAACGGCTGTGACTCATGTAAAATGACTCATGTGACACTTCAACGGATGAGGTAAATGTTTATCCATTAAAGATTAACACAGTTTTATCCGTTGAAGGATAAAACTACCAGAAATGTATTTGTCTTTCAACGGATAATGAACATCCATTGATAGAACAATTTTGGCTTTCAACGGATAGGGAATATCCATTGATGAAATAAACTATATGCAAAGCCAACTTTGTTCTTGCAACAAATTCATTTCAGGATACAATACAAATTGCAATAGGACCATGAAATTATGAATAATTAAGCATACCTAGCTCACTTACTAATCTTGTGAATGTTGATTCATCAAGTGGCTTGGTAAATATGTCTGCAATCTGCTTTTCACTTGGAACAAAATGAAGTTCCACTGTACCTTTCATCACATGTTCCCTTATGAAGTGGTACTTGATGTCAATGTGTTTGGTTCTTGAGTGCTGCACTGGATTTTCAGTAATGGCAATGGCACTTGTATTGTCACAAAATATAGGAATTTTGTCAACAGTTAGCCCATAGTCAAATAATTGATTCCTCATTCATAATATCTGTGCACAGCAACTGCCAGCAGCAATGTACTCAGCTTCAGCTGTTGACGTAGAAATAGAATTTTGCTTCTTGCTGAACCATGACTCAAGCTTCTTCCCTAGAAATTGACAGGTGCCAGTTGTACTTTTCCTGTCTATTTTGCAACCTGCATAATCTGCATCTGAGTAGCCAATTAGATCAAAACTAGAGTCTCTAGGGTACCAAATTTCTAGATTTGGAGTCCCTTTGAGATATCTGAAAATTCTTTTAATAGCCACTAAGTGAGATTCTTTAGGGTCAGCTTGAAATCTAGCACAGAGACATGTAGAAAACATTATATCAGGTCTACTAGTAGTTAAATATAAAAGTGAGCCAACCATGCCTCTATAACTTGTAATATCCACAGACTTTTCAGCCTTGTTTAATTCAAGTTTGGTGGCAGTGGTCATGGGAGTTTTTGCAGATGAACAATCCATTAAGTCAAACTTCTTTAAAAGATCATAAATATATTTAGTTTGACTAATGAAAATTCCATCACTAACTTGTTTAACTTGTAAACCAAGAAAATAAGTTAGCTCTCCCATCATGCTCATTTCATATTTACTTTGCATTAACTTAGCAAACTTTTTACAAAGCTTATCATCTGTAGAACCAAATATAATATCATCTACATAAATTTGAACAAGTATTGTAGAGCCATTAACATTTCTAAAGAAAAGAGTTTTGTCAACAGTACCTCTTGTGAAGTAATTATCTAGCAGAAATTTTTGAAAGGTCTCATACCAGGCTCTAGGTGCTTGCTTTAGTCCACAGAGTGCTTTCAACAGATAATAAACATGATCTGGAAAATTTGGATCTTCAAATCCAAGAGGTTGGCTTACATAAACTTCTTCCTCCAATTCTCCATTCAGAAATGCACTCTTGACATCCATTTGATAGACTTTGAAATTGGCATGGGCTGCATAGGCTAGAAAGATTCTGATGGCTTCAAGTCTGGCAACTGGAGAAAATGTTTCATCAAAATCTATTCCCTCTTGTTGAGAATAGCCTTTAAGAACCAATCTGGCTTTATTCCTTATGACAATGCCATTTTCATCCATCTTGTTTCTGAATACCCATTTTGTGTCAATAGAACTCTTGTTCTTTGGCTTGGGTACCAGCTTCCATACTTTGTTCCTCTCAAATTGGTTTAGCTCTTCTTGCATTGCTAAAATCCAATCTGGATCCAATAGGGCTTCTTCCACTCTCTTAGGTTCCTCCTGTGATAGAAAACTACTATATAGACATTCATCTTGAGTAGCCCTTCTAGTTTGCACTTTAGATGTAGCATCACCAATGATCAATTCAAAAGGGTGATTCTTGGTCCATTTCCTTTGAGGTGGTAGATTAGCTCTAGATGAGGTTGCCTCAGTATTGTCATGATATGAGATAGAATGTTGATTGGTTGAAACTCCCCCTGAGTTGCCGATCCTTTGAAAGGAATTGGGAGTTCTATTACTTGATGAAGTGAAATGATTATCCGTTGACGGACTGTGATCAACGGATGCTTCATTATGAACTTCAACGGATGATGCACTTTGTCTTTCAATGGATGCTGCATTGCTTCTATCAACGGAAGCTGAATTATGACTTTCAACGGATGCAGCATCCTGTGCATTATCCAAAGGCATATTTTGAATTCTTTTCGAGGTGCCTTCTCCATCATTCTCATCTTCACTATCATCACAATATATCTCAATGTTGTCAAATTTGAGTCCTTCATGATGTCCCTGATCTGTTAGTCCATCAATCTTTTTATCATTAAACACAACATGCACAGATTCCATGACAATGTTGGTTCTTAGATTATAGACCTTATATGATTTTCCAGCAGAATAACCAACAAATATTCTTTACAGCTTTTGCATCAAACTTTCCTTTGTGATCTGGTTGATTCCTTAGAATGTAGCATTTGCAACCAAAGACATGAAGAAAGTTTAAGGTTGGTTTTCTTCTCTTGAACAATTGATAGGGAGTCATGCCTTTTGCTTGATTGATTAGAGAAATATTCTGAGTGTAACATGCACAGTTAACAGCCTCAGCCCAAAAGTATGTTGGGAGTTTTGACTCTTCAAGCATTGTTCTTGCAGCTTCAATTAGTGACCTGTTCTTCCTTTCCACCACACCATTCTGTTGTGGAGTCCTTGGAGCTGAGAACTCATGCATGATCCCATTTTCTTCACAGAACAACTTCATGGTTGAATTCTTGAACTCAGTTCCATTGTCACTCCTGATATTCCTTACTTTGAAATCTGGATGATTGTTGACTTGCTTGATATGATTGATAATGATTTCACTAGCTTCATACTTTGATCCAAGAAAATAAGTCCATGAAAACTTTGAGAAATCATCTACAATCACTAGGCAATGTCTTTTCCTTGAAATTGACAATACATTGACTGGTCCAAAAAGATCCATGTGTAGCAGTTGTAATGGTTCATCAATTGCTGATTCAAGCTTCTTACTGAATGATACTTTCTTTTGCTTTCCTTTCTGACAAGCATCACACAGTCCATCCCTTGTGAATTCCACTAGAGGCATTCCTCTAACTAAGTCCTTTTTGACTAGATCATTCATTGTCTTGAAGTTGAAATGGGACAGCTTCTTGTGCCATAGCCAACTTTCAGCTGGACTTGCTTTGCTGAAAAGACAAGTAATTGATTCTGCATCTGTAGAGTTGAAGTCAGCCAAGTACACATTTCCTTTTCTAACTCCAGTTAGAACCACTTTGTTGTCCTTCTTATTTGTGACAACACATGCTTCAGAATTGAAGGAAACAGTATTCCCTCTGTCACATAGTTGACTGATGCTCAATAGATTGTGTTTGAGACCATCAACTAATGCAACTTCATCAATAATGACATTTTTCTTTGAAATCAAACCATATCCCATAGTGAACCCTTTGCTGTCATCTCCAAAGGTTATGCTAGGGCCAGCTCTCTCCTTGAACTCTGTGAGCAGGGTGAAATCTCCTGTAATGTGCCTTGAACAACCACTGTCCAAGTACCATAGATTCCTTCTTTTTCCCTGCACACAACAAAATCAATCAAGTTGATTTTGGTACCCAAGTTTCCTTGGGTCCAGCCTTGTTAGTCTTTTTCCTAGACTTCATTCCTCCTGCATCTTTTGACTTAGGCAACTTTGGGTCAACCTTGATCTCAGATGCAGTTGGTTGAAGTGTAGGGTTAGTCACAGAATCATTTAGCACATTTGGTTGAATTTGATAAGGCATAGATTGTACAAACATATTATTCCACATAGGCATATTGTATGGCATTTGAGGCATACTGAATGCAGTAAAATAGGGATTATTAACATATGGCATGTTTGCAAAATGTGCATGAGGATTCTGATGAGACATAACAGGCATAGCATGCAGAGGTGACATAGACATGTTAGGCATGGAAGGAGTTAAAGGCATGGGAGCATTCTTAACAGATTTGCAGTTATCAGATAGATGATTAACACTTTTACAATGAACACAACTTTTTCTAGGAGCATACTTCTCAGGTGTGTAATTGTTGTGTTTGTTAATCCCTACCTTCCCATTTCTATTAGATTTTCTTTTAGTTTCCTTTTTATCCTCAACCAACTTAAGCCTATTTTTCAACTGATCTAAGGTCATGTGTCCTATATTCACCTTACTGGCATCTTTGGATGTGCTAGCTTCTTCCTTGATAAAGTTCTTGGAAGTTGAACCAAACTTCTTATTGAGATTTTTCAAATTGTTCTTTTTAAAATCACTTGCCTGTTTTAATTGATGAGCCTTCAACGGATGCACTTTTTCTTCCTTTAACGGATACTTTTTATCATCCGTTGATTCCACATCTGTTGACAATCCATCAATTAATTCAACTTCCTTTTTGGTTTTCTTCCAGGCATTCTCACAGAGTGATTCAATTCCCTGAACCTTGACAATTTGAGCACTAACATCCCTAGATGTTTTCCAGGCCTTGATTACCTCTTGCTCACGTTCTAATTGTTTAGAAAGAATTTCTACTTTCTTAACAGATTCTTCTAGTTCACTCTCAACAGTCAAGCATTTGATTTTAATCTTTTCAAGCTCAATTACCTTACCCTCTAACACATCATTCCTATCACTTAAAAACACATTATTCTCTTTGATTCTTGTGTTTTCTTTAGCTAGTGATTTAAGGGAAACACGCAAATGATATAATTCATTGGACATATCATTTATGGCTTCATTGCATTCAATATTAGAAAGCTGAGAGAGGTCAGTAGTAATTACTGAAAGGAATATGTCCCAAGTCGAATCATGTATTAGGATTTAGGAATAACTTTTATATAATCTGTTTTGATTTCATTGATATTAATAAAAGACTTGTTTTGTTTTTATTACGGGCTCTATCTATTTAAGTGTTTAAATAAGATATACCATAGTTTAGAGTAAAGCTTTTATGGATTATGATGAGATCATAATAGTGAGACCTAAAAGATGATAACTCTAAACTTAAATAGTTCCTGATCATAGGATTACTAACTGGTAAATAATAATCCGCAAAGATCGGTACATACTATGCTTGCTTCATTATGAAGGATGTCTGTTCTCATAGACATTTGTGTGGTGACACTATAGCTAGTATGTAGGTGCTTATTATAGAATAAGTTCACTGAACATGACTCGCACAGCTGAACAACTGATGGAGTTCACTCACGTGTCAGCAGTTGTTCACATAGTGATAGTTGTACAAGTATCCTTAGACTTGAGGTCATCATAGTCATCTTGTGTACACTGAACTATGCTTTGGTTTAGTTCTTAGTCTCCAGGGACAATTATTAGGGCTCTATTGGGTATAGGAATTTGTACACGAAGATAGTGTATGATCAATAAAGGCTCTACCCCTTCCAGTGAAGGAAGTGAATGTTGAAGGCTGATCCACTTATGCTAGTTCAGGAATCTCTGGCCAGAGTGAATAAAATTAGAAAGGAGTTTCTAATTTACATAGAACTGAGCATAGTAAATGGGAAAGCAAGTGATTAAATTAGATAGGCTTGACACGAGATCCATGCCTTGTATTTAATCAGGACATTGTAGGGTAGAAGGAGTTTATTGTACGGTAACTATTCACTGAATAGGTTCTTGGTATTCTAAGCAGTGAATTCGTATTATCCGGATAGTCGCGATATGCTGAGAAGTATCCCTCACGATGTAGAATAAATATGATTAATTAATTAATCATATTTAATAAATTAGAGAATTTATATAAATAATGATAAAATAGTTTTATTATTATTTATTTCTACTGCCGGCTTAATATTGAACCTACAGGGTCACACCATAAAAAGAGAATGATTTGATGGTGGAGGAATTAATTAATAATGACTGATAATTATTTATTTATGAAATAAATAATTAATTGGAAAATTTAATAATTGATTAAATGAGATTTAATTGATTATAAATTATTTAAGAAAAGTTCTTAATATTATTAATTAATAATTTAATTTTTGAAAATTAAATCAAGAGAGAGAATTATTTCTAAAGTGTTTAGAAAAAGGATTAATAATTAAAAGGTGTTTTAATTATTAATGAGAATAATAAATGTGTTAATAATAATAATATTTTATGGGAAAATTTTAGGTGAAAATTTTGCCTATAAATATACTATTATAAACCCTATTTTTATTCTAACCCTAACCTAAAAGTTTTTAGAAAACCTTATTCTCTCCACCTCCTCCTCCTCCTTAACGTCGTTTTCTTGGTGGATACCGGTGGAGTGCTTCACGTTTGAGGAGCAGCTACTAAGGATCTCCGATCATTGCTTTTGGATCACTATTAAAGGTTAGTAATCGATTTATATGTTTTAATCACGATTTATATGCTTTTATTTGGATTTTATATGTGTAAAAGTGTTTTACCATGCCTCCGCTGTGATTAAAATCCAACAATTACCTGGTTGCTTGATGAACTAGTTTCATTTTCATCAGAATTAGCCATCAGGGCTAGGTTGACATATTCCATATCAACATCTTCATTGGCTCCATCTGCTGCCCAATCATCTTGAGTCAGAAAAGCTCTTTCCTTTTGTTTGAGCAAATCAAAATATTTCTTTTTGTAATCAACTTGCTCAAATTTCTTCTTGTCAGAGGATGGCTTTCTACACTCATTTGCAAAGTGTCCACTTATGCCACAGTTATAACATTTGAACTTAGATTTGTCCACCATGTTCTTGTTTGACTTAGTGAATTTTGCATTTTTCTTGAATTTCATCTTTGCAAACCTCCTGGACAGAAAAGCCAGATGTTCATCAACATCATCAGAGTCATCTTGACTGGAATTGTCTTCAACCTCAGCTACTTGCTCCTTTCCCTTGCTTGATTCCGATTTGCTTGTACCAATTTTAAGACTTGGCATTGTCTTTTCTTCATTCCTGGCTTCAATCTTCTCATTGTCAGCTACAAGTGCAACTGATCCACCTTTTCTTTTTCCCTTTTCCAACAGCTCATCTTGCTCCATCTCAAGTTCATAGGTCTTGAAAATTCCATATAATCTTTCAAGTGTGAAGTCCTTATAATCTTGACAATTTCTTAGAGAAACAGTCATAGGCTTCCATTCCTTTGGTAGAGACCTCATAAATTTTAAATTGGAGTCCTTGACTTGGTACACTCTGCCATACAACTTCAATCCATTCAACAGTTTCTGAAATCTGTTGAAGGTATCATTCAATGATTCTCCTTCTTCAAAATGAAAATATTCATACTGTTGAATGAGAAGCTGCATTTTGTTTTCTCTAACTTACTCAGTACCTTCACAGATAAGTTGCACAGTATCCCAAATCTCCTTAGCAGTTTGGCTGTTAATGACATTATCAAACATATCTTGATCTAGGCCATTAAACAGAATGTTCATGGCTTTCTTGTCCTTGTGAACCTCTTCAATATCTTCAACAGTCCATTCTGCTTTTGGCTTGGGAATAGACTGTCCAACAACAACTGTTGCAGTAGCAGCTGTGGCCACCTTGTGAGGGATATGAGGATCATTTTCAATGCAGTTGATGTAGCTTTCATCTTGAGAGAGAAGATGTAAATGCATCTTCACTTTCCAGTGATGATAGTTATCTCTTTCCAGGATTGGAATCTTTACACCAATATCCTTCTTACTCATGATGTTAGCAGAATAGATCTCTAAACTCTTTGTATGTTAAGAGCTTGCTCTAATACCAATTGTTATTCCCAGTGGACTGACAATAAGATTTACAGAAGGGGGTTGAATGTAAATCTCAAAACTTTTTCAAGTTTTGAGCAGTTTCTAAGATTAAGTGTTTTGATGAACAAATGTGTGTGAATTTCTTTAAGCTAATACAGACAGATATATATTCAAGCACAAATGTAAATAACACAAAGAATTTAAAAACTTTTTTGGTGGATATGTTGTTCCACCAGAGATGTGTTATTTCAGAAAAGCAGTGAATCAAAGAATTGATCACAGCTGCATCCTAGTACAAACTAGATGATTTTCTCTCTGGATTTTTCTAAACAGCTCTGGAAAATTCATCATCTAATTACTAGCTGCTACTTGGTTTATATAATACCAAGTTTACAAGTGAAGACAAAACTGTAGAATACAATTAAAAGATTCTTCACATGTTTCTTCTTCATTTCTCTATCCAATGCAATTTAGGTTTAGCTGTGAATCTTTGAATACTTCCTTGTTTGCACCAGAATGAAAATACTGCTTTTTCTTGATTCCTCCTAAAGGCTGCCACATTCCAGTTTGTCTCTGTCAACCCATGTGCCTCTATCAGCTTATGAATTGTCACTATCAACGCTATTGAACTTAGCATCCGTTGAAGCTTTTATCTGTTGATGGCTTTATCCGTTTAGCAGTTGAAGCTTTATCCATTGATGCACTCATCCGTTGATGGATGTTATCCGTTGAAGCTTTAGAGACATCCGTTGAAGCTTTGTTTCTCATCCGTTGAAGGCCTTTAATATCAGTTGATACTACTTCACTTATACAAAATTACAAGGCATGAAATATTTACAATTAGCCCTCCTATTTGCATATCCACTAGAAGTCAACATGACTTATAATTTCCCACAACATCTAAGAATTACAACTTAAATACAGAAAATGAAATGTGCTACAATACTAAACTTATTTCTAAGTAAAGCTACTCCTTCAACGGATAGCCAGAATGGTCTTATCCGTTGAGGCTACAAACACCAGATTTCTACTTAAGTGTTTTGTTAAACTTATCATCAAACTAATACACATATTCCTAACAACCTCCTTTGACCTACTCTTCAATATAATTACTTTTACCGATTGCGAGAAAGAAGAATAGAAAGAAAGATGGAGAGAAAGAGAAAGAAAAAAGAAAGAGAGATAGAGTTAAATAGAGAGAGAAATAAAGAAATAGACTGACTTCGTTATACACCACTGATATTCTAATCTCATTGCAATCAACTGTTGCTAGTGGTAATCCCATAACATAACCCTACTTTGACTTGACCAGGATAACTCAGCTTAACTTGATTGGCATACCATTGAATATTTGAGATGATAAAATCTTGGAATTTCAAAGAGAAAAAAAATTCATATCATAATAGGATAGAATCTGAATTTGAGAAAAAGTATTGTTGAAATGAAAGAATATCTGAGAGATCAATATGATCAAACGAACTTGGTATTGTGTGTCCAAATTAAGACACTACTAAAGGTTGTTAACCTTCATGTATTCATAAGACACACAAGTGATGGAATCCCATCCAACTCCTATCACACAGACAGGTATACCTTGTGTCCCTTATAGTTAAGGTTGTTCATCTCAGTCAGAATAAAAGAATACCAAAGGAATTTAAAATCGAATGAATAAAACTGAAAAGATTTCAAAGCTGATATTTCTGAAGAAAAGGAAATCCAGAGAACAAAATTCTGGCACAAAATGATTAAAGGAGTGTTACGGAATATATCCTCTAACAGATTCCTCTTTTTGAGAGAGATCAAAAGAAGTTATAGAAAGAGAAGGTATTGCCAAAGTCTTAATACTTATCTTCAATTTGAACTCTTCAGTTGACTCGTCATCCAACTCTAGACACTTCTTCATGTTTTAAGGATATCGATAATCTCCATCATCGTCGAATCGTAGTAGCCTCGAAAGATTCCTTAATAAAGCTTTGCAGCTTCTCGGAGTCCCATCCAGCTCAGCACAACCATCTTGAACGAATGCGCCTATCTTAACTTATTCGTTGGTACTATGTCCAATAGTCCAACATGAACTCGATATGAGCTCCAACGTCCTCACATAGCTATACACACTCCTACACACTCTCGTTTCTAGTTTACTATAACCTCAGCTCTGATACCAACCTGTAACGCCCCCAAATCCGGAGTCAGAGGATTTGGTCGTCACTATAAAATCTCAATCCAAATTAATATGTTTAATCAATAAATAAATACAAGCGGAAGATATTTATCATTTATGACCCTAAACTAATCCAAGATCTTTTAAGGTTACAGTTCTTGAAATAAGAAATCCAAATTCCACAAATAAATTTTTCACTTTCTTTTGAAACTCTTTTCAACAATTCTCAATCTCAAAGCTAAACCCCCTAGTATAACTTCGAAAAGAAGTATACTAGGCCCAATTAAAATATATAACTATAATATAATATAATATAATATAAATAACTTTATACAATAAAACTTACACTAGTCCGCAAACCCTGGACCAACCATCTTCCAAAAGGTTCTTCTTTGCTTCCTCGAATTACGCGGCTAAACAGCAAGCTAATCCTCACTGGAGGTTAAATTTAAAAATAGGAAAGTATGAGGGAAAGAAATGCTCAACAAGATCATTATAGCGAATATAGGGCCGTTTTGATATAAAACCGACATCTGCATCAGCGCAGAACATTTAAAAATCATAATTGCTGAATCATAAAATTTTAGTTGAGGAATCCCATAATTGATTCCTTAATTGTATTCAAAACCATTTTGATACTTTTGAGCGAAATGCTTCAACAATACTATGAATCTTGACGAGAATAAAACTCATAAAACAGTGTTTACGGAAATATCGTAAACCACAATAACAAGAAACAATGATTATGGATTGAATTATAAACTTTACTCAAAATCGAACTCTTGATATTAATACTTATTTTGTTGTCATATCAAATTAGATATCAATACGAACTTTGATGCTCACAACATCTCATACTGAAGTCAACATCAATCATCTATACTAATACCACCTTTGATATTTAACAACAACTTAAGTATCAACATAAATCAGAATCTGAATCAAAACCGCAATTCACTTTTAATCCAAAACAGAATCAGTTGATAAATCATTTGTTCTATGATTATCAAAACAATTTAGAAAACCATATTTTAGATTGGAACCAATAATATTTCATGTTGTTCCCGATGATCAGTCGCGAAACAACACCGGTATCCCGCAGCCATACTATAAATATAGGTACTACCCGTATCCCGCAGCCATACGGTACCTATAGGGCGCCAGAAAAGGCATAACAAGCCTTGAAAGATATTACAGCTGGACCGATATCTCGATCACCTACGCTGTAACCAGTAACCAGTAACCATTCCAATCTAAAAACCTTTTTATTAAAAAAGGAGCCGAATCATTCGACATCCTAAATAATTTTATTCCCCCATTCACTTGGGTAGGAATACTCACAACAAAATCATCTTTTACAAAATCCAAAACATTTATAATCCAGTAATTTGATAAGTAAAATCACTTAGCTATTCTGAACATAGAATAGCAGAAGAATACTTACATAAAGACAATCATTTAATTCTGCGATATGTAAAACATTTATCTATTAGGAACTGAATAGGGAAAGCAATACTTGCATGAAAAGATTTAAAATAAATATCACTTGAACAATAAGTGATGATAGGCATACTTGCCTTTGGTTTTTTTTAGCAGTTAGTCACACTCGCAAAGATGCATCCATTCTGACATACTGTATGAAAACATCATCGTCTTTATTTTACTAATCCTTTGGCCTGCTGCCCATGCAGTGCTGCAACCTCAATATTCCATACTATTCAACTCTAGCCTTTATTCACTTCATCTGGTCCTGATCGCTCGAACGATCCGTATCTATAAACAAAAGATATAACTTTAATCGTCTAATCGATAATCACTGGACGAACTGCGCGTCAAAAGCCTATCGTCTACCCATACAATAGCCCATACATAAATATAACAGACAATCTCAGAGCTCTTGATCTACATACACACATAATTCACATAGCACATAAGCACATAACTCATGTATCACATAATTCATATCCCATATGACTCGGTTCGTCAAAAGGTTCGACTCGATACGCTTAAAAGTGATATCGGGTCAAAATATGATTTTTCGATCAATAATCGACTCAGAATGACTTGCAAAATAAGCAACCTTTCAAAATAAAAGTATTTGGGTCTCGAAAGTATTCTTAATGAAAGCGGAATATTTTTCTAAGTCTGTACGCGTTCGTTTCGTATTAAACGAACGGACGGTTGATTTAATATGAATTTTTGAACATTTTTCGGAATTAAAACGGGTCTCCGAATTATTCAATAATTCAAAAATAGGGCTTGAACACTTGAAAATAATTTTAGAAGAATTATCGAGCCTGGAAAATAATTTTAAAATAATATTTTAAAGTTCGAAACTATTTTTTTTGGAATTTTTAAATCAAGAATAAATAATTAAATCTAATTAAATAATCAATTAAAATTAATTATTAACTAATTAAATTAATTAATCAATTAATATTTAAATTAATTAACTAATTAAATAATTAATTATCAACTAAAATTAATTAACTAAATAATTTGGATTTATTTTTGCATAAAATAAATTTTCAGAATTAAAATAATGATTTTCAAAATAAAAATGAATTTTTAGAAATTAAAAATAGGATTTTTGAATTATTTGTAAAAAAGAAAATCCAGAAACATATTTTTAGAGAACTAATTTGGCGCAAATGGATCGAAACCGGGTCGAGGACAACAGTCAAACAGGTCGGAACCGGGTCGTCAAGAATCAAGAACACCACCAGATTTTCTGCAGAATCCGGCGACATCCCGGATTCCGGCGAACCCAAATATACACCCAAACAGCCTGTTCAAAGTGGGTTTGCAGTCTTAGCATATCCTAAATCAACTCGGAAGTTCAGAAAATAAACTCGCAGCAACAGCTACCACCAGAATCAACAATTCCGGTCTGAACTCCATTGAAACCGACGAAACAAGCTCCAATTCAGGTTAACTCGCTTCCCATCGATTTAGAAATAGAATGAACACAATAATAGTATAAATCGATTGTAAACAACGTCATAAAGCTATACAAACCATCAAAACAAGTCAAATATTGCTTAATCAAAAATCCCCAAATTCGGGTATAAACCCTAATTTACGAAATTAATAAATTACCCATCGTTTGAATGATTTGATGGCATAAACAGAAAGAGCATGAAAATATGAGCATTTTGGTTACTCATACTTCGAATTCTGAAATCTGCATCACCTCAAATGATCGTTTGATCCTCAAGAACACCAAGAACACTTTTTTAAAGAATTTTCAGAAAATCAAACCTTAATTACTATACGTTATTGAACTCTATTTTTGAAGTATAATATATGAAATTGACCAGAAAAATATGCTCTACAACATGGAATCATCAAAATACTCAAATAATCACATCTGCAAAAATTCATATTTTATTCCCTAAATAATTCGAATTAAAATAATTAAATAAGAAAATTACCTTGATTTCTGGGTAAAGACTGATGATTGATTCAGAAAGAAGATTTCGAGAGCTTCGTTTTGATATATTACACGCGCGAATCGGAGTTCGATAACGCCTTCATTCGTACGATTGATTCTCATGAACGTATCGGTTTCTAGGGTTTTTCTCTGTATTTACAGTATTTTTATAGGTTGCAAATGAATAAACGAAATAAATGAAATAAGAAATAGGCTATTTATATTTACGGAATATTGGTTCATTCTGGATCGATAAATTAGTTGCTTAGCCGCTAAGTAACTGCAAAACGATCAAAAAATAGATTACTTAGCCGCTAAATAACTATAAAAATCATACAATTTCATACCAGATTTGGATAATTATCAAAACCGAGCTTTTCATAAAACACCATATACGAAAATGATGTAAAAATATCCCGTCTCTCGAGAATACGGGTTTTGTTGATCTACCGAAATGATTATCGTATTGAAAATTTTACGCCCGGACACGCACGGGTCAAACTGTAATCCGGATCAAAAAAGTCAAAACACGGAAAATGTCCGGAATTACCAGATTAGGTTAGAAAGGAGTTTTCGGAAGAGTTTCGGGATGTAAAAACGCAAAAACGGTTGAGGTTGAACGATTCTCGGCTTTGTAAAATAATTTTGTAATTATTCAAAAAATAATTAATAATTTATAAATCATTATAAAATCATATAACAATCTAAAATTTACCAGAAAAATATCATAATTATCTATATTTTATTCTACACATATAAAAATTAGAACACTCAAGAAATATCACATATAAACATCCAAAACATCAACTCCAATTACCAGATAATTCACTAAAATTCACATAAAATCACATAAATAATTCCAAATAATTATAATAATAATATTTGAAAATATGGGATATTACATAGATTGTTTGGAAATAATAATTGGTATCAGAGCAAGCTCTTGAAGAACAAAGAGTTTAAAGATCACAACAACTAACCAGATGAGAAGAAAAGATGTTGCAATAAAGATTCCATTTCTGGACAAAGACAATTATCACCATTGGAAGGTGAAGATGCACCTGCATCTCCTATCCAAAGATGAAGCATATGTGGATTGTATTAAAAGAGGTCCACATGTCCCTATAAGAGCTGCTACAGGAAATGAAGCATCTATCGCAAAGCCTAGAGCAGAATGGTCTGATCCAGATATTGAACAAGTTCATAAGGATAAGAAGGCCATGAACATTTTGTTTAATGGTCTTGATGGTGACATGTTTGACGACATCATAAACTGCAAAACTGCCAAAGAGGTATGTGATACAATTCAAGTTATATGTGATGGTACTGAGCAGGTAAGGGAAAACAAAATGCAACTCTTGATTCAGTAATATGAGCATTTTCATAGTAAAGAAAGTGAGTCAGTCACTGACATATTTAGTAGATTTCAAAAGCTACTAAATGCTCTAAAGTTGCATGGAAGAGTCTACCAAACAAAGGACTCAAACCTCAAATTCTTAAGATCTCTGCGAAAGGAATGGAAGTCTATGACAATCTCATTAAGAAACTCTCAAGATTACAAGGAATTCACCTTGGATAGACTCTATGGGATTCTAAGGACCTATGAGCTTGAAATAAAGCAAGATGAGAAGCTGGAGAAAGGAAGAAAGAAAGGAGGATCCATTTCTTTGGTTGCTGAACAAGGAAAGGAGAAGGAGATAAAGGTTGAAGCTGTTGAATCTACACCAAACCCTAGAGTTTGTGAAGGCAAGAGAAAAGTGCTTGTAGCTGAACATGAAGACCATCTTAGTCAGGATCAAATGGAAGACATAGATGAGCATCTGGCTTTTCTATCCAGGAGGTTTGCCAAGCTCATGATCAAGAAGAATTTTGGAGCAGCCAAGTCAAACATAAATATGGTTCATAAATCTAAATTTAAATGTTTCAAGTATGGCTTGACAGGTCATTTTTCTAGTGAATGCAGAAAGTCTGATTCTGGTAAAAAGAAGTTTAAGCCTGTTGATTACAAATAGAAATATTTTGAGTTGCTCAAACAAAAAGAAAGGGCTTTCATCACACAGGAAAATGACTGGGCTGCAGATGGACTAGAAGAGGATGAAGATACAAGCTATGTCAATCTAGCACTTATGGCCAAATCAGATTAAACAGAGGTCAGTTCATCCAGTAATCAGGTAATCACCACTAATCTAGCACATTTATCTAAAGCTGAGTGTAATGATGCTATAAATGACATGTCTACTGAATTATATCATCTGCGTGTTACACTCAAGTCTCTCACTAAAGAAAACACTAAACTTAATGAGAACAATCTGTTTTTAAGTGAAAGAAACAAGGTGTTAGAAACTTAATTTGTTGAGTTTGAAATACTGAAAATAGAGTGCAAGATTGCCAAAGATGAACTGACTGAATCCTTAAAGAAAGAGGATATTTTAAGAAAGCAGCTTGAACGAGAACAGGAAATAATTAAGGCATGGAAATCATCTAGATATGTCCATGCTTAAATTACTAAAGTTCAAGGTATAGAATCCATCTGTGATGCATCCTGGAAAAAGATCAAGAAGAAACTTGATTCCAATTTGGTTGAAGGAATTTCAACGGATGTGGATTCGACGGATGATGAACATTATCCGTCGAATAATCAAAAGAATTATCCGTCGAAAGACAATGAGCCACATCCGTTGAGTGAAAGTAAGCCAGTCAGCAAAGCCAAGCTAGCTAAATTAAATGAAAAATATGGATCAGTTTCCAAGAACTTTGTTCCGGGAGAAACAAGTCAAGTGAAACATAACAAGAGAGTCAATGTAGGGCATCTGTCTATTAAGCAATTAAATGACAGATTGGAGAAAATTAAAGTGAAAGCAGAGTCTAAAAGGAAAAAAAATAAAAATAGGAAAGTAGGAATTAACAAACATAACAACTACACACTTGATAAATATGCGCCAAGAAAAATTTGTGTTAAGTGTGGCACTGTTAATCATTTGTCTGTTAATTGTAAACTTGCTATGAATGTTCCCATGTATGCACCTCATTCATTTCCCAGTATGCTTACAATGCCTGTGAATGTGATGCCTGCACATAATTTGAATGCACAGTTTGCTAATATGCCATTTGCACAAAATCCTTACTATGCTGCATTTAGTATGCCACAAATGCCATGTAGCATGCCATACTGGAATAACATATTTGCACAGAATATGCCTTTCCATGTTAACCAGCCTGTGCATGATAATTTTGCAATGATAATTGGTTTTAAGGGTTGTACTCAATTGACTAAGGAAGAATTTCAAATGCCTAAGTCAAATGAGGACAAGCCCAAGAAACCTAAGAAAAAGGCTACCAAAACAGGACCCAAGAAAACTTGGGTACCAAAATCAACTTGATTTGATTTTGTTATGTGCAGGGAAACAAAAAGAATCTTTAGTATTTGGATAGTGGGTGCTCAAGGCACATCACTGGAGATTCTACCCAGCTCACTAAGTTCAATGAGAAAGTTGGCCCAAGTATCACTTTTGGAGATGACAGCAAGGGTTATACTGTGGGATATGGCTTGATTTCAAAGGATAATGTCATCATTGAAGACCTGGTGGATGGACTTAAGAATAATATAAATTCAATTGTTTCAAATATGGCTTGGCAGGTCAATTTGCCAGTGAGTGTAGAAAGCCTGAATCTGGTAAAAAAAAGTTTGAGTCTGTTGATTACAAGAAAAACTATTTTGAGCTGCTCAAACAAAAGGAAATGGCTTTCATCACACTGGAGAATGACTAGGCTGTAGATGGATTGGATGAAGATGAAGAAACAAGCTATGTCAACCTAGCCCTAATGGCCAAGTCAGATGAAGCATAAGTCAGTGCATCAAGCAATCAGGTAATCACTACTAACCTAGCACATTTAACTAAATCTGAGTGCAATGATGCCATCAATGATATGTCTATTGAGCTATATCATTTGTGTGTAACTCTTAAATCCCTCACTAAGGAAAATGCTAAAATTAAAGAAAACAATTTGTTTTTAAGTGAGAGGAATAATGTGCTAGAGTCTCAATTTATTGAGTTTGAAAAATTGAGAATTGAATGTAAAACTGCTAAGGATGAATTAACTGAATCTTTAAAGAAATAATAGATTTTAAGAAAGCAGCTTGAACGAGAACATGAAGTAATTAAGGCATGGAAATCATCTAGAGATGTTCATGCTCAAATTACCAAAGTTCAAGGTATAGAATCCTTTTATGATATAGCCTGGAAAAAGAGCAAAGAGAAGCTTGATTCCAATCTGGTTGAAGGACTTTCAACAGATGTGGATTCGAAGGATGATGCAAATTATCCGTCAAATAATAAAAAAGATTATCCGTCGAAAAATAATGAGCCACATCCGTCGAATGTTAGTAAGCCAGTTAGCAAAGCTAAGTTATCTAAGTTGAATGATAAATATGGATCAGTTTCTAAAAACTTTGTTCTAGCAGAATCAAGTCAAGTGAGAAAAGAAAAGAGAGTTAATGTTGGTCATCTGTCTATCAAGCAATTGAATGACAGATTAGATAAGATTGAGGTTAAAGCAGAATCAAAAAGAAAAAGCAACAGAAATGGATAGGTAGGAATTAACAAACATAACAACTACACACCTAATAAATATGCTCCAAAAAAAATCTGTGTTAAGTGTGGTAGTGTTAGTCATTTGTCTGTTAATTGAAAACTTTCTATGTCTACTCCTATGTCTGCACCTCCTTCATTTCCCAACATGCCTACCATGTCTATGAATGCTTTTCCTGCACCGAATATGAATGCACAATTTGCTAATATGCCATTTGCACCTAATTCATATTATGCTGTATTTAGTATGCCTCAAATGCCATTTAGCATGCCTTACTGGAATAACATGTTTGCACATAGCATGCCTTTTCCTGTTAATCAAAATGTGCATGATAATTCTGCTTCAATGAATGGTTTCAAAGGTCCAACTCAAATGACTAAGAATGAATCTGAAATACCCAAGTCAAATGAGGTCAAACCTAAGAAACCAAAGAAAAAGGCTAACAAGGAAGAACCCAAGGAAACTTGGGTACCAAAATCAACTTGATTTGATTTTGATGTGTGCGGGGAAACAGAAAGAATCTTTGGTATTAGGATAGTGGGTGCTCAAGGAACATGACTGGAGATTCTACCCTGCTCACTGAGTTCAAGGAGAGAGCTGGCCTAAGTATTACTTTTGAAGATGACGGTAAGGGTTATACTGTGATATATGGCTTGATTTCAAAAGATAATGTCATCATTGAGTAAGTTGCCCTAGTGGATGGACTCAAGAACAATTTGTGAGTATTAGCCAGCTTTGTGATAAGGGCAACTCAACAAAATTTAATTCTGAAGCCTGTGTTGTGACCAACAAGAAAAACAACAAAGTGGTTCTCAGTGGAGTGAGAAAAGGAAATGTGTATTTAGCTGACTTCAACTCATCAAATGCAGAATTTGTCACTTGTCTATTTAGCAAGGCAAATCAAGATGAAATTTGGCTATGGCACAAGAAGCCGTTGTAATATCCGGGATTATTATGTGATTAATATGTGATTAATATTTGAATTTTGGTGAATTATCTGATGATTGATATTAATATTTTGATGTTTATATGTGATAAGATATGAGTATTTTAATTTTATTATACCCAGAATAAAATATAGATAATTGAAATATTTTTCTGATAATTTTTGGATTGTCATATAATTTTATAATGATTTATGAATTTATTAATTATTTTATGTATAATTACAAAACGATTTTATAAAACCGGAAATCATCCAACTTCCACAGTTTTTACATTTTTACAACCCGAAACTCTTCGAAAAACACCTTCCTAACCTAGTGTGATAATTCCAGACATTTTCCGTGTTTTAACGTTTTCAATCCGGATTACGGTTTGACCCGTACGCGTCCCGACATAAAATTTTCGGTACGATAATCATTTCGATGGATCAACAAAACCCGTATTCTCAAAAGACGGGATAATATTACATTATTTTCGTATAAAGTGTTTTATAAGAAGCCCGGTTTGGATAATTATCTAATTTGTGTATAAAATTAGATCGTTATTACAGTTACTTAGCCGCTAAATAACTTATTTTTCGATCCAATACGATCCAACGATGATTAATATTCTATAAATATAAATAGCCTTTTTCTTATTTCATTTTATTCCTATAATCATAATCAACCAGATAAAACTGATATATTATAGAGAAAAACCCGTTAAATTGTTGTGTTCTTGAAAATCAAAACAAAAAATGAAGGCGTTATCAAACTCGGAATCAAGCGTGCCATATATTGAATCGAAGCTCTCGAAAAGCTCTTTTTGAATCAACCATCAATTTCAGTGCAGAAATCAAGGTTTTGATCTTTTTTAATTGTTTTATTTCAAATTAATTAATAATTAAAATAAGAATTTTTGATGCTGATGTTATTTGGATGATTTGATGCCTGAATCTTGTAGATAATTTTGTCCTGGTCATTTTGGTATATTATATGATGAATTTGGAGTTCAATAATATATTGAAAATTGAGTTTAATTCTCGAAATTAAAAATTACGGTTTATGTGTTTGAATGTTCTTAATTGAAAATTAGGCGTTTTTTTGTTAAGGGTTATTTGTTGAAATTGATTGCACGAATGAATAGATCATTGTACAAGCAATCGAATGGTACCACTCGTTTAACAGACGATTCCTGGAAGGCTTTGATCGGAAAATCGAGGTTCGTCGGCGGCGGAACTTTGATCGAATATTCCGGTAAATCGTCAATTGTTTGGCTGATTTGATTTTACTGAGAAGTTCCTGAGAGTGAATTATTTAATTTCTGTTAATTTGGTTTGATATGTATTGTTTTGCTGTTCACTGGGAAGCTCGGGGTCGCAGGCAATGGCGACCGCCGGCATGGGGTGGAGAAGATAGTAGAAATACCATTTGACCCCCCTAGTTTGTTCAGTCTTGCAAAACAGTTCCTGACATTTTCAGAAAATTCAAAAATTAGATACTTGTTTTAATTATTTACAAAAATTATATTTAATTTTTATAATTATTTTTAGAAATTGTTTTTATTTATTTTAAATACCAAAAATCATTATTTTTAATTCTGAAAATTATTTTTAATTCTAAAATAAATCTTAATTAATTAATTAATTAATTATAGTTGATAATTAATTATGTAATTAGTAAATTAATTTAAATATTAATTGGTTAAGTAATTTAATTAGTTTTTAATTAATTTTAATTAATTAATTAATTAGATTTAATTATTTATATGGATTTAAAAATTCCAAAATATAGTTTCAAGTTTCAAAATATAATTTAAATTCTTTTCAAGGCTCGATAATTATTATTAAATCATTTTAAAATAAGATTTGGGTATCCAAACCCTATTATTTAATTATAAAATGATTCGGAGACTCGTTTTAATTCCGAAAAATATTCAAAAATTCGTATTAAATACCTGGAAAATTATTTTTAACCCCGAATCTTCTTTGAAAAAATATTTTGATCGAATATCTTATGTGCTATGTGCTACATGTGATCCAATTGATGTATAATATGACTGTATGTGTATTGTTTGACGGTTTTTTATCATAAGTTTCAATTCTTACGTCGGATTTGGGTGAAACAAAAGGTAGATAGAAGCTTGTAATGAATAGAATAAGATGAGAAGTAGTATTGATACGTACCTGTGATGTTTAACAGAGGAAGCGAGACATATAAAGGGAAAACAAGTGGTCAGTGAGTGGGAACCGATTGACAGTGCTAGTAAAGTAAAAGGGGATTGATAAGGCAAGTGTCCCTAAACTTTCTTGTAGTATAATTGCAAGTGCTTCTGCTCTTTCTTGTAGTTTAATTGAAGTATTTTCGAACTCTCTTCATTATGTTGCAATTATTTCAAATAGTTCTTATTCTATATTGCAAGTACTTTGAAGTACCTAACCCTAAACCCTGATATTTGTTATTGATCTTGAGCCATAACCCTTATTCATTGTAAACCATTGATTGTTGAATTCTCAGATACGAATCACACATATACGATACTACTCCACAAATACATATATACCACATACTGATTATTGATATGGAATTGCTTAACATACGAACCTTTATGCCTTGTATAACAGAAGACCAATCCTTGTAACCATTAAACCCTTGGTCTTCTACATTATATCATTTCCTTGGATTGAAAGTCAATCTTCCTGTTTACCTTGTTATACCTTCAGGGTGTTACGAATCAACTTATGCTTCGAGATAAGTGTTGTTTATGATTCAGCTTATTGAATTTACATTGTTTATCATGTTTTTATTATAAAATTGGATTGGCAATGAAAGAAGTCTACCGAAAGCCCTGGGTACAAATTAGAAAAGATCAAACCAATGGGACTCCCTAACGCCAGAAATAATACAACAGCGGGCCCCTGGAGAGATTCTTAGTTGGCTTTATAACTGGAGAAATCTAGGGTTTAATGAAATTCCTAGCTTTGTGAAGCGATCTTGTTCCAATAATGAAGAAGGGATGGAGCGATAGAAGTTTTGAGAATTCAAGAGAAGGTCACGGCGTTGCTATGTACACCAAGCCTCGAGGTCACAATGCAATAGAGCTGCTAAACGATCCGACCAGAAAGGCAGCCTGAGGCGGAGGGAAAAATACGAGGTACTTTATTGCTTAGTCTAGCTTTTATGGAAGCAGTATTTCCAAGAGTGGTTAAAGCAAGAAGCCCGGTATCTTTGGTTTCATATTCATGAGTATAATAAGTCAATTTGTAATCTTTTTAAATATGGACCAGATTCGGGGTCATACCAGATTCGTGGTCATATTAGGCCAATGTGTGCCTTGGATCCAGTATATAGAGCAAAGCTGGGAGCCTTGCTCGGGGTTAGTGCGTGACTGATCAACAACCTAAACTTAGTTTTTAAAATAAAAATGGATATCCAATTCTAATCATTGCTTATCAGGAAACTCAATTCCATATATTATTTCAGTTGATCATTGTTTAATCTCAGTGTTATCATTTTGACTTGCTGAGCTAATTAACTCACTCTTGCGAATCTGTTTATGTTCTTTTCTAGTGAAAAAGGAAATTGGTGGTAGCGAGGATCCCAAGACAAGTGCGCGAGCTAGGTTTCCAGGTTGAAATGGAATAAGCTAGCAGATGATGTTTTGTTTTAGTTGTGTTGATAGTTTGTAATAAAGTTTACTTCAGTTGTAAGATAAATAAATTGGGATTTGGTACGTTTGTAATATAAATAAGGTTATGTCTTGTAGGCATACTTTAAACTGCTTCGATCCGTGGAATATGGTAAGTAGGGTCATTGCATATCTATTGTTATATTCATAAATAGGTATATATATGGTGTGTGTGTGTGTGTTGTGGACCCAAACCTTTGGCCCGAGTTTGGAGGGCGTCACAGTTGTCCCACCTTAACTTCAAGACCACAAATGAGCCGGGAAGAAAATATTTGGTAAGAGGTATTCCTCAAGTGGAATTCTCAAAATATGGATTGTGTCATGCATGTCAGAAAGGAAAGCAGATCAAGGCATCATTCAGAAAGAAGCTTGATTCAACAATTGAAGAACCTTAGTAACTACTGCATATGGACTTATTTGGACCAGTCAATGTATTGTCCATCTCAAGGAAAACATATTGTCTAGTAATTGTGGATGATTTCTCAAAGTTCTCTTAGATATATTTTCTCAAATCCAAAGATAATGCTAGTGAAATCATCATAAATCACATAAGACAAGTCAACAGTCATCCTGATTTCAAAGTAAGAAGGATCGGGAGTGACAATGGAACTAAGTTCAAGAATTCTGTGATGAGATCAATTTGTGAAGAGAATAGGATCATGCATGAATTTTGTAATATCCCATATTTTCAAATATTACTATTATTATTATTTGAAATTGTTTACGTGATTTTATATGAATATAGTGAATTATCTGGTAATTAGAGTTGATATTTTGGATATTTATATGTGATATTCTGTGAGTATTCTAATTTTTATATGTCCAGCATAAAATATAGATAATTGTGATATTTTTCCGGTAATTTTTGGGCTGTTATATGGTTTTATAATGATTTACGGATTTATTAATTATTTTCTGAGTAATTACAAAATTATTTTATAAAGCCGGAAATCGTCCAACTTCAACTATTTTTACGTTTTTACAACCCGAAACTCTTCCAAAAACTCCTTCCTAACCTAATCTGGTAATTCTGGACATTTTTCGTGTTTTAACTTTTTCGATCCGAATTACAGTTTCACCTGTGCGCGTCCCGACGCAAAAGTTTCGATACGATAATCATTTCGATAGATCAATAAAACCCGTATTCTCGAGATACGGGATATTTTACATTATTTTCTCATAGGGTGTTTTATAAGAAGTTCGGTTTTGATAATTATCCGATGCTGATATTAAATTGTATCATTTTTATAGTTACTTAGCAGCTAAGTAATCTATTTTCGGATCATTTTACAGTTACTTAGCGGCTAAGCAACAAATTTATCGATTCAATATGATCCAACGCGTACCAATATTCTATAAGTACAAATGGCTATTTATTTATTATTAATTATTATTAAAAATCAGATTTTATTTTATTTTTCAGAAAATCAGAAAATTCTCGAATATTTGTTCTTGAGCTTGTGAAGACCAAACACTGATTTTGGAGTGACCTGAGAAGCAAAACCTATCATGTTTGTAATCAAATCGAAGCTCTCAATCTGTTCTATATGATTTCATCATCAAAATCATCTGAGGATTGGTAATGTTTAAATTCAATTTTTAGGGTTCTTGATCGAATTTGGGGATTTTAGATTGTGATGTTTTTGGATGTTTTTGATGATTTTAATAGTTTCTCCATGTCATGTATAATCGATTCATATGGTTTTTATATACGTTCTATTACTAGACTAGTTGGGTCGAGTTCAGGAGTTTTGCTAAGATTTTGAATCCATTTTCCGGCCATGTCGTTGATGTTTTGTGTTTAAGGTTCCTAGGGATTCATTACAGAGGTTGTGAGCTTTAAATTCGCCGGATTTTGATCGGGAACCGAATTCCCGAGACGATGGCTTGATTCTGAGAGTGCTGTCGGATAGGGGAAGATCTGGGGAGTATTTTGGCACCAAAACTGATCAGTTTGGTGTTGTGTAGGCCAGGGAGAGGTTGCCGGAAAGGTGCCGGAACTCGGCACCGGTTTTTGGGTTTTCCAGATTCTGGTGGCCGTGTTCTTCCTTTTCCGGTCACCGTCCCCAAACCCCCGCCCTTTGATCCCATTTCCCTTTCCTGATTTCCAAAAAGCTGTTTTTGATAATTTCTTTTATTTTAATTCAAAATTCAAAATTCTTTTTCTTATTTACAAAATTCATTTAGTTTACTTTTTACTTATTATTTTAAATTCTAAAAATCATTTATTTAATTATTTAAAATTCCAAAAATTTATTTCTGTTATTATTTTCAAAAATCCATATTTGTTTTAATTATTTATAATTTATTTTAATTAATTATTTATAGGTTTAATTAATTAGTTAATTCATTTAATCAATTAATTTTATTTATAAATAGTTAAATAAAATACAATTATTTATAGTTAATTTAAATAAATTCTAAAAATTATTTTTAAGCTTTTAAAAATTATATTTTGGTATTTAAAAATCAATTAATATTATTTTTAATTGATTTATTTTCATTTAATTCTTATTTTATTTGTAGAAAATAAACCGTTCGTCCTTTTAATACGAAACGAACGCGTACAGACTCAGAAAAATATTTTGCTTTCATTAAAAATACTTTTGAGACCCAAATTCTTTTGTTTTGAAAGGTCGCTTATTTTACGAATCATTTTTAGTCGATTTTTTATCGATAAATCATATTCTTGACCCGCTTTCAGTTTTAAACGTATTGAGTCAGACCTTTTGGTGAACCGAGTCATATGTGATATGAATTATGTGATACTTGAGTTATGTGCTTATGTGTTATGTGAATTACATGCGTACATGGGTCAAGATTCTTGTGTTGTCTGTTGCAATTATGTGTGGGCTATCATATGGGTAGACGATAGGATTTTGACGCGCAGTTCGTCGAGTAATTATCGTTTAGACGGTTAAAAGGTTATTTTCTAATTATAGATGCGATTCTTTCAAGACGATCAGGACCGGATGAAGTGGATAAAGGCTAAAGTTGAATAGTATGGAATATTGGGTTGCAGCACTACATGAGCAGCTGACCAAAGGATTAGTAGAAAAAAGACGGTGATGCTTTGAGACGAAATGTCAGAATAAATACATCTTTGCGAGTGTGACTAATTGCTAAATCTCAAAGGCAAGTATTTCTATCATCACTTATTGTTCAAGTGATATATATTTTGAATCCTATCATGCAAGTATTGCTTTCCCTATTTTCAGTTCAGAATAGGTAAATGTTTTCCATATCGCTGAATTAAATGCTTATTATGTAAATACTCTTCTGCTATTCTATGTTCAGAATAGCTAAGTGATTTTAATTATCAAATGAAAGGATTTATAAATGTTTTGGGTTTTGAGTAAATGAGTTGGTTTTGCGAGTATTCCTACCCAAGTAAATAGGGCAATAAAAGTTTATAAGGATGTCGATTATTATGACCCCTTTTAATAAAATGTTTTTAAGATTGAATGGTTATGTAAGAGGTCGTGGCAGCGGTCCAACGGAGATTTAGGTATTATACAGGATATAATACCATTAGGCCGATATGTGCCTTGGGTGCCCCATTTGTTTAGTTGGATATGCTTCGGCATACCGGTGTTGCTCCGCGGCTGATCATCGGCTGCAACACACCGTCGTTCGAGGATTCAAATCTAAATTATTATATTGCTTTTGATGATCTTATAAGGAATGATTTATTAAGTATTTTGTTTTCGGATAAAAGATGAAATGCAGTTTTGATTCAGTTTCTGATTTTGTGGATACTTAGTTTGTTGTTAAATATCAAAGGTGATATTAGTACAGATGATTGGTGTTGACTTCCATATGGGATGTTGTGAGCATCAAAGTTCGTAATAATATCTAATTTGATATGATAACAAAATAAGTATTAATATCAAGAGTTCAGTTTTGAATAAAGTTTGTGATACATTCTATAATCATTGTTTCATGTTGCTGTTGTTTACGATATTTCCGTAAACACTATTTTACGAGTTTTATTCTCGTCAAGATCCAAAGTATTGCTGAAGCATTTCGCTCGAAAATATCAAAAAAAGAGTTTTGAGTACAGTGAAAAAGAATTATCCGATTCTTTGATAAATTTTCTGATTCAGCAATTACAATTTCAAATGTTCTGCTCTAACGCAAATGTCAGTTTTGTATCAAAATGACCATATATATATATTACAATGATCTTGCTGAGCATTTCTTTCGCTCATACTTGCCTGTTTTCAAATCTAACCTCCAGTGAGGATTAGCTTGCGTTGTTTAGCCGCGTAACTCAAGGAAGCAAAGAAGAAGCTTTTAGAAGGAGGTTGATCCAGGGTTTGCGAACTAGTGTAAGTTCTCTTTGTAAAGTTGTTTATATTATATTATATTATACTTGTGTTATTTTATAGTTGGGCCTACTATACTTCTTTTCGAAGTTATAATAGTGGGTTAAGTTTTGAGATTGAGAATTGTTGAAATAGTTTTAAAAGAAAGTGAAAATTTATTTATGGAATTTGGATATCTTGTTTCTAGAACTGTAACCTTAAAAGATCTTGGATTAGTTTGGGGTCATAGATGATAAATATCTTCCGCTGGCATTTATTTATTAATTTAACAGGTTATTTTGGATTGAGGTTTTAGAGTGACGACCAAATCTCCTGACCCCGGATTTGGGGGCGTTACAGGTTGATATAAGAGCTGAGGTTATAGTAAACTAGAAACAAGAGTGTGTAGGAGTGTGTAGGAGTGTGTATAGCTATGTGAGGACGCTTGAGCTCATATCGAGTTCCTGTTGGACTATTGAATATAATACCAACGAGTAAGCTAAGATAGGCGCATTCTTTTGAGATGATTGTGCTGAGCTGGATGGAACTCCGGGAAGCTGCAAACTTTTATTGTGGAATCTTCCGAGACTACGATTCGATAACGATGGAGATTATCGATATCCCTGGAACATGAAGAAGTGTCTGGAAGCGGATAAAGAGTCAAAAGAAGAGTTCAAATAGAAGATAAGTATTAAGACTTTGGCAATACCTTCTCTTTCTATAATTTCTTTTGATCTCTCTCAAAAAGAGGTATATGTTAGAGGATACATTCCCTAACACTCCTTTAATCATTTTATGCCAGAATTTTGTTCTCTGGATTTCATTCTCTCCAGAAATATCAACTTTGAAATCTTTTCAGTTTTATTCATTTGATTTTGAATTCCTTTGATATTCTTTTATTCTGACTGAGATGAACAATCCTACTCATAGGGGATACACGGTATACCCGTCCGTGTGATAGGAGTTGGATGGTACGCCATCACTTGTGTGTGTTGTGAATACAGGAAGGTTAACAACCTTTAGTAGTGTCTTGATCTTGGCACGCAACACCAAGTTCATTTGATCATATTGATTTCTCAGTTATTCTCTTATTTCAACAATAATTTTTCACAAATTCATATTTTGGTCCCGTTATGACATGAAATTCTCTTCTCTTTGAAATTCCATGATTTTATCATCTCAAATATTCGAAGGTATGCCAATAAGGTTAAGATGAGTTATCTTTGTCAAGTCTAAATAAGGCTATGTGATGGGATTATCACTAACAACAGTGGATTGTAATGCAGATATAATAGCAGTGGCGTTAATGAAGTCAGTATGTTTCTTTATTTCTCTCTATATTTATCTCTATCTCTCTTTCTCTTTCTGTTCTCTATCTTTCTCTCTATTCTTCTTTCTCTCGATCAATACAAGTGATTTTATTGAGGAATTGGTCAAAAGATGTGGATGGAACAATGTTGCAGAGTGAAGTTTCCGTGGTAACTGAGTGGTATAAGGAATTGCAGAGTCATTAGAAATTTTGAGAAAAGTTGTGTTTGCAAGATTGGGAAGTTGGTAACAAAACCCTTAGTGCTTTCTTCCGCTGATTCCGAGGATGGAATCCTTATATGGGGGTAGATTGTAATATCCCATATTTTCAGATATTATTATTATTATTTGAAATTGTTTACATGATTTTATATGAATTTGGTAAATTATCTGGTAATTAGAGTTGATGTTTTGGATATTTATATGTGATATTCAGTGAGTATTCTAATTTTTATATGTCCAGCATAAAATATAGATAATTGTGATATTTTCCGATAATTTTTGGGCTGTTATATGATTTTATAATGATTTACGGATTTATTAATCATTTTCAGAGTAATTACAAAATTATTTCATAAAGCCGGGAATCGTCCAACTTCAACTGTTTTTACGTTTTTACAACCCGAAACTCTTCCGAAAAATCCTTCCTAACCTAATCTGGTAATTTCGGACATTTTCTGTGTTTTAACTTTTTCGATCCGGATTACGGTTTCACCTGTGTGCGTCCTGACGCAAAATTTTCGATACGATAATCAGTTCGGTAGATCAATAAAACCCGTATTCTCGAGAGACGGGATATTTTACATTATTTTCTCATAGGGTGTTTTATAAGAAGTTCGGTTTTGATAATTATCCGATGCTGATATTAAATTGTATCATTTTTATAGTTACTTAGCGGCTAAGTAATCTATTTTCAGATCGTTTTGCAGTTACTTAGCGGCTAAGCAACAAATTTATCGATCCAATATGATCCAACGCGTGCCAATATTCTATAAGTATAAATGGCTTTTTATTTATTATTAATTATTATTAAAAATCAGATTTTATTTTATTTTTCAAAAAATCAGAAAATTCTCTAATATTTGTTCTTGAGCATGTGAAGATCAAACACTGATTTTAGAGTGATCTGAGAAGCAAAACCTATCATGTTTGTAATCAAATCGAAGTTCTCAATCTGTTCTATATGATTTCATCATCAAAATCATCTGGGATTGGTAATTTTTAAATTCAATTTTTAGGGTTCTTGATCGAATTTGGGGATTTTAGATTGTAGTGTTTTTGGATGTTTTTGATGATTTTAATAGTTTAACCATGTCATGTATAATCGATTCATATGGTTTTTATATACATTCTATTACTAGACTTGTTGGGTCGAGTTCAGGAGTTTTGCTCAGATTTTGAATCCATTTTCCGGCCATGTCGTTGACGTTTTGTGTTTAAGGTTGCTGGGGATTCATTACAGAGGTTGTGGGAATTAAATTGGCATATAGATCACTAAATATTGTTACGTTTTTGTCGATATCTATGTTTCGCCGGAAGTAATGCTTGAGGTCGCCGGATTATGATCGGGAACCGAGTTCCCAAGACGATGTCTTGATTCTGAGAGTGTTGTCAGATAGGGGAAGATCTGGGGAGTATTTTGGCACCAAAACTGATCAGTTTGGTTTTGTGTAGGCCGGGGAAAGGTTGCCGGAAAGGTGCCGGAACTTGGCACCGGTTTCTGGGTTTTCCAGATTCCGGTGGCCGTGTTCTTCCTTTTCCGGTCACCGTCCCCAAACCCCCGCCTTTTGATCCCATTTGCCCTTTCCTGATTTTCAAAAAGCTGTTTCTGATAATTTCTTTTATTTTAATTCAAAATTCAAAATTCTTTTTCTTATTTACAAAATTCATTTAGTTTACTTTTTTCTTATTATTTTAAATTCTAAAAATCATTTATTTAATTATTTTAAATTCCAAAAATTTATTTCTGTTATTATTTTCAAAAATCCATATTTATTTTAATTATTTATAATTTATTTTAATTAATTATTTATAGGTTTAATTAATTGGTTAATTCATTTAATCAATTAATTTTCTATATAAATAGTTAAATAAAATATAATTATTTATAATTAATTCAAATAAATCCTAATTTTTTTTAAGCTTTTAAAAATTATATTTTGGTATTTAGAAATCAATTAATATTATTATTAATTGATTTATTTTCATTTTATTCTTATTTTATTTGTAGAAAATAAATCGTTCCTCCGTTTAATACGAAAAGAACACGTACAGACTCAGAAAAATATTTTGCTTTCATTAAAAATACTTTCGAGACCCAAATTCTTTTGTTTCGAAAGGGCGCTTATTTTACGAATCATTTTGAGTCGATTTTTTTTATCGATAAATCATATTCTTGACCCGCTTTCAGTTTTAAACGTATTGAGTCAGACCTTTTGGTGAACCGAGTCATATGTGATATGAATTATGTGATACATGAGTTATGTGCTTATGTGTTATATGAATTACGTGCGTACATGGGTCAAGATTCTTGTGTTGTCTATTGCAATTATATGTGGGCTATCGTATGGGTAGACGATAGGATTTTGACGCGCAGTTCGTCGAGTAATTATCGTTTAGACGGTTAAAAGGTTATTTTCTAATTATAGATGCGATTCTTTCATGACGATCAGGACCGGATGAAGTGGATAAAGGCTAAATTTGAATAGTATGGAATATTGGGTTGTAGCACTGCATGAGCAGCAGACCAAAGGATTAGTAGAATAAAGACGGTGATGCTTTGAGACATAATGTCAGAATAAATGCGTCTTTGCGAGTGTGACTAACTGCTAAATCTCAAAGGCAAGTATTTCTATCATCACTTATTGTTCAAGTGATATATATTTTGAATCCTGTCATTCAAGTATTGTTTTCCCTATTCTCAGTTCTGAATAGGTAAATATTTTACATATCGCTGAATTAAATGCTTATTATGTAAATACTCTTCTGCTATTCTATATTCAGAATAGCTAAGTGATTTTAATTATCAAATGAATGGATTTATAAATGTTTTGGTTTTGAGAAAATGAGTTGGTTTTGCGAGTATTCTTGCCCAAGTAAATGGGGGAATAAAAGTTTAAAAGGGTGTCGATTATTATGACCCCTTTAAATAAAATGTTTTTAAGATTGGATGGTTGCGTAAGAGGCCGTGGAGGCGGTCCAGTGGAGATTTAGGTATTATACAGAATATTATACCTTTAGGCCGATTGTGTCTTGGGTGCCCCATTTGTTTAGTTGGATATGCTTCGGCATACCGGTGTTGCTCCGCGGCTGGCGGCAACACACCGTCGTTCGAAGATTCCAATCTAAATTATTATATTGCTTTTGATAATCTTATAAGGAATGATTTATTAAGTATTTTGTTTTCGGATAAAAGATGAAATGCAATTTTGATTCAGTTTCTGATTTTGTGGATACTTAGTTTGTTGTTAACTATCAAAGGTGGTATTAGTACAGATGATTGGTGTTGACTTCAGTATGGGATGTTGGAAGCATCAAAGTTTGTAGTAATATCTAATTTGATATGATAACAAAATGAGTATTAATATCATGAGTTCGGTTTTGAATAAAGTTTGTGATACATTCCATAATCATTGTTTCATGTAGCTGTTGTTTACGATATTTTCGTAAACACTGTTTTACGAGTTTTATTCTCGTCAAGATCTAAAGTATTGCCGAAGCATTTCGCTCGAAAATATCAAAAAAAAGAGTTTTGAGTACAGTGAAAAACAATTAACCGATTCTTTAATAAATTTTCTGTTTCAGCAATTACGATTTCAAATGTTCTGCTCTAACACAGATGTCGGTTTTATATCAAAACGACCATATATATATTACAATGATCTTGCTGAGCATTTCTTTCGCTCATACTTGCCTGTTTTCAAATCAAACCTCCAGTGAGGATTAGCTTGCGTTATTTAGCCGCGTAATTCAAGGAAGCAAAGAATAAGCTTTTGGAAGGTGGTTTGTCCAGGGTTTGTGAACTAGTGTATGTTCTCTTGTGTAAAGTTGTTTATATTATATTATATTATACTTGTGTTATTTTATAGTTGGGCCTAGTATACTTCTTTTCGAATTATACTAGTGGGTTAAATTTTGAGATTGAGAATTGTTGAAAAGAGTTTTAAAAGAAAGTGAAATTTTATTTGTGGAATTTGGATATCTTGTTTCTAGAATTGTAACCTTAAAAGATCTTGGATTAGTTTGGGGTCATAGATGATAAATATCTTCCGCTAACATTTATTTATTAATTTAACAGGTTATTTTAGATTAAGGTTTCATAGTGACGACCAAATCCCCTGACCCCGGATTTGGGAGCGTTATAAATTTTCAGCAGCAAGAACTCCACAACAAATTGGAGTGGTGGAAAAAAGAACATATCTCTTATTGAAGCTGTAAGAACAATGCTGGAAGAGTCAAAGTTACCAACATATTTTTGGGCAGAAGCTATAAATACTGCATGCTACACTCATAATATTTCTTTGGTAAATCAAGCAAAATACATGACACCCTACCAATTGTTCAAGAACAGGAAGCCAACACTAAACTTTCTTCATGTCTTTGGCTATAAATGCTATATCTTAAGGAATCAAACTAATCAAAATGGAAAGTTTGATGTCAAAGCTGATGAAGGCATCTTTGTTGGATATGTAGTTGGAAAAGTATATAGAGTCTACAATCTCAGAACCAACATCGTTATGGAATCTGTACATGTTGTGTTTGATGATAAAAAGATTGAATAACTGCATGATGGAGATTTCCATGAAAGTCTCAAATTTGATAATGTTGAGTGATTTGTAAAGATAGTGATGATGAAAGTGATCAAGAACCAATATCTAAGGATAGTGCAAAAAAGTCTACAACTAATGAAGCACATAATTTAATATCTGTCGAAAGACCAAGTGCATCATCCGTTGAAAGACAATCTGCATCATCCGTCGAAAGGCAAAGAACAACATCCGTTGATCCATCAATAGGAGCTGAAAATCAAGTAAGATCATAATCATAAAGAACCACAACTTCTAATTAAAGATCCACAAACTCAGGGGAGTTTCTTCCAATCAAAACTCTGTCACATATCAAGACAATAATGATGCCTCTTCATCTAGAGCTAATCTACCTCAATAGAGAAAATGGAGTAGAGATCACCCATTTGAATTAATCATTGGTGATATATCTTCAAGGGTGCAAACAAGAAAAGCAACTCAAGAAGAATGTCTCTATAGCAGCTTTCTATCTCAGGAAAAACCTAAAAGGGTAGAGGAAGCTATGTTGGATCCTGATTGGGTTTTAGCTATGTAGGAGGAGCTAAACCAATTTAAAAGGAATAAAGTATGGAAGCTGGTACCCAAGCCTAAAGGAAAGAATCCTATTGACACCAAGTGGGTATTTATAAAGAAGATGGATAAAAATGGCATAGTAGTCAGGAACAAAGTTAGATTGGTTGCTAAGGGCTATTGTCGACAAGAAGGAATATATTTTGATGAAACTTTTGCTCCTGTTGCAAGACTTGAAGCCATCAGAATTTTCTTAGCCTATGCAGCCCATGCCAATTTTAAGGTCTATCAAATGGATGTCAAAAGTGCTTTTCTGAATGGAGATTTTGAGGAGGAAGTTTATGTCAGTCAGCCTCCTGGTTTTAAAGATCCAAGAATATGTCTACTATCTTTTGAAAGCACTTTATGGACTGAAGCAAGCACCTAGAGTCTGGTATGACACTTTGTCAAAGTTTCCCTTAGAAAATTATTTCGCCAGAGGTACTGTTGATAAAACTTTATTCTTTAGAAATGTTAATGGCTCTAGTATAATTGTTCAAATTTATGTAGATGATATTATATTTGGCTCTACAGATGAAAAACTTTGCAAAAAGTTTACCAAACTGATGCAAAGTAAATATGTGGGAGAACTAACTGACTTTCTTGGTTTACAATTTAAGAAAGTTAGTGATGGAATATTCATTAATCAAACCAAATATATTTATGATCTTTTGAAGAAGTTTGACTTAATGGATTGCACATCTGTAAAAACTCTCATGGCCACTTTAAACTTGAACTAAACACTACTGAAAAGTTTGTGGATATTTCAAGTCATAGAGGAATGGTTGGTTCACTTTTATATTTAAACAGCCAGTAGGCCAGATATAATGTTTACTAATTGTCTTTGTGCTTGATTTCAGGCTGATCCTAGAGAATCTCAGTTAATAGCTATTAAGAGAATTTTCAGATATCTCAAAAGAACACCAAAACTTGGCATTGGTATCCTAGAGATTCTGATTTTGATCTAACTGGTTATTTAGATGCAGATTATGCAGGTTGTAAAATTGATAGAAAAAGTACAAGAAGAACCTGTTAATTTCTAGGAAATAAGCTAGTATCATGGTTCAGTAAAAAGCAAAATTCAATTTCTACTTCTACAGTTGAAGATGAATATATTGTTGCTGGTAGTTGTTGTGCACAGATTTTATGGAAGAAAACTCAACTATTGGACTATGGTCTGCAGTGGATAAGATTCCTATTTTCTGTGATAACACAAATGCCATTGCAATCACTAAAAATCCCGTACAACATTCAAGGACCAAGCACATTGACATCAAGTACCATTTTATTAGAGAGCATATTATGAATGATACTGTGGAACTTCATTTTGTTCCAAGTGAAAAACAACTTGCAGACATCTTTACCAAACTACTTCATGAATCTACCTTTACTAGGTTAGTAAGTAAGTTAGGTATGCTTAATTACTCCTAATCTATTTTGATGTCGAAGCATGTTGATATGCCTCCAGGGTGAAAGTTGATATTTCCTGTCAAAGATAAAATTTTGGTTTAAGTCAGAATTTATATCTCGACGAATGTTCATTACCCGTTGAAAATGACTATCCGTTGAATCTTATCATCCGTCGAAGTATCAATTATTACTCTGGGTACTTTTATCATTATCCGTCGAATTCCACTCAATCTTAGCCGTTAATTTTAAGCATTTTCCGTCGAATTTACTTACAACATGTATGTATATTTCAATGGATAATCTTAGAATTGTGATAGTTTTCTTTATTTTTAAACGGCTATTTTGGGCTAATTTGATTGGTTACTTTATTTTACTTTTTACTTTTTGACAGTTTACTTTTGAGAAAGTATATAAGCTAATTTCATTTCTATTCTTTACTTCTATCTTTCTCAAGCAATTTTCCTAACTCTTTCTTCTCTCTACAAATTACTTTCATTCTCAGCAATGTCACCAGTAGTCAAGATCATGTCCCAATATGGGTTTATGTATAAAAAGAACAACTTCGTCGTACTAGTGAATAAGGAGATTGCTGCTTCTGAAGATTACCACAAAATGATGGATTTCATTCAAAGTTTTAAACTGATGTATGCTATGTTAGAGTCTCCTGTTATCTACTATGAAGTGGTTGAAGAGATATGGACCACTACTATTTACAACTCAAGTGACAAAAGCATTACCTTCACTCTCAAAGGTACAAATTACTGCATAAGCAGTGATATAATTCGTGCATGTTTTCAATTGCCTGAGAATAATACACTAACTCCACACACATACACATATATAAGTTCTATGCTCAGTTCTATAGGCTATGCTTTTGACCCCACCAAGCTAGGTGATGTTAGAAGAAAAGGCCTCAGAAAGGAGTGAAGCTTTCTCTTTTATTCTTTTATTAAAGTATTTTCTGGAAAAATTAGTAATTTTGATGCTGTGACTTACTCACTTGTAAACATGTTATATATGCTTCTTAGTGATAAGTATCATAACTTTAGTGAGTCTGTCTTAGTGAAAAGATCTAAAAAGATATATTATGCTAGATTCTTTATGTTACTGGCTAACTTTGTTTCTGAAGATCTTATCATTGAGAACCCAACCAACAAGCTTGATTGTTGGGTTCAAGAAAGAAGGGTTATTGCTGACTTGAACAGCACAAACAACCTCAGTGAGGTTCCCCTTGTATACATGCCAATCATGGAACAACCTCAGGTAATCAGGTAAATGTCTCTGTCCCTACTACTTCTCAACCACCTATCTCTTTGCAATCAACTGTGGCCATGACACCTGTGGTAGTGACCAAACAAGTGCTTCGGTTGAACAATCCTGACATGATTTTGATCGATTTATGGCATCAAATCTAGTCGTGTAAGTACTCAAATCAAAGGTTTTGATCTGTTCTTTCCGTTTATGATATCAATTTCATGTTTTACTTAATAAATTTTTTATTTAGAATTCTAGGGTTCATGTCTGATTTGGGGGATTTTGATTCTAGGGTTATTAGATTAATTTGATGATTAGAATAGCTTTGTATGATGATTTGCAGTCGATTTATGCTAGTTAATTGAACAGACGATTCCTGGATAGTGAAGTTCGATTATTAGGGTTTATATGAATATTTTTTTAATCGTTTTTAAGTTTGAATGATTTTTGGTCCACTAGATGTTAGGGCTTTGACTGTAGATGTTTCAAGCTTTGATTTGAGCTATTAAAATCAAAGTTTAATGTATAGATGGAGAAAAATGATAGTTGGCCGGAGTTTGGTTTGATTTGGCCGGAGAAGTTGATAAAGGGATGATTCTGGTCAGTTTTGCCTGGGAATAGATTGCCATAGTTGTTTGAAATTTAAACCACTCAAAAACAACACCAAACGGTATTGATTTGGGGCTGTATCGAAGTCACTAGAGTCCGGGGAACTCGCCGGATTCTGGGCAAATCCCGGCAAGTTCATCCCGACCCGAGAAGTTCTTCGGGACCCGGTTGTAACCCGTTTTGCAACCCGGTTTTGATCTGTTTTGTCAGAAATCCATTTTCTGTAAAATGTTTCTGGAATTTTTTTTAATATAAATTAGAAAAATCAGTTTTATTTATTTTATAAATTATTTAATTAATTGATTTATTTTATAAATAAATCTGAAATATTTTCTAAAAATCAGAATTATCTATTTCTTTAATAATTTATTATTAATTTATTATTTATTAATTAATTAAAAATGATTAATTGTTTTGATAATTAATCAATTTATTTTCAATAAATCATAATAAATTTATTTTAATTCCAAAAATTATGGAAAAATCATTTTTAATTCTAATTTTTCCTAGTAATTATTTAAAAATATTTTTGAGGTTCAATTATTTGAATAATTAATTATATTGAATAATAAATTGATTTATTCATATTTATTGAACAATAATTGAACCATTTATCCAATTTAAACGAAATGAAAGCCCTTCGACTTCGAAAAATTATCTATTTTCAATAAAAATAGTTTTAAATCCTAATTTCTTTTGGAAGCGAGTCGGCTTTCGATATTTATTTACTTATAGACCCTATTACTTATAGAGACGAGTCCAATAAATTCTGAAAATTAGAAAACGAGCCAGATGTTGTTCGATAATGTGAATAGTGATTCAATTTCAATTCTAAATATTATTTTTAAGCCTAAAATGACTATGTGAGTTATGTGATATGTGAATTACGTAGTTAATCAAGTTCTAATTATTAGTAATTATTATACGAATCAATTATAAACGTACGGGTAGACGATAAGGGCTACGTGAAGTCGGTTTGAGACGCGATTGAGATACAAGTTCACTGGATTAGCATCTTTCTCTGATAGATACGAAGCCAACAAGGCGGACCGATCCAGTGTTAGAGAACTGTGAGATACTTATGGTAAATCGCGAACCAGGCAAGCTTTTCCCCTATTCTAAATTCAGAATAGTGAATTGCTTTCTCTTATTCAGATTCTCATCGCAGTAAAACAGTGATAATTCATGTTCACATACACTGATACACAATTATTATTCCTTTGTTCATATTTCATTTCGATTCCTAATTTCTCTTGATTCACTGTATACTCTATTCATATTCCAATAGATTATACATATATATTCTTATATATTCTAATGTTGGGATACATCAAAGCATACTGATTATTCTGGTTGCTCATCTGTGGACTGGATGGTGATGGTTAGGATAAGGTATACACTTCCTATAGATCGAGAATTAACCGGATCCTTATTTTGTGTTGTTGAGCCTGGGTACCCAACTGGATCTATACATAGAGGTATAGATTTGCACTGTATCCTGACTGATCAGCAGGATATATGTGCGAACTTGTGTCCAGTCTAATTTATTGATACTTGCCAATAGTGGCCTTCGTGCCCTCTTGCAGAAATACATAGTTACCAATACAATTAGATTACCGATTGATTTAGCTTTTTCATAATATTTTTATATATTGTGGACTTGTTGAACGAATTTTGGCTCACCCCCTTTGTTGTTATTCACCTTATTTGTTTTCAGTCAAGAAAGAGAATGAAACCTATCCGAACTCGCATGGTAAAGAAGCGTGTCAAGCAGCGGGATCCTCTAATACCAAAAGTCTTAATCTCGATCCAGGAAGAGAGCTTTGAGCTACCTGAGCAGGTTAATGTAGACAGATGTGGTGTGAGTTTGAATAAAAATGAATTTAGTTTAAAATTTGTTTCGATAATGGTTTGTAATAAAGAGAGTTCTATGAGATTTTAAATTTGTTTTGTAATAAAGATAGTGTGTTGTTCTTGTCTTCATACCTCAACTTGAAAACATCCTGGATAAATGTAAAAGGGTTAGATATAATGTTGCATAATTGTTATACATGTTTGTATTATATTAGAGATTATCAAGTAACCCCAGATCCAGACCCTTGATTTGGAGGGCGTTACATCATTGATTATTTTAAATTTATTCAAAATAAATTTTTAACAGTATTTTTAATTAATCAGTGTTGCCTCGTATGGCTGGCGTTGCAAGAGAATATTATTTCTGTTGTAGGTTCGATGTCAAGGATCTTCCATTGAAGGACAATGAAGAAGTTAGAAGAAGAAAAGAAGCTAGAATAGATAGATTATTTAGGGTTTTAATTTTAAATTTCTAAGAAAATCTTGTATTCTACTTCTTAATTATGAATGAAATTATTCTATCTTCTTTTGCTTCATTAAATGACTTTTTGATTACTTTCTTATATGTGTGCTTGAATGTTCTTAAATGCTAAATCCAAATCAGTACTGCATGCTAAATATCAGATATTTTTCATTGTGCATGTGAATAAACTAATATTTGTTTGAGTTCATGTGACACTTCAGTACAAATTGAGCACTACAGGAAGTCACTGTTGTTAAAGAAGAAAATTTAAGAAAGATTTAATTTTTAACCACTAAGAGTTATAATATTTGAGTGTTTCTTACGGTTCATAATCTATTGAGACTTTTTTTTTCTGATCAAGAACATTGTCAACACTCAATCTCAAATTTCATATATCTTATATCATAAATTTGTTTTTACAACTAAAACAATTGAATTCTTTTCTCAAATGTTTCCAAAAATCAAGTAACATAATTCTTGAATTATGTTCACCACTCATAAACAACATTTAGTTGGTTAGAGACTACTTGCTGAGGTAGATCTTGAGGATACTAACAGAGACACAGAGGTTTCATCAGTTTTTACTGAAGACTCTATGAGAGTTTTCTTTAAAACACATTCAAGTGTTAGTTCTTTGCAAGAAGAACAAAGGTTTGAGATCATGGTACATGACAGTAACCTGATCAAAGCCTCTCCAATTTAAATGGAGGTTCTCATTAATGATGAACAACAACCGTCATAATCACAGTATATATTGTGAGCCTAATTATGAATTCACAATGTATAAATAATGGTGTTACTTTTTCATCATTTATTTACTGATTTAGTTCTTTCAGCATTTATAGTATGTTTTTTATGAAATAAATCATGTTGACATGATTACATCTAGACCTTAGTTAAGGACTACCTCTAGTTGTATGATCACATATCACCCTTCTTTAGCCACCTCTTATTTCTATGAGACAATATTTCTGAGCCCTTTTCTGTGAGATGTGTGAAAAGATTTAGAGAAAAACAGAATTTAAGAGAGGCAGGATCCTTCCTGGCAAAAGGAGAGGTAGATGAGAGATAGGATTTAGTAATCCTTGTGAGGAAGCTCTGACTATTAAAAGTCATGAGATGTGTGGTGTGAGGAGTAGTGAGACTACTATAAAAGAATAGAGAGATTAAGGTTTAATTTGCTATATGTTTGCAGATGCTCAGAGTACTCAAGGAACATATGCTGAACATTAGTCTGTTGAATATTAGGACAATTCTGATGTATCAAAGGCTATTCCATACATTCTACCATTCCACCACATGAGATACTTTCTTGCAGTCCATACATTCTACTATTCCACCACATGAGATAATCCCTATTTTTATTGAAAAATAGTCCATTCATTCTTCTTTTCCATCACTTGAAGAAATCCATTTATTGTTGAAGATGTAGTAGCACAACAGTCCTTTCATAAAGATTCATCCATCAGAATCACCACAACATTCTACAGGACCTAATCTCCTAAAAGTTAATCTTGAAGCTCCAATTTATTTATCTACTTTGCTTGAAGATGTGGAGATAACTACGGAAGGTGTGGAAGCTTCTGAAGTCACTGGACTATTTTTTCATTCTATTATGCATACTGAAGCTGATGATAAAATTCAAAAACTAGAGCAAGATCCAGCTGATATTGAAGAATCTAATGATGGTAAAAAAAAACTCATGTATCTAATGTTATGTTAGATCTTGAGAATGATCTTTTCTTTCCTGAAGATATGCCTATGCATGTTAGACAACAAAAAATGTAAGAGTTAGATGCTAAGAAGAAGCAAGATTATTCTAATAATCTCTGGAATGTTTATTGGAAAGATTATACATATCCTATTTCCAGAACACATGCAGTTGAACATCTGGAAATATCAGAACAGAAGATTACAAATCTTGAACACACAACTCATGAAGTAACTACTACTCAAATTAATCAGATTAAAGAATCATTGATTGCTTCAAAGCTGATTACTCATCAGGAAATTCAGAAACAAATTTCACCAATAGTTGCCAGACAAACTGCAATTGAAGCCAGTCAAGCTAGATTGGAAACTCATCAAGCTCAAATGTTGTTAGGACGTTAACATACGCTAATAATACACACAAGTATACACGTTTGCAAGTAGTATAAGATTTAGATCAAATTCGTTCCCACAGAGACTCTTTGGTTAATTTAAGAATATGCACATATACAACAATGATATGGTTATTATCCAATGCTAAGACAAATAACAAGTCGAGATTGTTTATAACAAAGAAATAAACTAACAATTATAACTAAGAGAGCAAGAATGGTTGAATTAATATATATGACAAATATGGGAACTTGACTTCATTAAATACTTCATTCAATAGCCTTTTCATTCTTAACTTTAGCAGGTAATGGTGATGACACTAATCAGATAACACGAAACTGATAAATGCCAACTTTCGTTGTGCAAATACCATACTACCAGACATCCACAAAAGAGATAGAAGTTGAATAGACACCAATTATATTGAGGCCCTATATGTCTATAGAATTTGACAACATACCGGTTTAATGCTCAAGTTATCCCTCGCGATTACATAGAGCAAGTAAGATGGTTAAAATTACCTACGCAACATTCATAACAATAACACATGAACCTATGCTAGCATGGCAAGTTCTAAACCCTTAAATTCACTTTCGCTTCATTAAAGTTTAACGCACTATCTTATAAGTTCGCGACGCCCACAAGACGAATAAGCGCAACCAAAACTAGGTTATCATACAATCACCACACACTGAGGCATCGAAACAAATTAACTAAAGAAATCCATAAATAAATCCGTTAGAACCCCACAATAATGATTAGCCCATAATCAGACTCATCATCAACATAGGTTCCGATGAAAGCATGGTATAATAAACGCAATTTTTATACTTAATAAAACTAAGTATGAAACAAAAGTAAAGGTTCAAGAATAAGAAAATTAGCATCCAAAGTTATAACATAAAATAAAGAATCACAAGAATAAACTAGATCTTCTTCGCCTTGCTTGAATTGTGCTCTACCGTCTTCTTACACCTTCTCCTTAGCTCTGGTATGCCTCCTCTTGAAAAACGACCTTTATTTATGTATATATAGCAGCCCATGCATAGTAGAAGTGCATCCAATCAAAAGCCCACAAGAATCAGGATTTTAAATTCACGACCAGGCGCAGCCGCGTGAAAGACTAGCGCGGGAGCCTTGTGTTTCTTTTCCTCGGGCGCAGGCGCGTGCTATGATGGCGCGAGCGCGCCGACCTTCTGGAAAAAACTTCTTTTTCTTCTTTTCTTGCTGCAATGAGTTTGTCTTCACGAGTCTTTATTCCTTAGACACCATCCTAACACCATATTAGCATCAAATCAATGCTAATTCACCTGAATTCCAGATTAATGTCTGAAATGCAAATATAACTAGAAAACACATTAAAACACCAATAACTTGAGTACAAAAATAATAATTTAAAGCTTAATTGAGCGTTATAAAGCGTCATAAATTCCACTCAACATACCCCCCAAACTTGAATCGATGCTTGTCATCAAGCATAAACAGACTCAAAGAGTAAGAAATAAAAATGTATGAATGTAACTAAATGAATGCAACGATCCTCATAGAATAGCTAACCAATCAACAAGCGACATCTCAATAAATGCAATTATTCGCATAAGATCAATCAAACCTTACAAATCAACTTATAAACCAGAGATGTGTGTGTGCAATGCTTACATATATACTATCATAACTAGATCAATAATCATGACTCACTACTCATCAAAGAAATTACAAGGTTATATATAGAATAAAAGCTAGACTCAAAATAACTTATAACACTTCAATTTTTATACCAGAGATTTACATGGATTCACACTTATAGTCACAACACAAAACAACACAAATATGCTTATTTGATCTTGTAATGAGTGAGGTCCACAAAAGACTTATACAATAATACCCATGTAGCGAGCGTTAGGTTAGCGGATTCCAGACTATAAAAAGCCTTAGGTCACTAGGCACAAAGTCCCCTAAGAACTTAATAACTCGAGTACTACAGAGCCCACTCTTGATCAATTATACATAACACTTATTTTTTTCTTTTTTTCTTTTTTATTTTTCTTTTCTTCACAAATTTCTGAACGAGTGCATTTCGCTCCATCTCGTTCAACCCTAGACTACTCATATAAAATAAGCTGGCTACTAGCCATTTGACACCTAACCACAACAACTAGCAATGAAATCTAATTTTCTCCAATTTTTAAATATCCATGTTAATATATTATTAAGAGAATATCCTAAATTCTAAATATAAACAAGCGATTAAACCTCGACAAACCAATAAACCATGACCATGATCTAGCACTCTAGCAACCTATAAGACTTAGTGAAATACAATTGTCTCTAGCATGCAAATCAACTTGATAAGACTTAACATCACTAAATACAACATCTTTACACTAGAATCAATATTACAAATCAATCGGAAAAATCATCTAAGGGATCAGGTTATAAAAACTATATGAACAAACTATCATAAAACTACAAAAATTAAAAAAAACTACTATATGGAAAATATGCAACTATATGAACTAAACTAGCATGAATATGCAAACTACATGCGACACACACAAAATACATATTCCTTAACTACTACCCCCAAACTTAAAATATTCATTGTCCTCAATAAAGGTAATAGCAAGGAATCAGGCATACCTAATCCGAACCAGGATCATCACCCTCAAAGGGTGGAGTGTCAGGAGTGTCTGGAGGTTGATACACCGAATCCTCACCGAATACTGGCCACTGAATGTCAACTCCTGTGGCTCTGAAAGCAGTCCCCAATGCCTAGGTCAGATCATGTGCAAACCTGCTATGGATGTCATGCATAGCATCCATCCTCCTAGTTAGACGCCTATACTGCATCGAACTCAAACCAGTATTGCCCGGTCCTGCTGCTGCTGCGATCTCGAAGGACCAGCCTCCTCTCCCAACTGAGCTCTCCAAGCTGCTCTCCTTGCATGCTGCGTCCCACCAGCAAAAGTCTGATCCGCTGGCCTTCCACCTGGCAGATGCTCATATGAATAACCAAGACCCTTAGGGTCGGGCTTCCCACCATACCACTCAGTCATGTTCAACAACATTGAACTATCAGTCAGAGCAGTAGAGAGCTGCAACTACTCATATGCGGGCCAACGAACTCCAACCGCCGCGCATAACTTCGTCGCAATGGACGCATAGGGTATCGAACATGTAGTACTCCCTCGTAAGAACTTCAGAATACCCTGATGGATCACCATCCCAAGATCCACATAATCAACCTGCAGAATACCCCACAACAACCGTGCATGCTCCACAGTAATCTCATGTACATGGGAAGATGGAATGATATTAGCATAAATAAAAGAATTCCATGCACATGCGAACCTGTTCATGCATGAAGTAGGGAAAGTAGTATACTCGTTTGTGCCCTTCTTGAACTTCCAATGCGTCTCAGGCACGCACAGGGTAGCAATAATCAAATCCAAATTAACCTCCTCCGGAGTCTTCTCGTTCTAGTTATCCTGATCCTCCTTCTTCTCTGGTTGTTCAATCACCCTTCGAATTGTCTCAGCACTGTAGTCCACCGTCATCCCCCTCACCATAGTGAACCCGCTCTTGTCCACCTTAGAAGTAGAATAAAACTCACGCACCACACTCATGGGCACAACAAAGGGTGTCTCTCAGAAAACCACCCAGCCCAACTCGAAGATCATCTCCAATAACTTACCATCTTTCCCTGATGGCAAAAAACCACGCTCCTTGTCTATAGGCTTCGAAAGCAGCCTCACACCACCTGTACTCGAAGAATTGGTGGTACTGCTGCTAACTTGAGTTCGCTGTCTTTTTGGTGCCATTGAGATTGAAAGAGATTGAGAGAATATGAGTTTGTAAGAGAGATTGTGTGTTTGAGAGTTTTGAGAAGTGATGGAGAAGTTTGTGTATATATAGGGGATGGGAAGAGAATTAATTATGGAAAAGGAGTGGGAATTGATTATGGGAATAATAGGGTTGATTTGGAGAGGGAAATTTGGGATGTGGAAGAGTAAAAATCAGGTGGGATATGATTTTCTATTAAAAACCCCGATTTTCTCTTCAAAAACTGACTTAAAGTTTTTTTTTGAATCAGGGACCCGGCGCGGCCGTGCGCTGTCTTGGTACCGCAGCGCCCAGTTTTTGGAGTTTCAGCACGGCCGCGCGCTAGGTCAGGGTGGGCGCGCCCAGTTACTGGAAAAACAGCGCGGCCGCGCCGTGCTACTGAAGTTGTCCCTGATTTTTTTTTATTTTTCTGAATTTTTTGTGTTTTTCTCTTTTCTATTTGCTTCCCCTACCTACTAATGTACAACAAACTTGGGTTGCCTCCTAAGAAGTGCTTGGTTTATGTAGTTAGTTTGACGTAGAATCTCGAGATCAAGTGGAGAATAAAATGGCACTAACCACCTCACGGTTTTCCATATCCCTATAGTAATGCTTCCACCTCTAACATTTACCTTGAATGCTTGGCCTCGATCATTCTCAAAAATCTCCACAGCTGCATGCGGAAACACAGTTTTGATTATGAAAGGCCCTGACCATCTTGACTTCAATTTTCCAGGAAAAAGACGAAGACAAGAGTTAAACATTAGAACTTGTTGTCCCGGCACAGATGACTTAAGCACTAAACCTCTGTCATGCAACCTCTTGACTTTCTCCTTGTACATTTTGTTGTTTTCAATTGAAGTCCAATAGAACTTGTTGACTCGTCAAGTTCATTCAATTGAAGTATTCTCTTCTTACCAGCTGCATCCAAATCAAGGTTTAACTTCTTCAAAGCCCAATATGCTTTATGCTCAAGCTCCACAGGAAAATGACACACCTTACCATAAACCAGCTGAAAGGAGGCATTCCCAATGGAGTCTTGAATGTTGTTCTGTATGCCCAAACAGCTTCATCCAGCTTCAAAGACCAATCCTTCCTTCACGGACACACAACTTTCTCTAAGATACGCTTGATCTCCCTGTTAGACACCTCTAGTTGGCCATTAGTCTACGGATGGTAGGCTGTTGCAATTCGATGATTCACATTCGCTTCTTGCCTCCAGTGGGCTCATTACTTACTACGGTCTTCCTCATGCTTTCTTCAACTTTTATATACTTCCCTGCCCTCTCCTGGAGCTACAACATGTTTTCAAGGGGGCGTTTGGCCAAGGACATCTTAAAAAACTCATCCCTAGTTCCTTGTTGCAGTGCTATCATGGCTACCTTATCATCAAGATCTAGGACTTTTAAAGCCTCCTTTGTGAAACGATTCAGGTAATCTCTCAAGGATTCCTTCGCTCCCTGCACAATACTCATAAGAGATGCTGAACTTTTCTCATGGACTCTCCCACTGATAAACTGCTTAATAAAAGCCTGACTTAACTCTCTGAACGACCCAATGGAGTTTGGGGGGCAAGCGACTATACCACCTCTGAGCCATACCCGACAGGGTTTGAGGGAAGGCCCGACACTTAATAGCGTCATTCACGGGTTGCAGCAGCAGTGCATTAGAGAACATTCTCACATGATTAGCGGGATCTCCCGTGCCATCATAGGTTTTGATAGTTGGTATCTTGAACTTCCTTGAGATATGGGCATTCATTATTTCTTCCGTGAAGGGCGGAGTAGGATCATCAGGATCTCTAAGGGGAAGAAGATTGCTCGGATCAGTCCTTGATTGAAAGTAATGGACCACAATCCAGAAAGGAAAGAGATAATAAGAAGAGGAAAGTGTTTCATCAGAAGGAGAGGTCAAAATCAAGGTACCGACAAGATATAAACATGAAGAGAATTCAATTCCAAAAAGGAAGGAATGCACAGAAGAAAGGGGAAGTGGACAAGAGACAAGATAATAAAGGAAACCATCAGGAGAATTAGGGTCAAGCAAATGATGACAAACAACCCAGGGTCGAATGTAGGCATTTTAGGAAGAAGCATTCGGGTATTTGCAACAAGCTCAACATGACTTGTTATCGATGTAATCAGAAGGGACATTTGGCCAATGAGTGTAAGTTGCAGAAACCTGGAGTAAGATGCTACAAGTGCAGAAAAGTTGGACATATCGCCAAGGAGTGCAGGTCACTCGGATTAATCAAAAGCATGGTGAATATAGCAAGCACAAGCACCGCAGCACCACCAGAATTGTTGGCATTACCTCCACCACCTACAGTGACTCCACAAGCATCAACAAGGACTTTTAATCTGAAAATGAAGGATGTTGTTCAGAATTCCGAGGTGATAGCAGGTAAGCTTTGATAAACAATATTGAAGCTAAAGTATTGATTGATTCAGGAGCTACAAGGTCTGTTATATCAGAAACTTTTGCTAATAGATTAAACTGTAATAAGAAGAATATGAGTGAAGTGATGAACATAGTAATTTCCAATCAAGAAAAGATACACGTGAGTTAATTTTTCCCTCAATGTGCCTCTTGTGAATATCTGCTTATGAAGAAAATTAAGCACCACTTTCGCATCATTTGTCGGCAAATCCTTGACTTCCACCCATTTCGACACATAATCGACCGCCAACAAGATATCTTGATTATTACAAGATGAGAAAAATGGCCCCATGAAGTCTATTCCCCACACATCGAAGACTTCAACCTCGAGAAGCACATTAAGAGGCATCTCATCCGTTTTAGACATATTACCCACACGCTGACATCGATCACACTTCAAAACAAATTGATGCGCATCCTTAAACAATGTAGGCCAGAAGAATCCCGCTTGAAGGACACGAGCTGGTGTCTTCTCTCCACCGTAGTGGCCTCCATAAACAGTTGAATGATAGTCTCGCAAGATTCCCCCCGTTTCGCTATACGGAATACATCTCCTGATGATTTGGTCAGCTCCTTGCCTAAACAGATATGGTTCATCCCACATGTACAATTTCAACTCATAAAAAAATTTCTTCATTTGAGCGTATGACAAGTCAGGAGGCATGAAATTACTCACAAGGTAGTTCACAATATCTGCAAACCACAGTTCTTCCTCTTACACTCCAAACAACTGCTCATCGGGAAAAGACTCATTTATCAATATCTTATCTAGTAAAGTTGCACTTGAATCTTCCAAACGAGATAGATGATCAATGACGTGATTCTCAGTACCCTTTATGTCCTTGATCTCCAACTCAAATTCCTGAAGCAAAATAACACATCTAATCAATCTAGGCTTCGAGTCTTTCTTCGAGACGAGATATCGAATTGCAGCGTGATCAGTGAAAACTGTCACCGTCGTCCCAAGCAGATAAGATCGAAACTTCTCAAAACCGTAGACAATGGCCAGAAGTTCTTTCTCAGTAGTAGTATAATTCAGTTGAGCACCATTTAGGGTCTTACTAGCATAGTAGACCACATGAAATATGTTGTTCTTTCTCTGCCCAAGCACTGCTCCAACTGTATAATCACTTGCATCCCACATCAACTCAAAAGGTTCATTCCAATCATATGCAGTGATGATAGGTGCCGTGATTAAACTCTTCTTCAAGAACACAAAAGCAGCTAGGCACTTGTCATCAAACTTGAACGGGACATCCTTCTCAAGAAGATTGCACAAAGGTTTAGAAATTTTTGAGAAGTCCTTAATGAACCGCCTGTATATACCCGCATTACCAAGAAAACTATGAACTCCCTTGACAGAAATTATTGGAGGAAGATTTTCAATGACCCCCACCTTGGCTTTGTCCACCTCAAGACCCTTACTAGAGGCCTTATGACCAAGAATAATGCCTTGTCTCACCATAAAGTGACATTTCTCCCAATTGAGAACTAGATTGGTCTTAACACACCTTTTAAGAACGTTGCCAAGATTCTGCAAGCACTCAGCAAATGAATCACCAAACACAGAGAAACCGTCCATGAATACCTCCACATTCTGACCAATCATGTCAGAGAAGATAGCCATCATACATCTCTGAAATGTGGAAGGTGCCCCACTTAAGCCAAAAGAAACGCTTCTAAAGGCGAAAGTACCAAATGGACAAGTGAAAGTAGTCTTCTCTTGATCTTCTGGAGCAATGCAAATCTGATTATAGCCCGAATAGCCATCCAGAAGATAGTAGTACTAATGCCCAACTAATATGTCAAGAATCTGATCAATATTCAGAAGAAGGAAGTAATCTTTTCTCGTGGCCTTGTTCAGCTTCCCGTAATCCATGCAAACTCTCCACCCCGTGACTGTTCGACTAGGAATGAGCTCGTTCTTCTCATTAGAAAAGACTATGATACCTCCTTTCTTTGGTACACACTGAACTGAACTCACCCAAGAACTGTCAGAAATGGGATAGATGATCCCTGCATCCAGCCACTTAAGGATTTCCTTCTTCACAATTTCCTTCATGATGGGATTGAACCTTATTTGTTTCTCAATAGTAGGCTTGCTACCTTCCTCTAGCATAATTTTATGCATAAAATGCGAAGGGCTGATTCCCTAATATCTGTTATCGTCCATCCAATTGCCGATTTGAACTCTCTCAGAATTCTTAAGAGTTTTTCCTCATCACTACCTGAAAGGTCAGATGCAATAACAACTGGCAAAGTAGATGCATCACCTACAAAAGCATACCTTAAGTGTTCAGGTAAAGGTTTAAGCTCAAGTGTAGGAGCTTCCTCAATAGATGGCTTGAGGCGCTTAGGAGATTTGTTCAGCTCCTCCATTCCAAGTGATTCAAAAGGCATATCCATCTTCCTTTTCCAGGGAGAAGCATTTAGATATTGTAACTGCTCATCCCCTTCATCATCTTCGCTACCAAAATCCAACAACCAGAGTTCCCCAACAAGGCCTTTTCTAAGCCATCAGACCTTAACAATTGATCAAGTTCTGAAGTAACCACAAAATCGACCAACTCCACCTTAAGGCACTCCTCATTTTCCATAGGGAACTTCATAGCATTGAACACATTAAAAGTAACATCCTGATCTAGCACTCTCATGGTAAGCTCACCCTTCTGCACATCAATCAAGGTTCAGCCAGTCGCCAAGAAAGGTCTTCCCATGATTATGGGAATCTTCTTATCCTCCTCGAAATCAAGAATTACAAAATCAGCAGAAAATATGAGTTTATCCACCTTGAACAAAACATCCTCAATAATGCCTCGGTGATAAGTAATAGAACGATTGGCCAACTGCAAAGTCATATAAGTAGGCTTTGGATCCTGTAAGTCCAACTCTTTGAAGATTGACAACGACATCATATTGATGCTAGCTCACAAGTCACATAAGCATTCAGAAAAATTTTTAAGTCGGTTTTTAAGAGAAAAACGGGGTTTTTAATAGAAAAGCAATTCCCACCCGATTTTTACTCTTCCACATATCAAATTTCCCTCTCCAAATCAAACCCATTATATTCCCATTGTTCCTATAATCAATTCCCACTCCTTTTCCATAACTAATTCTCTCCCCATCCCCTATATATACACACACTTATACATAAACTTGTCCATCACTTCTCAAAACTCTCAAACACCCAATATCTCTTACAAACTCATATTCTCTCAATCTCTTTCAATCTCAATGGCACCAAAAAGACAGTGAACTCAAGTTAGCAGCAGTACCACCGATTCTTTGAGTGTAGTGGTGTGAGGCCTAGGCTTTTGACTCCCAAGGATGAGGCGGAGTATGTGAGGATGCTTTCAAAGCCTATAGCCAAGGAGCATGGTTTTCTGCCATTAGGGAAAGATGGTAAGTTGTTGGAGATGATCTTGGAGATGGGCTGGGTGGTTTTCTGTGAGACACCCGCTGCTGTGCCCATAAGTGTGGTACAAGAGTTTTATGCTAATGCTAAGGCAGATAAGAACGGGTTCATTGTGGTAAGGGGGATGACGGTGGACTACAGTACTGAGGAAATTAAAAGGGTGGTTGAGCAGCCAAAGAAGAATGAGGATCAGGATAACTGGAACGAGAAGACTCCGGAGGAGTTTAACTTGGATTAGATTGTTGCTACCCTGTGCGTGCCTGAAACGTAATGGAAGTTCAAGAAGGACACAAACGAGTATACCACGTTCCCTGCTTCATGCATGAACAGGTTCACACGTGCATGGAATTCTTTTATTTGTGCTAATATCATGCCATCTTTTCATGTGCATGAGGATACTGTGGAGCGTTCACGGTTGTTGTGGAGTAATCTGTAGGGGGATTATGTGGATCTTGGGATGGTGATCCATCAGGGTATTCTGAGGTTCTTGCGAGGGAGTACTACGGGTTCGATACCCTATGCGTCCATTATGACGAAGTTGTTCATGGCGGTTGGAGTTTGTTGGCCCGCACATGAGCAGCTGCAGCTCCCTAGTGCTCCAATTGACAGTTCGACGTTGTTGAACATGACTGAGTGGTATGGTGGGAAGCCCAATCCTAAGGGGCTTGGTTATTCATATAATCATCTACCAGGTTGAAGGCCAACAGATCATACTTTTGTTGGTGGGACGCAACATGCAAGGAGAGCAGTTTAGAGAGCTTAGTTGGGAGAGGAGGCTGGTCTTTCGGGATTACAGCAGCAGCAGGAGGAAGCACCGGGTAGTGCTGGTTTGAGTTCGACCCAGTATAGGCGTCTAGCTAGGAGGATGGATGTTATGCTTGACATCCATAGCAGGTTTGCAAATGATCTCACCCAGGCATTCGGGACTGCTTTCAGAGCCACATAAGTTGACATCCAGTGGCCAGTATTCGATGAGGATTCGGTGTATCAACCTCCGGACACTCCACCCCTTGAGGGTGATGATCATGGTTCAGATTAGGTATGCATGATTCCTTGCTATTACCTTCACTAGGGACAGTGAATATTTTAAGTTTGGGGGTAGTAGTTAAGGAGTATGTGTTTTGTTTAAGTCACATGTAGTTTGCATATTCATACTAGTTTAGTTCATATAGTTGCATATTTTCCTTTAGTAGTTTTTTTTAATTTTTGTAGTTTTTATGATAGTTTGTTCATATAGTTTTTATAACATGATCCCTTAGATGATTTTTCCGATTGATTTGTGATGTTGATGCTAGTGTAGTGATGTCGTATTTAGTGATGTTAAGTCTTATCAAGTTGATTTGTATGCTAGAGATAATTATATTTCACTAAGTCTTATAGGTTGCTTGAGTGCTAGATCATGGTCATGGTTTATTGGTTTGTCGAGGTTTAATCACTTGTTTATATATAGAATTTAGGATATTCTCTTAATAATAAATTAACATGGATATTTAAAATTGGAAAAAATTGGATTTCATTGCTAGTTGTTGGGGCTAGGTGTCAAATGGCTATAGCCAGCTCATTTTATATGAGTAATCTAGATTTGAACGAGATGGAGCGAAACACACTCGTTCAGAAATTTGTGAAGAAAAAAAAAGGAAAAAAAGGAAAAAAAAGAGAAAAAATATGTGTTTATGCATAATTGATCACAAGTGGGCTCCTAAGGCTTTTTATAGTATGGGATCCGATAACCTAACGCTCGCTATATGGGTATTATTGTGTAAGTCTTTTATGGACCTCACTCATTGCACGATCAAATAAGCATATTTGTGTTGTTTTGTGTTGTGAATAAAAGCGTCAATCCATGTAAATCTCCGGTATAAAAATGGAAGTGCTATAAGTTATTTTGAGCTTTTATTCTATTTATAACCTTGTGATTGCTTTGATGAGTAGTGAGTCATGATTATTGATCTACTTGCGATAGTATATATGTAAGAATTTGCACACACGCACGTCTCTGGTTTATAAGTAAATTTTATTATTTGATTGATCTTATGTGAATAATTGCATTTATTGAGATGTCGCTTGTTGATTGGTTAGTTATTCTATGCGGATCGTTACATTCATTTAGTTGCATTCAAGCATTTATATTTCTTGCTCTTTGAGTCCATTTATGCTTGAGGATAAGCATCGATTCAAGTTTGGGGGTATGTTGAGTGGCATTTATGACACTTTATAACGCTCCATTAAGCTTCGAATTGGTGTTTGTGTACTCAAGTTATTGGTTTTTAATGTGTTTTCTAGTTGTATTTGCATTTCAGGCATTAATTTGGAATTCAGGTGAATTAACATTGATTTGATGCTAATATGGTGTTAGGATGGTGTCCAAGGAATAAAGACACGTGAAGACCAACTCATTGCAGCAAGAAAAGAAGAAAAAGTAAGTTTTGTCCAGAAGGTCGGCGCGCCCGCCCTATCATAGCGCGTGCCTCTGCCCAAGGAACATAAACACAGCGCGCCCGTGCTGGTCAAGCGCGCGGCCGCGCTAGGTCGTGAATTTAGAATCCTGATTCTTGTGGGCCTTTGATTGGATTGACTTCTTCTATGCATGGGTTGCTATATATACATAAATAAAGGCCATTTTTCAAGAGGAGATGTACCAGAGCTAAGGAGAAGGTGTAAGAAGACCATAGAGCACAGTTCAACCAAGGCGAAGAAGTTCTAGTTTATTCTTGTGATTCTTCGTTTTAAGTTGTAACTTTGGATGCTACTTTTCTTATTCTTGAACCTTTACTTTTGTTTTGTACTTGGTTTTATTAAGTATAAAGACTACATTTATTATACCATGCTTTCATCAGAACCCACGTTGATGATGAGTCCGATTATGGGTTAATCGTTTTCGTGGGGTTCTAACGGATTTATTTATGGATTTCCATAGTTAATTTATTTTGATGCCTTAGTGTGTGGTGATTGTATGATAACCTAGTTTTGGTTGCGCTTATTCATCTTGTGGGCGTCGCAAACTTAGAAGATAGTGTGTTAATCTTTAATGAAGCGAAAGTGAATTTAAGGGTTTAGAACTTGCCATGCTAGCATATGTTCATGTGTTATTGTTATTCATGATGCGTAGGTAATTTTAACCATCTTACTTGCCCTATGTAATCGCGAGGGATAACTTGTACATTAAACCATTATGTTGTCAAATTCTATTGGCATATAAGGTCTCAATATAATTTGTGTCTATTCAGCTTCTATCTCTTTTGTGGATGTCTGGTAGTATGCTATTCGCACAACGAAAGTTGGCGTTTATCAGTTTCGTGTTATCTATTTAGTGTCATCACCATTACATGTTAAGGTTAAGAATGGAAAGGCTATTGAATGAATTATTTAATGAATTTAGGATCCCATGTTTGTCTTAGAATTGGATAATAACCATATCATTGTTGCATAGGTGCATATTCTTAAATTAACCAAAGAGTCTTTGTGGGAATGAATTTTGTCACGCCTCAAACATTTACAAAAGACAATATACGAGTAATTATATTAGTTAACAAAAGGAAGTAAATACATCTGAATCCTAGATCTTTACAGTTTAGGGTTTGGAACAACCCAACACTTTTAACTATTACAACCTGATTCCAATATCGAGTCCTCACACATAAAATCACTAACTACCTGAGCTCGAACATACAAATCGGCATCACAAGTCTTACACGTTGTTTGCTTGAATCTAACCATATCTGCTAGCTGTAATATCAGGGTAAGCAAGTAGTGTGCCAAATGCTCAACAAGCGCTATAATATACATAAACAAGAATAATACATTAACAATGGAATTGAAAGATTCAACAATATTGTATCAAGAGATAAACTTTTAGGATGATGGCATCTTTTATTGTAATAAAACCATTCAAAACCATTTCCTTATCAAAAATCATTTTATGACGCTACGGATTACAGCCGGTGATCAGCCGCGAAGTAATCCCGAACCTCGCTGGGTTCTAGAACATTAATGGGATCCCTAGGAAACTTTTAAGCCTACAAATTAAGAGCGGAAAGGACTTGCGTCTTAGTCCAGATCCACTATCTAAAGAAAATATTTGTCCCCCTTTGGGACTGGAAATCCAAATTTTAACTTTTTATTTTAAAAACTGATGCCAAGTGACGGTTAATTTCTTAAACAGTGAGCATCTTTATTAAGGGTTCTAGATCAACTTTGAAGCACAGGGAATAGGTCCACTAAATTTCAAGGCCATGATCAACTAGACTATACTTTATCAAGGGAATTGCAAGGTGTCTATTCAACTTCTATCTCTTTTGTGGATGTCTGGTAGTATGATATCCGTACAATGAAAGTTGGCGTTTATCAGTTTCGTATTATCTGATTAGTGTCATCACCATTACATGCTAAGGTTAAGAACGGAAAGGCTATTGAATGGATTATTTAATGAAGTTAGGATCCCATGTTTTTCATATATATTAATTCAACCATTCTTGTTCTCTTAGTTATATTTGTTAGTTTAATTCTTAGTTATAAACAATCTCAACTTGTTATTTGTCTTAGCATTGGATAATAACCATATCATTGTTTCATGGGTGCATATTCTTAAATTAACCAAAGAGTGTCTATGGGAACGCATTTGATCTAAATCTTATACTACTTGCGAACGCGTATACTTGTGTGTATTATTAACGCGTGTTAATGTCCTAACAAGTTTTTGGCGCCGCTGCCGGGAGTTCGCAGTTTTCGTTGTCATGAGGGTTTTCACAGGCGGTTCATTAAGGACTTCTAAAAAATTTCTAAACCTTTGTGCAATCTTCTTGAGAAGGATATCCCTTTCAAGTTTGATGATGAGTGCCTAGCTGCTTTTTAGTTCTTAAAGAAGAGTTTAATCACGGCATCTGTCATAACTGCACCTGATTGGAATGAACCTTTTGAGATGATGTGCGATGCAAGTGACTATGCAGTTGGAGCAGTTCTTGGGCAAAGAAAGAACAACATATTTCATGTGGTCTACTATGCTAGTAAGATCCTAAATGGCGCTTAACTGAATTATACTACTACTGAGAAAGAACTTCCGGCCATTGTCTACGGTTTTGAGAAGTTTCGATCTTATCTTCTTGGGATGAAGGTGACATTTTTCACTAATCATGCTGCAATTCGATATCTCGTCTCGAAGAAAGACTCGAAGCCTAGATTGATTAGATGGGTTCTTTTGCTTCAGAAATTTGAGTTCGAGATCAAGGACAGAAAGGGTACTGAGAATCAAGTCGTTGACCATCTCTCTCATTTTGAAGATTGAAGTGCAAGAGGAAGAATCGTGGTTTGCAGACATTGTAAACTACCTTGTGAGTAATGTCATGCCTCTCACCTTGTCGTACGCTTAAAGGAAGAAATTTCTTCAGGTGAAGTAGTACATGTGGGATGAACCATATCTGTTTAGGCAAGTTGCTGACCAAATCATCAGGAGATGTATTCCGTATAGCCAAATGGGGGAAATCTTGCGAGACTGTCATTTAACTATTTATGGAGGCCACTACAGTGGAGAGAAGACAGCTGCTCGTGTCCTTCACGCGATATTCTTCTAGCCTACATTATTTAAGGATGCACATCAATTTATTTTGAAGTGTGATCGATGCCAACGTGTGGGTAATATGTCTAAAAGGGATGAGATGCCTCTTAATGTGCTTCTTGAGGTTGAAGTATTCGATGTGTGGTGAATAGACTTCATGGGGCAATTTATCTCATCATGCAATAATCAACATATCTTGTTGGCGGTCGATTATGTGTCGAAATGGGTGAAAGTCAAGGCTTTTCCGATAAATGATGCGAAGGTGGTGCTTAATTTTCTTCATAAGTAGATATTCACAAGATTTGGGACTCTAAGAGTCATAATCAATGATGAGGGATCGCATTTCTGCAATCGCAAATTTACATCTATGATGCAAAGGTATAATGTGAATCATCGAATTGCAACAGCCTACCATCCACAAACTAATGGGCATGCAGAGGTGTCTAACATGGATATCAAGCGTATCTTAGAGAAAGTTGTGTGTCCGTCAAGGAAGGATTGGTCTTTGAAGATGGATGAAGTTGTTTGGGCATACTGAACAACATTCAAGACTCCATTGGGAATGTCGCCATTTCATCTGGTTTATGGTAAGAGGTGTCATTTTCCTATGGAGCTCGAGCATAAAGCATATTGGGCTTTGAAGAAGTTGAACCTTGATTTGGATGCAGCTGGTAAAAAGAGAATGCTTCAATTCAATGAACTAGACGAGTTTCAGCTTCAAGCGTATGAAAAGAACAAAATGGACAAGGAGAAAGTCAAACTTTTTCTACTTATTACACTTGGTTTATATATCACCACGTTACATGTTAAAAAGACAAACTAATTAGACAAAATGTTTCTTAGTCTAATTACATGCTACTTCATTTCTCTATCCAGCATCTTTGAATATCTTCAAGTTAGCATGTAAAGGGAAATGCTTCTTTGTTCTCTAAAACCTGTAAACAGGCTGCCACATTCCATTTGCATCTAATCAACCTATGTGACTGTCAAGTCACTATCAACTGCAATTTAAATTTAAACATCCGTTGAAACTTCATTGGATCATCCGTTGAAACTGTGTTGAATCATCTGTTGAAGCTTCACTAAATCATCTATTGAATGTGACTTGGGTCATCCATCGAAACCTTGTAAAATCATCCATTGAAAGTCTTCTATAGTAATTAACTCTATTTCACTTATGCAAAATTACAAAGCATCTAATATTTACAATTGGCCAACCTATTTTGCATATCAAACTAGTAGTCAACATGACTTTGAATATCCTACAACTTCTAGATCTTTAAAGTATAGTAGAATGCGGAAATGTGTTACAAGGCTTATTGATACATAAACTACTCTCTCAAAGGATGTTAAAGTGATCATCCATTCAAAGCTACAAAACCACTACATTAAATCTATTAAGGTGTTTTATTTAACTTATCATCAAGTACACAACATATTCCTTATGATAGGATTACCTCTTTTCTTGATCTACTAATTTCTACAGCACTGGCTACCTCTAATTCCAATTCCAAGGTTCATATTTGAACCTGAACTTACATCTTAGTAAGCTCTTGAACTTACAAAGTCACTGCAAACCTCTATTCCCTACGAAAGGACCTTGCACTCCGACCGTACTTATGCAAAACTTCACACAAATTACACTAGCTTAGTTTTCCTAAGATTAACATGAACCTGTGAAAAACCTATAGACTCATATTTTCATATGAAACTATCTGTCCAGGTTCATAGACCCACATAAACCTAATCCAGGAATCAAGTATCTACTCAGATTCATCCATTACCCATATTTCAATAGATATATATTTTGCATAAGTAATGCCTTACCACCCAAAGGGAATCATGTATCCTAAAGCATCTTGGGTCTTTCCATGTAAAAACCATACATTTTTTGTGAATCTACCATACACAATTCCATCCAGGTACGCAATTTATTGCGTACATCCTACCTAATCCAAGAATTATATTAATTTTAAATTTTTATTTTATTTTCACAACATTTGTTTAATAAACCAAGATTATTTTAAGTTATGTGTAACTAGTCACACCTCTATATATTATCCATATCAAGAGCATAAACCTTTATCCATTATAACATGCATTCAAACAAGTCATATATTTAAGAATAATTACCATAAATTGAAAATCTACCAGATTATCGTAGCCAATTCATATGTCCATGAGGTACGTTCCCACGTACTCTTCACATATAATCCATATATGATTATAAATAATGGTACACAAGCTTTTGCGTAAATTCTCATGTATAGTCCATGTAATAACCCCAATTTTTGGAATTTTGAAACCCTAGTGAATAGTACTTTTATTTCAAAACCCTAATGAATAGTAAAATTTTGCTGATTATGAAACATTATCAGACGACCATATATAGGAGTTCTTTTATGAAAATTCTAAGTACGCATTAGTGTCCAGTAATAAATTTGAGTGTATGTAAAGGTCGTCACAATTCGAAAATGAGCACTTTGATTTTTCTTAAAAATCCACCAGACACTGAAGGAATTAAGTATAAAGTGTTAAGATTGAAGGAATTGAATCCATGAATTATAAAAGAGGATAATTAAAGGAATAATAAATATTGAGAAGGTTTTAGGGAAACCTCAACAATAAGATCACATATATGTTTTCTCGAACGAGTAAACAAGATTAAATGATGAATGAATAACGTAATAAAGGGAAGCCAAATGAGGAAGAAATACTTGTTACCGTTAAAATAGCAAGGAGTGAAATATTTGGAGCATCAATGTGAAACCAAATTAAGGGATCAAGCTTGATGACATCATTAGTAACCTTATTAGTCACACTTAGAAAGAGGATGAGGTAATCAAGTTGATGCAAGCACTTTATTAAAGTAACCAAGAGATATTTGCCAAGTAAAACCACATTATTGTTGACCAACCAAGCAAAGAAACCCCCCTTTTTGGAAAAGCTTGCTCTCGGCTTCATCAAGAAAAAGGAATAAAAAAAACTCAAAGTTCAAGCTTGGCTCCTTCATTAATCCCAAGGTAATTACCATGGCTCCTTGATGATATAACTTAGATATCCTAGAAGTTTGAGCTTCAAAATCCAAGCCTAGCTAGTCCAAATAAATCATCAAAGATGATGATGAATAGTGAATGAATAGTAACTAAAATTTGTTTTCTTGATTTTTATGAAAGATTAGGTTGATTAAGCATAAATCAAGGTTCTTAGAGGCTATACAAGCTCTAATCTTGTGGTAAAAAGCTCCAAGGAAGGTATAAAGATCTTGAACCCTTAGAACTCAGTTGGTTTAATAAGGTTTTAAGCATGTTATGATAGTTGTTGGAGTATTCTAGGATTTGGTATGATTAGTGATATGATTTGGATGAGTTTAGGGTTGATTATTGTCATTGGTTTATCATGTATTATGCTTAGTGTTAAAGATGTTGTTCTTGGATGATTTGACTTAGAATTGGTTGGGTTGTTGTAGGTTGATTTGACAATGTTTCATAAATTTGGAAATCGTTAGTTTATAGCTGTCATAATGCCCGATTTTACAGTACCCCTGTTAGTGTGTAACTTTAGAGTCCGAAACCCCCTTGTTGGACATCACCACTGTCTTGATTAGTTATTTCAGGTTTTAGGCTTCATTTTTGTATATAGATCGCATTAATCGTATGTACGGTTTTGGAGAAACATTTATTTTAAGTAACGGCATTTCGCGAAACCACCCCGACTTTGCGTGTAACTTTGAAACTATTTTTCAGGCCCCAAAAAGACTTGGTGGATCATGAAAATTTTATGTAAAGTGTTAAAGGAAGTTAGTAAGGTCCTCACGAAGGTTTTGCGTTAAAAATATTATTTTTCTAGTTTTATAAAAATGGTGGAGTTGACGGTGTGCAAACGAGAAATGTTAATCAGTGACTTGAAAATGAGCGTTAATGTATATGAGAGTCTGGCAAAGTTTCATAAGCAACTGTTGACTAATCCCGAGTTATGTCATTGTTTATAGATTATCAGACCAACGCGAGACCCACTACCACCTCCGGACAATCAGACAAGTTCTCAAACCCTAATTATTATTGTTCTGATGGTTACAAGTATATACAATATCTTGCGTAATAAATGCATGAATGTTTTGAAAATATAATCTTGCGATATAAATGCATGTATGATTTAAAGTTAAAATCCTATTATATATGAATGCATGTTTTGAAATCATGATATTTTATTGGTGAAATATGATGGCTTAAAATTGAGCTTACGAGCTATGTTTTACGTGTACCCTTAGTATAGGGCATACAATTTTGAACATAGTACTTTACACCGGGAGACAATGTTACCGAGTATGTTACATACGGTTTTCTATAACTAATAATCGAATAAAGTTTATTCGATAGTTTTAAATCCTAAAGTGAATACTATTTCAAATATTCATTTAATATTTTATTTACGAACAATTATTATTAATGAATATTATTTTGATTATTCGATTATAGATTTTACATACAAATAATTATTTATTTTATAAATGAATCTTAGTTTTGAATATTCATTTAAAGACTTTTAACTCTGATTATTTTATTTAAATATATTTGTAAACAATAATTATTTCAGGAATATTTAAATATTCATTAAATATTTTCAAATGAGTTTGACAAATGATTTATATTATTTAAATCATCTTTGCCTTAAATATTTTTGAAAAATATTTTCGAACTTTATCAGGTGGTTTTAAAAGTAAAAAGAGGATCTTAAAACCCGTTTTCAAATTTATATCTTTCTTACAAAGGGGATTTAAATACTCACTCAAAATATGGGGGATTCTGCTCAGTGACGTATTTTGTATTCGCAACGAAGTTGCTGAATAGATAAAGAAAGAAATTTTTTGATTACTTACCCAACATTCGGGAAGTAAGTCATGGAACAAGTTTATCTATTAACAAGCATCACTTGAAAATTATTAGTGAGTTCCTATTTCCAACTAGATATGACTTCTTGGTAAGGTCTTATTAATAAGTTTCTACTTTGGGAAAAGGGAGACGAGCTTTACGTTTCAGGGTCATGGATTTTATTCGAACTAGGAGGGGCATAAATGGCCCAGTGGCACCGGTCCAACATTATTTATTAGGACCAAATGTCCAGAAAGTTCCGGAAATGTGATTCATTCCATAGGAGTCTAGCGATTAGTGGACAAGTAAATTCGATTGTTCTCCTCTACATGTAGGTATAAAGTGCAGTTGTACGACTGCAACTGATCATCGTAACTTGAGCTTCTCGCGTGATACTACTTCAGAATTAGTTCACCATCCAGATTGGATATTTTCTGCAACATTATCGATAGCACCCCAATCGAAAATCTACGACTGGGTGACCGATGAATGTTGGCGAGGTCAAGCATTCAAATTGATGTTTTAAAAATAAAGTATCTCGTAACTTTATCTTTTAAATGATATCGCGAAAGTTGATTTTACTTGAAGGGACAAAGGTCCTCAAGAGTTTTTATGAAAATGATTTATACAAGATTCACTTTGTAACTTAATCTGTATATTGAACCTTTGAAAATTTGTTATACTTTTAACAACAATAGTTTTCAAGGAGTTTTACGAAAAAGATATATAAATGTATTGAAGTATCTTGTAACTTCATCTTTTAAATGATATTATGAGACTTTGGTTATAGTTAACATAACAAAGGTTCTCAGTGGTTTTTCACAAAAAAAGGATATAGTTGGATTATCTTCTAACATTTCTTTATATGTAACATAAGTTGAGATTTCGTTCGTACTTTATATTACAATGATTTTAGGAAAACGTTAAGGCAAGGTTAGATATATGAGATCACCTTGCAACATATATTGTATAGTTTATATTTTGAAACTCTGTTTATACTTGCATAACTGAGATTTTCGGTGATTACGGAAAGATATATGTTGAGGTAGCTTGTAACTTCATCTTTTAGAATATATTGGAACTCTGTTTATATTATGCATAACAAAGGATTCTAGAGATTTTTGAAAAGAATATATATTAAAATATTTTACGAATTCATCATTTTAAGATATTGAACTTGGTTCATATTTGCATGACAAAGGCTTTCAGAAATACTATGATAATGCTCACAAACTCTTGATCAGTTATATATTATTTTGGTGGGCTGTGTTGCTCACCTTTGCCTTATTTTATCTATCACACAACAACACTTAAAGAAGATGAACAGGACTAAGCTCCCAATTCGGAAAGGGATAGAAAATGTTCGGCAGTTTCCTATAGGGGTTGATGCTGCCACAACTAAGGTAGGAACTACCAATAAGCTAGATTTTCAACTTTTGGTGTAACAGACTTATGTATATTTATGAATCATATTATATAATGGCAATGAACATGTAGACTTATTCAGAAATACTTTTGAGTTGTAATAACTTATAATTTGTGGAACTTTTGGCTTGTACTTGTTTCAGTTTCATCTCCAGGACTATAACTAGTTGTGTGTGTGTGTATATTGTGAGATCACAACATGCATTAGTAGGTTATTAATTCAAGATTAAGTGTTACTATTGTAAATGGTCTCGTGACAACCCGGATCCACGACCCCGGATTCGGGGGTGTTAGAGAAATGGTCTCAGAGCAAATAGTTATATGCTCGGAGATGATGCGACGTTAAAAATGATAAGTTCACTAAGATAATGATAAAAACTCTTGCCAAGTTCATAGTCGGACTACCCGGTGATAGTTAAAATCCTTAAGGGAACCCTTATAAATATCATGATAGTAACATAGTCGTTATCATGTAGGGTAGCGGGACACCGATCCTTGAGGTTCATGAGCAACAACACGATGATGTTTTACTACATGCCGGAGATCAGATTGTGGATCCGATGAAGTACCCTAATGAGGGACTAGATGATTTTCATGTTGAGGACGTAGGGGTTGAGGACGTTATCCTAGAAGAGATTGTTGCTGAGGAGGATTCCAGGGAGGATCCTGACGAGAATGAAGAGATGACCATTAGGGAATTGATGACCCTAGTCAGGGAGACTACCAGAGATAGTGTAATATATGGGATATAATGTGTAACTATTTTGTCAATAAATGAATATTATGTAATTATTATATGATTTTTTGGTGAATTATGTGTTAATTGGTATCCGTGTTTGGTGTTTATATGTGATAAAATTTGTGAATTTTAATTTTATTTTTTTAAAATAAAGCATAGATTATTTTAACATTTTTCTAGCAATTTATATGTTGTTATATGATTTTATAAAGGATTTAAAGATTTAATAAATTATTTTTCGGATTAATTATAAATTATTTTGATTATTCAGGAATCGTCCAACTTCATCAGTTTTTACGTTTTTACTACCCGGAAGTGTCGTGAAAACTCCTTTCTAACCTAACTTGATTATTTCAAGCATTTTCCGTGTTTTGACTTTTTCAATCCAGAATACGGTTTTACCTGTACGATTCCATGTACAAATTTTACGATAATATTTTCATTTTGGTAAACTGATAAAACCTGTATTTTCGAGAAACGAGATATTTTGATTAAACTATTATATTATATTTTCGTAATTTGTGTAATTAAAGCGTTGAGCACCAAGAATGTATTGTAAAAAGCCTGGTTTTGATAATTACCCTAAAACTGGTACCGAATAGGATCAGTTTTATCAACACTAAATGATTAAGAATTTAATTTTTATATCTGATATGATCCAAAGGGGTGCCAATATTCCGTAAATATAAATAGTCAATAAAGTATCTTATTTTGTACAGATAAACATAATTAATCAGTAAAATTATATAATTATCCAGAGAAACAGTAAAAAACATAGTGTTCTTCATAATCAAACCAAGAATCGAAGGAAATAGAGAACTCGGATTTTGGCGTGTGAGTAACCAAAACGAAGCCCTTGAAGTGTAGAATCAAGTTTCATAACCCATACACCTGCAGAATCAATACACCTGCAGAATTAATCGTTAAATTTCTATAGTTTTATTTATTTTCGAATTTATTTATGATTAGATTATCACTTTTTGATTTTAGTGTTGTTTATGTGATTTGATGCTTGTATGTTGTAGGTCATGAAATTCTGGTCAATTTGGTATATTATATGTTGAATTTTGAGTTCAATAAAATTAGGGTTTGAATATGCTTCAATTTTCTTAATCGATTTTTGGGTGTTTTTAAAGGTTAGTTCTGGGTAGATTATGGAAGTACCAGCGTGTTTGGTTTCAAGGGAGGAGTTGTTTGCTTTAGTTGGATTTGATGGGGGAAGCCGGAACCGCGTCGCCGGAGTTGAAGAACTCGACGACGGCGTCGTTATTCTATAGGGTTTCCAGCCGATCCGCTAGAGATCTGCATCTCTTCAAGTTGTTCTGGGCAGGTGGAACCGTGAAAGCCGACCAGCGACTGCCGGTGGCGGCGCAGTGGAACCCTGGTAGGAAAAGAAGACAGGGGGCGAAATTATAGTTTAACCCCTTGTAGATTGCAAAATTTACAAATTCTTTATTTCTGTTTTAAAAACTTTTAAAAATTGTATTTTCTATTTATTTTAATTTCAGAAAATATTTTTAATATTTTAAAAATTTTATTTTTTTATTTTAATTCCAAATGTCATTTTTAATTCAAAAATTAATCTGAATTATTTATTAATAAATTTTAGTTAATAATTAATTATTTAATTGGTTAATTAGTTTAAATATTAATTGATTTATTTAGTTATTAATTAATTTTAATTGATTATATAATTAGATTTAATTATTTCATTTGATTAAAAAATTCTGAAAATTAGTTTCAAGCTTTAAAATATTATTCTAAATTATGTTCGAGGCTTGATAATTATTATTAATTGATTTTAAAGTCGAATTCGGGTATTTGAACCTTGTTGTTTATTTATAAAATGATTCTTTTACCCATTTTAATCCTGAAAAATATTCAAAAATCCGTATTAAATACCAGAAAGATCATTTTAACCCCAAATCTTCTTTAAAATATTATTTTTATCGAATACCTTACGTGCTATGTGCTATCTGATTAATGTATGATATGCCTATGTGTTCATTGTTTGACGATTTTAGTTATGATTTGTAATCCGTTAGTCGAATTTGGGTGAAACGAAGGGTAGATAGAAGTTTGTAACGTTTATGTGACGACTCGAATAAGGTGAGAATGAGTATTGATAGATACTTATAATGTCTTGCAGAGGAAGCAAGGCGTAGAAAAGGGAAACCAAGTGGTCAGTAGAAAGAATCGATAGACAAGTGCAAGTGAAGTGAAAGTTAGTTGAGATAAGGTAAGTGCTCTGAACCTCTCTTAAAGTATGTTGCAAATACTTCGAATAGTTCTAGTTTTTTATTGCAAGTGCTTCGAATTGCTTAACCCTAAACCCTGATCCTATCAATTTATATTTGAGTCGTAAGCAACCTAACCTTGGTTTTTTAAAATTAAAAGTGAATTTCTAATTATAATCATTGCTTAACAAGAACTTGATTCCTTTTAAATCATTTCATTTGATCATTGTTTAATCTTAGTATTATCACTATGACTTGTTATGCTGGTTAGCTCACTCTTGCGAATCTGTTTATGTTTTTTTCTAGTTAAGAAGGAAATTATTGGTAGCGAGGATCCCCAGCCAAGTGTACGAGCTAGGATTCCAGGTTGAGATAGGATGATCCAACATAAGCTTTATGTTTTAGTTTTGAGTTTAGCTTTTTTGTAAGAATGTTTTATTATCCATTTGGAAATTAAGTTAGTCGGGATTTGGTACGATGTATTGTAATTAAGGTTTATATTGTGTGTGTGTGTGTGTATTGTGAACCCAAAACTTCTAACCCGTATTTGGAGGGCACAAGTTTGGTATCATTGCTACAGGTTATAAGTCATTGACACAAGCCTAGATTGTCAGGTTGGGTAGAGGGTTAGAATTAGAGATAAGCGATAAAAAGATAGGACGTCGAGAGGTTGAGCGCGACTGTATAGGAGGTTTTTGGTATGATTCGTGTTGTGACTTGAGATTCTTATCTTGTAGTGTTGATTTTCAGATAGGGGTGATGGAATATCCTATTATCCATGTACCATATGATCATTCGGAGCCTTCAGTTCGAGGACCATCATCTCCACCCAGATCTGATCCACACTCTCTTCTTACACCAATGTTAGCTATATTACCTCATGTTGTGACAGCTGCACCTCTTCGAGCTATTCCACCACCCCCTGATGTGAGACTACTTATTCGAGGACCCTGCTTGCTAATTCTGATTCAACCAGACATTCAGTTACTGGTGCATCTTTTCAGTTTACCCCATGCCCTATTCCATACCATTTGTTTGAGGTTTTTCTTATGGAGCGACAGACCTTGTTGGGGAAGATTCAGGAGCTACACCATGTTATGAGGACCACAGATGTTGATAGGAGTGCTAAAGATCTTAGAAATGTGATTCATGTGTTCCGGAGGGTAGCTGAGGCTAGTCTACATGGAGCTACTAGTGAGTATGCGGCCCCAGATGCTCTTGTTGAGTGGGTCAGATTGGTTTTAGATGATCTTGCGACTCTCGGAGGACCATATTTTCCATGGAGCTAGATGACAGAGTTGTTGTGACAGTTGTTATATGTATATTAGTGGTGTAGTGTGCATCATCACACTTTTATTTTGTATATATAGACTAGACTTGCTGACTAGTGGGTAGACATATTATACCTTTTATTTTTGCTGAAGCGTCACGCTTGTACTACCAAACTTTAACACAAAGATATATATATACATATACATGTATATATATATATATTTATCAGTACCTTTCCTTTTCCAGCATTGTCATTTAAATTACTACAACCGTCTTACCTTATTTTTATAAACTGCACCAGTTATAAACTCTTGCAATAACATATACCCTTTCCTTTGAATGTTTACATTCTATAAAGAAGCATGCAATTTACTTAATTCAACGATCGAAAATGTTTTCAAAAGGGAATACTTCTATTTTATAAAAACATTTTGTAAAAAAAAGAATTGATTTAAAGGCTAAATAAGTTGTTTGATTCTTTATAAAAGATGCCTCCCACAAGAAACACCCGTTCTACCACCCATAATGAAGAAACCAATAACAACAACCAAGAAAACGATAACCAGAACGGTAAAACAGGTCCCATAGACCCAAATGTTGCCCAGAATTTTCAAATCTTGGCTCAATAAACAATTAACCTGACTCAACAACAATAGAGATAGGCCAATCCCCTGGTGACTTTTAAGACTTTTTAGGCGGTGAATCCACCGGAGTTCAAAGGTTCTTTTAAATCCAATTGAAGCAAGAGTTTGGTTAAAAGAGATTGAGAAGTCATTTTCTTTAGTCAAGTGAGAGAGGAACAAAAGACAGAATTTACGAGTTACTATTTGTAGAATGAAGCCACCTATTGGTGGGGAACTGTTAAGACATTGGAAGGTACGAATGTTATTGCTTGGGATAGATTCAAGAAGTTATTTTTAGAGAAGTATTTTACTCAGTTTGTTCAAGATCAAATGGAATTGAAGTTTCTAGAGTTAAAGCAGGGGAATATGTCAGTAGAAGATTATGAAAGTGAGTTTGAAGAATTTTCTAGGTTTGTACCATCATATTTAGACACTGACAAGAAGAAAGCTAAAAGATTTCAGCTAGGTCTTAAGCCACTGATTAGAGGAAAGGTAGCTATATTTGAATTGGATACGTATACAGCAGTAGTGCAGAAAGCCATGATTACGGAGATGGAAAGTGAAATGTAACAAAAAGATAAGGAGAGAAAGAAAAGGAAGTTTGAAGGAAATGAAGGACATTCACAAGCAGGGAAGTTTCCAAATGTTAGTAACCAGAAAAAAGGAAAGTTTCATCCACGAAGGAATTTTAATTTTTAGAAGCAAAATGTAGGCAACGGAGGACAAGCTTGTGGAAAGACAGACGTAGGAGTTTGTAATAAGTTGAATGTGGTATGTTACAGATGCAACCAGAAGGGGAACTATTCAACGGAGTTCCAGAATTAACCAGCCAGAGAGCCAGTAAATAAGGATCAACCTATCAGAATCAAGCAAGAAAGGTTCCGGCAATTGGGTATACATGTGTGGAAAGCCAAGACATATAACAAAGGATTGTAAAACACCTGCCACAGTCAGTAATGCGCTGAGAATCATAGGATCTACTCCAAGTATGAATGAGCCTCCCAGAGCTAGAGTTTACGATATATCTGTGAAGGATGTTATTCAGGACACTAATGTTGTAGCAGGTACGCTTACTGCGAATTCTTTATGTGCTAGTGTTAGTAGATTCTGGAGCAACTCAATGATTTATTTCTCATAATTTTGTTGATAAGTTGAATTTCCCATTTGAACTATTATATGAAATTATTACTATAGAATTAGCAAATCAAGAGCGTGTATCTGTTAACCATGTGTGTACTGATTGTGAGGTTGAGATTTCTAGCAATAAGTTTTGTGCTGATTGGATACCATTTAATTTAAGAGAATTTGATGTTATTGTAGGAATTGTCTGGCTATCTAATCATGATGCTCAGATAGACTGTCGTAACAAGAAGGTAATTTTGAAGATGCCGGATGAGAAAGTGGTGACGTTTAGAGGTCAAAGGAAAGTAAATAAGTTCTTAATGATAATTCAAGCTAAAAAGTTACTGCAATAAGGTTGTTAACATTATATTGCTTATATAATTGATTGAATTCAGGAGCCAGCAAAACTTGAAGATATTTCAGTGGTCAGTGAGTTTCTAGATGTATTTCCAGACGAGTTACCAGAACTTCCTCCAGATAGAGAAATTGAGTTTGCGATTAACTTAGTACCTGGATCGAAACATGTATCTAAGGCCCTGTAAAGAATTGCGCCAATTGAAATAAAGGAATTAGCAAAGCAATTGCAAGAGTTATTGGAAAAAAGAGTGATTAGACCCAGTATGTCCCCGTGGGGTGCACCAGTGTTATTTGTTAAGAAGAAGGATGGAAGCATGAGATTATGTATTGACTATTAGGAGCTCTACAAGCTTACTATCAAGAACAAGTATCCATTACCTCGAATTGATGATTTGTTTGATCAGTTGAAAGGAGCGAAGTACTTTTCTAAGATTGATTTATGATCCGGGTATCACCAATTGAAGATTAAACCTGAAAATATATCGAAGACAACTCTCAGAACTAAGTATAGTCATTATGAATTTTTGATAATGTCTTTTGGATTGACTAAAGCCCCAACAACATTTATGGACTTGATGAACAGAATTTTAAAGGAATATTTGGACAAGTTTGTATTTATGTTTATAGATGATATTTTGATTTACTCGAAGTCAACGGAAGACCATGCAGAACATTTAAGGATAACTTTGGGAATTTTGAGAAGGGAAAAGTTGTATGCTAAGTTTTCAAAGTGTGAGTTTTAGTTGCAAGAAGTTCAATTCTTAAGGCATATAGTCAGTAACGGAGGGATCAAAGTTGACCCGGCCAAGATTAAAGCTATTATAAATTGGGAGAGACCAAAAACACCAACAGAAGTGTGAAGTTTCCTAGGATTGGCAGGATATTATCGAAGGTTTGTTCAAGATTTCTCGAAGATTGCAACACCTCTGACGAAGCTTACCAGGAAGAATGAGAAGTTTATATGGAATGAGAATTGTGAAGAAAGTTTTCAAGACAAGAGATTGTTCACGAAACCTATTTTATCACTTTCAGACGATCGAGGAAAGTTTGTAATTTATAGTGATACTTCTCATAAGAGATTAGCTTGTGTTCTGATGTAGCATGATAAAGTTATTGCTTATGCATCTAGACAACTGAAACCTCATGAGCAGAAGTATCCTACTCCTGACTTGGAATTGGCAGCAATAGTATTCACTTTGAAGATTTGGGAACATTATTTATACGTAGAAAGATGTGAGATTTATACGGATCATAAGAGACTGAAATATATATTTACACAAAAGGAACTTAACATGAGACAACGAAGATGGTTGAAGTTGATCAAGGACTATGATTGCACGATTAACTATCACCCAGGAAAAGCAAATGTGATAGAAGACACGTTACGAAGAAAAGAAAGATTGAATGTGTTGACTACACCAGATGTATTATATAAGGAATTTTAGAAGTTGGAACTGGAAGTCAGGATTTGTAAGCCAACTGAAGCAAAGATATATATATATATATATTATGACCTTTCATCCAAAATTGTTAGAGAGGATAAGGAGATGTCAAGAAGAGATAATGGATCAAGATATCAACAGTTTGGTAGGAGAAGAGTTATGCACTCAAAAAAATGATCAAGGTTTTCTAATATTTTCTTCCAGAATTCAGATTCCACTGGTGACAGAGTTAAAGAATGAAATTTTATATGAAGCTTACAATTTTAAGTATTCACTCCATCCAGGGAGTACCAAGGTGTACCGAGATTTAAATGAGAACCATTAGTGGCCAGATATAGAGAGAGAGATTGCAGAATGGGTTAGCAAATGTTATATATGTCAAAGAGTTAAAGCGGAGCATCAACGGCCAAGTGGATTATTACAGCCGTTAGAGATTCTAGAATGGAAGTGGGAACATATTTCTATGGATATTATAGTCGGATTACCAAGGACAAAAGCGAACCACGATGCCATTGGGGTTATAGTGGACAAACTAACTAAATCATCTCATTTTCTGCCTATTAATAAAAGATTTTCATTGAACAATTTGGTTCATATGTATTTGAAGGAGATAGTAGTTCCTCATGGAATCCCTGTTTTCAGGAATGTTTGGGAACCAGGTTGAATATGAGTACAGCTTATCATCCACAAACTGACGGCCAAAGCGAGAGAACGATTCATACTAATAAAGATATGTTACGTGTTTGTGCTATTGATTTTAAAGGAAATTTGAATGATCATTTTCCCTTAGTAGAATTGCTTACAATAACAGTTACCACGCCAGTATCGGGATGCCTCCCTACGAAGCTCTTTACGGACGCAAATGTCGATCACCGGTATATTGGGATGAAGTTAGAGAATGTAGGTGCAATAGACAAAAGAAGTTGTCAAAGTCATTCAGAAAAGGTTAATTGCAGCACAGAGTCGTCAAAGAAAATACGCAGACCAAGCCAGAAAATATATGGAGTTTGCAGATGGAGATCTAGTATTGCTGAAGGTATCACCATGGAAGAGATTATCCATATTTGGAACGAAAGGAAAGCTGAGTCCTAGATATGTTGGACCTTTTGAAATTTTGAAGCGTGTCGGCAAGGTAGCATACGAATTAGCATTACCCCACATATGGAGCACATTAATAATGTCTTCCACATGTCAATGCTTAAGAAGTATAATCCAGATTCTGGACATGTGATAAAATATGAGCAGATAGAACTTTAGGCAGGTTTGTCATATATTGACAATCAAATAGAGATTCTAGAGATTCTAGAGATTCTAGAGAAAAACCCAAGGTTGAAGAGTCAACCTGGGAGTTAGAAAGTGATATGCATGAGAAGTACCTTAATTTGTAAACTTAGGAGATTCTGAGGACATAATCCTTTAAGGGGGGGGGGAACGTAATATTTGGGATATAACGTGTAATTATTTTGTCAATAAATGAATATTATGTGATTATTATATAAATTTTTGGTGAATTGTGTGTTAATTGGTTATGTGATAAAATTTACGAATTTTAATTTTTATATGTTTAAAAAATAGATTATTTATATGATTTTATAAAGGATTTATAGATTTAATAAATTATTTTTTAGATTAATTATAATTTATTTTAATTATTCGGGAATCGTCCAACTTCAACGGTTTTTATATTTTACTACCCGGGAGTCTCGAGAAAACTCCTTTCTAACCCAAGTTGATTATTTCGAGCATTTTCCGTATTTTGAGTTTTTCGATCTGGAGTACCGTTTTACCTGTACGATTTCTAGTATAAATTTTACGATATTATTTTCATTTCAGTAAACCGATAAAACATATATTTTCGAGAAATGGGAGATTTTGATTAAACTATTATATTATCTTCTCGTAATTCATGTAACCAATGTGCTGAGCACCAAGACCATATTATAAAAAGCCTGTTTTTGATAATTATCCTAAAACTGGTACCCAATTGGATCAGTTTTATAAATACAAAATGATTATGTATTTAATTTTTCTATCTGATATGATCCAATGGGGTACCAGTATTCCGTAACTATAAATAGCCAATACAATATCTTATTTTGTACAGATAAATATAATTAATGAGTAAAATTATATAATTATCCAGAAAAAACACTAAAATTCATAGTGTTCTTGGTAATCAAACCAAGAATCCAAGGCTTTAGAGAACACATATTTTGGCGTGTGAGTAACCAAAACGTAGCCCTTGAAGTGTAGAATCAAGTTCCATAACCCATACACTTGCAAAATCAATCAGTAAATTTCTATATTTTTATTTATTTTCAAATTTAGATATGATTAAATTATGACCTTTTGATTTTGATGTTGTTTATGTGATTTGATACTTGCATGTTGTAGGTCACAAAATTCTGGTCAATTTGGTATATTATATGTTGAATTTTGAGTTCAATAACATAGAGAAATTAAGGTTTGATTCTTTAAATTATAAAATTAGGGTTTTGAATATACTTGAATGTTCTTAATTGATTTTGAGTGTTTTTAAAGGTTAATTCTTGGTAGATTCTGAAACTACCAGTGTGTTTGGTTTCAAGAGAGGAGTTGTTTGCTACAGTTGGATTTGATGGGGGAAGCCGTAAGCGCGTCGCCGGAGTTGATGAACTCGACGGTGGCGTCGTTATTTAATCGGGTTTTCCGGCCGATCTGTTGATCGTTAGTAAAAAATCAATTACATGAATTGATTGTTGGTAAAAAGAGCTAGAGATCTATAATTTTTCAAGCTGTTCTGAGCAGGTGGAATTGTGGAAGCCAACCAGCGAATACCGGCGGCGGCGCGGTGACCAAGATTAAACATTAGGGTTAAATAAAACCTCCAACTGACTTGATGCCCTAACTCTAATTATCACATTGACCTATCTATATCATTCGATCACTCTCACAATATTAATTACCCAAATACACTTTTTGTTAGTGTTTGTGCCCTAGAGACACCACTATGATGTTTTAGTTTAAGACATTGGGATTATTAACATTTATGTTCTATCGATTATTCCCTTTATAATTTATTAATTCTTAATTTACTGTGATATAAATGTTAGATTAATAAATGTCCTTGGAATATGATATGCAATTCTATATCTCTAAGTACGTGACTTAGAAATGAGATTATGAGAATAGTATCAATATTCCTAAAGGTCCCTAGTCGAGTATTATTATTAAGGGACAATAATAATGCATTAATACTGTTGTGTTTATTGACTTATGATCACATCTCATTGATAATAGGTATGATGAAACTAAAGTCATAAACACAGGCAGATGTATATGTGCATGGTGCTGGACAGACCCAATGTGAGATTCTACATGTCTGTTGTGTCGTAAGTAATTCTCACAGTGATATTGATGTAATGGTCCTTAGACCTGATGTCATTATATTTCTATACGAGAATTAATATAAATTGATTCCATCAAAAGTTTTCCTTGGCCGGATAATGATAAAAGTGGACATTGGGTATATTATGAATCGTATGAGAAATATGAATGATCTAGATGAGATTTAACCCTCCTATTTTAGGAGTGATATTATTGGCCTCTTGTGTGAGCTAAACTATGAAATACGTGGCCATGCTCAAATGTTGATTTGATATGATAGACTACTCATTGATGAAGGAAACTTGGATTAACTATGATGAGGATGACACATTACATGCCTCTAGTTTAATATATAATATTTAGTTAAAGGGATTATATTAAATTGTACATTATTCACGAAAGGTTTAATCGATCACCGATTTAATTATTATTACTTGGGTAGCAATGATATATTACTAGATGCCGCTCATTGTTTACGATTTTAAATTAGATTTAAAATTCGTTGCCAACATAATAATAACCTATAGGGTCACACACAAATAATGCTTGAAGGATTTAATTTAAATTAGATTTAAATTATTTTAAAGTAATTCGAATTATTTATAATATTAATCAAGTATAACTTAATTAATTAGATAAATATCGATATTCGAATTTACTAATATTAATTATGAAATTCATTTTTTAAATAATTAAGTGTGACTTAATTATTATACAAATAGGAATTTCGAATTAATAATAACTCCTAATTAGTTAAGAACTATAATTCTTTTTCAACTCTATATATAATATCTCTTGTGTGGCTGATTTTGTGAGCAAGATTTTTACTAAATCCCTAGCCACCAAGAGAGAAGATGGAGAGATCCAGAAGAAACAAGTTTGCGCTAGTACACATCCAATCCTTGAGTTAAAGCATTTGTGTGGATACCGCTAGAGCGTAGATCGCGAAAGCGGGATGCGTGGTGATTGAAGAAGCTTTGGATCTCCGTTAGTCAACCAATTTGTAAAGCTTCTTAAAGTAAACAATCTGATTTACGAATTAAATATCTATTTTTCGCATGGATCTTGCGGTGGTTTTTGAAAATTATGATTTTTCACATTTTTAATTACTGTTTCCGTTGCGTTTATGTGCTTGAATCCCAACACTTTTATCCTAACTTGTCTCACGGACTAGATCCTGTAGCTCTGACACCAACTTGTGACGCCCTCAATATCGGGGTTAAAAAATGAGGACTCACAACCACAATAAGTAATATAATAATAGCAGAATAATAATAAACCCAGAAACTAACAAGATCTAATCAGGTTAAAGTATGAGACAAGATTACAACTACCAACCAGAATATTAATATTACAACCCAAAATATAATTAAAACCAAATTATTCGATTCCGACTTGGAATCGACAAATAACCCCAATGTATTTGATTTAGCTATTACACTTCCTACCATCGCTTGCTCACACAACATCTACCTGCTCTGGCATCTAAAATCCCACAACACAGTAGGGACCACCAGGAATGCTCTTGCGAGCGGTGTGCCTAAGTCTGGCCATCTTCTTGCTTAACTGCCATTTGTTAGATCAAAGCAAATAAATGAGCAAAGACGCTCAGCAAGTAACTATATAAGCAATTTTAAATATCAACAAAATCAACATTATTTGAGGCATTCTATCTCAGAATAAAACTAAGCTAGATGACAGTATTCTATTAATTACTAGGTAAAGGCATTGGAAAAGGTTCCCGGGCTTTCAAGATTCAAAGTTGAGAGAAAGCTAACATTCATCACAATCAATAAGGGGGTTCTAAGGGAGTTTCTCATTGTAAAGGAAGAAATCCTTAAAACTTCGAGAATCAATAAAAAGTAAAGTGACAGGGTTCTCGATTAAATTTCATAACTTTAAAGAAGATACAATTCAATTTGTTCCATTCCTAGTAAAAGAAGCAAACTGCTTTATCAAAGATATACATTTCCCTTTTTACAAAATAATAAAACCCTCGATTAGAATATCCATCTTTTAAATGTAATACGGGTGACCAGCCCGTACTGACCTCCATCCGGTCATTAAGGTACATATGGCATTATTTCAGCCTTATATTGGACTAGCCCGGATAGCCTCTTATATGACTAGACTAGTCCCACTAGCCTCTTATGTCTCTATCCAATCTTCAAGGAATTCATTTGGAAAACCTTTATGTTGGAATACAAGAAAGTTTATCTAAATTCAGTTTTAACATTACCGATAAGTGAAATCATTTGGACTCTTTCAAGTTGAAAGTCATTCTTAAGTCCAATTTAAGAATTCAAGGGAAGTGAAAAATTCAAAATTAAGAAGGAATCATAAGTTAAGGATATTGACCAAATGTTAAACAGGGTTTATAAGGTCGCAATAAGGATAGTTCCAAAGAATGATGCATAACAAGGCATAAAGGATTATCATGGAATCTCGGTTAACAAGATATAACATATGAAAATTTCATAAAGACTTTGCCAGGGTCAAGGTATCATAAGTTACCAATATATAAGGATAGGGTATACATGCTCGAAGCAAAGAGGTTCCTATTAGGGTTTGTCACAAGGATTGATAACAGGTTTATCGCAAGGAACAATAACAGGGTTTTTATAAGAATCAATAACAAGTTTTAAAAGAACCTTTACTCTATCATGGCATCAACAATAATTTTTTTGTAATCAATTTATAATAGAAGACATAACTACTTGCCCCAAAAAGCATTCCTGTTTAGTGGAACCTGAGCTACTACCACTGCCACCTAAGACTTCCTTCCCTTTACTAGCCTGAATACCTCTGCTATCCAAATATATAATACAAACAGAACCCTAATTAGATACTTGATCAATTCCCGAAGTTTCTCAAAACGTCTAACTTCTACCCAAATCGCAATAAACATTTATCTTTTATACGCATACATACACGTAGCATATAATAAGATATAGCTTTATACTCTTTATATCACCGACTAACTTGATATTTTACACTTAGCAAATAATCACCGATTCATATAACTCGACACAAAATCAAATTGAACTTTTACTGTATACAAACCTATTCACTTACTTTTCGAGGATCGGGAATGACGTATTTATAACTACGCTGACCCTTCTAATATAATCAAACATTCACAATCGAGTATATATAATTACTATTTAACACTTAATGTTTAACATGCAATTCCACTTTATGCAATTCCACTTTATATAATTATCAACTAACGACTTAAGATACCAAGCCAAAACTATAACATGCAATTCAATTTCACCTTATAGATCACAAAATCACGTAGTGACACCCAACTATTATCAAAACTCGTATTCACAACCGAATTAAACAAAAATCCGATTCTCCAACCAAATAGATTTTATCCCATATCTTTAACACCCTCCAAACCCGGGTCAGAAGTTTGGGGTCCACAACACACACACATACACACCTTATTTAAACTTGTTTATGAATATAATAATATTTATGAAATGACCCTACTTACCATTATCCACGGATCGAAGCAGTTTAAAGTATGACCACAAGACACAACCTTATTTATATTACAATCGTTCCAAATCCCAGTTTATTTATCTTACAACGGAAGTAAACTTTATTACAAACTATCAACACAAACTAAGCCAATCCCCGCTACCACCGGTTTCCTTTTTCAATGGAAAGAATATAAACAGATTTGTAAGAGTGAGCTAACTAGATCAGCAAGTCACAATGACAATACTGAAATTAAACAACGATCAATCAAAATGATATAAGGAATTAAGTTTCTGATAAGCAATTATTAGAATTAGATATTTACTTTTATTTTAAAAACCAGGGTTAGGCTGCTGATCAGTCACGCACTAACCCCGAGCAAGGCTCCCAGGCACACATTGACCTATTATGACCACGAATTTGGTCCAACCACGAATCTGGTCCATATTTGAAAACAATCCAATTCCAGAATAAAAATATGATAAATACTATGAACCAATAAGCTGAATCATAAAAAAAATTTATCTCGAAGCATAGGGTGATATATAATACCACAAAGGTATAACAAGGAAAACATAAAGGTTGGCTTTCAATCAAAGAAAGATTCAAAAAGTAGAAGACCAGGGGTTCAAGGGTTACCAGGATTGGTCTCCTATTATACAAAGCATAAGGGTTGGTATGTGAAGTAATCTAGAATCAGTATGTAGTAGGTCTGTATTTGTGGAGTAGTATCGTATAGGTGTGGTTTGTATCCAAGAATTCAGCAATCAGTGCTTTATAAGAAATCAGGCTTGCGCCTCAAGATCAATAAGAATCAGGGTTTAGGGTTAAGTACTCCAAAGTACTTGTAATATAGAACAAGAACCAATAGGAATACTTGCAATTATATTACAAGGAAGGGCAGAAACACTTTCCTTGTCAATCCGCTTTTACTCTACTTGCTCTCGTCAATGGATTCCCACTCACTAACCACTTTCTTTCCCTTTCTACGCCTCTCTTCCTCTATTAAACATCATATGTACTTATCAATACTACTTCTCACCTCGTTCTATTCATTACAAGTTCTAACTACCCTTAGTTGATTTCTCAATTTTATAAAATCTTAAAAATAATTATTGTAATTATAGAACCATAAAAATAATTTTAAAGACATTACAAGTATTTATGCAATTAAATTTGCACTAAAACAACTTTTGAAATTGAAAACAATTCAATACGACTTCATAATTAATCACGCGGACAATTCGGTACACTATAATTCACACATAGATAATAATCAAATAACACATAGCGGTCAAAACCAATACACACATTTTATTTAATAATTTCCATAATAATCACATATTTAAATAATTCAAAAATACACGAGTCGTTATACCTTCACACTCCCCTCTTTAGATTTGAAGGATTTTGCAACTGGCATCTTTTGAGAGATACCAGAGGGGGCTTTCTTTGACTTGGATTTAGAATAGTTTGATGGTTTGGTCGCTTGTGTAGGCAACTGTTGGGTCATTGACACAGTTTCCAGAGCTACACTATAAGACAAAGAAATTTATGAGGCTGGAAGAGTAGGTACAACTGAACTTACCTCACTTACCTGAGGTGCCTCCATAACAGGAAAATAGAAGAGTGGCACCTCTTTGTGATGGTTTGCCCTGTTTAAATCTGCAATAATTCTTCTTTTCTGAACTCAATAATCTAGTTTGTTGGTTGGGTTCTCAAGCACAATTTCCTCAGAGAGGTGGTTCACAAGCATCATGAAAAATCTAGCATAGTAAACATTTTTACCCATCTTATTTAACTCCCCTAACTTAAACCCAAACTCAATTATGGTAAGATCACTAAAGTTGAAAAATTTATCAGTAACAAGCATGTTAAGCATAGAGATATTGACAAAATCAAAATTACTGATTTTACTAGAAAAGACCTTTATAACTACATCACACAGATAACTTCATTCCTTTATAAGACCCAACCTCCTAATTTCACTTAATTTAGAAGTAGAGAGTCCATAGTTCATGGAGTTAAGCATGTTAATAATGTCAGTGTCTGTGTGTTGTGAAGTTACAGTATTATCAGGAATCTTGAAACATGCTTTAACAATATCACTATTGACACGAAATTCCTTACCTTTAACAGTGAAAGTGATAGTCTTATCAACTGAGTTGTATGTAACAGTTGTCCACATCTCTTCAACAACTTCACAATATATGGTGGGTGATTCCAGCATGGTATAGTTGAGTTTGCAGTTCTCCACAAAATCCATCATCTTGTGGTAGTCACCAGACTGTTGAATCCCCTTGCTCACAAGAGCTGTGAAGTTGTTCTTCTCATAAATAAATCCAGTTTGAGACATTATCTTGACGACAAGTGCCATTGTTAAAGTGTAAAAACTTGCAGAGAGAAAGAGTAAGTGCTTTTGAGAAAAAAGAAATTAGAGTAGATGATTTGAGAATGATAAAAGAAAAGTAATGAAAATGAATTAAGCTTTTATACTATCTCAAAAATAACTGTAAAAAATATTAAAGTAAAATAAAGTAACCAATAAGAATTGCCCAAAATAGTCGTTTAAAAATAAACTATAAAAATTCCATCAATTATCCGTCGTGTTATACTTATAAACTGTAAGTATACTCGATGGATAATGTTCAGGGAATCAATGGCTAAAAATAAGACAATTCGACGGATGAGGATAAATCAGTTATCCGTCGAGTCATAAAATATTCCAGAAAAATAATTGATTTTTGTTAATAATTTGTATATCGACAGATGATCAAACTCGATGGATAAAGATCATCCATCGAGATGTAAATTTTGACTTAGCCAAAATTTCATTTAAGACTGAAAAATCAATTAAATTTCTGGCTGCATTACAACTTGCAAATTATCTGAAAAGATTTAAGAATAATTTAGCATACCTAACTCACTTACCAACCTTAAAAAGGTGGATTCATCCAGTGGCTTGGTAAATATATCTGCAAGCTGTTTTTCACTTGGAACAAAATGTAGTTCCACAGTACCATTCATTACATGTTCCCTTATGAAGTGGTACTTGATGTCTATGTGCTTTGTCCTTGAATGTTGTACTGGATTTTCAGTGATGGAAATTGCACTTGTGTTATCACAAAAAATGGGAATCCTTTCAACTTGTAAACCATAGTCTAGCAATTGGTTTTTCATCCACAAAATATGTGCACAGCAACTTCTAGCAGCAATATATTCAGCTTCAGCTGTAGAAGTAGAAACTGAATTTTGCTTTTTACTGAACCAGGACACAAGCTTGTTTCCTAGAAATTGACAGGTTCCTGTTGTACTTTTTCTAACAATTCTACAACCTGCATAACCTGCATTTGAATAACCAGTTAGATCAAAACCAGAATCTCTAGGGTACCAAATGCCAAATTTTGGTGTTCCCTTGAGATATCTGAAAATTCTCTTAATAGCTACTAAGTGAGATTCTCTAGGATCAGCCTGAAATCTGGCACACAAATATGTAGCAAACATTATATCTGGCCTACTAGCTGTTAAGTACAGAAGTGAGCCAACCATGCCCCTATAACTTGAAATATCCATAGACTTTTTAGTAGTGTTTAATTCAAGCTTAGTTGCAGTGGCCATAGGAGTTTCTACAGATGTGCAATCCATTAGATCAAACTTCTTTAAAAGATCATAAATGTATTTAGTTTGACTAATGAATATTCCATCACTAACTTGCTTAACTTGTAAGCCAAGAAAGTAAGTCAGTTCTCCCATCATACTCATTTCATACTTACTTTGCATCAGTTTGGCAAACTTTTTGCAAAGTTTCTCATCTGTAGAGCCAAAAATAATATCATCTACATAAATTTGAACAAGTATGCTAGAGCCATTAACATTTCTGAAAAATAGAGTTTTATCTACAGTACCTCTTGTGAAGTGATTTTCCAAAAGAAACTTTGATAGAGTGTCGTACCAGGCTCTAGGTGCTTGCTTCAGTCCATAAAGTGCTTTCAAAAGATAATAGACATGTTCTGGAAAATTTGGATCTTCAACACCAGGAGGTTGACTGACATAGACTTCCTCCTCTAAGTCTCCATTCAGAAAGGCACTTTTAACATCCATTTGATACCTTGAAGTTGGCATGGGCTGCATAGGCTAAGAAGATTCTGAAGGCTTCAAGTCTTGCAACAGGAGCAAATGTTTCATCAAAATTTATTCCTTCTTATTGACAATAACCCTTAGCAACCAATCTAGCTTTGTTCCTGACTACTATACCATTTTCATCCATCTTGTTTCTGAATACCCATTTGGTGTCTATTGGATTCTTTCTTTTAGGCTTGGGCACCAGCTTCCGTATCTTATTCCTCTCAAATTGGTTTAGCTCCTCCTGCATAGCTAAAATCCAATCAGGATCCAACAAAGCTTCTTGTACCTTTTTTGGTTCTTCCTTAGAAAAAAAACTGATGTATAGACATTCTTCTTGAGTTGCTCTCCTTGTTTGAACTCTAGAAGATACATCACCAATGATGAGCTCAAAGGGATGATCCTTTGTCCATTTCCTTCGTTGAGGTAGATTAGCTCTAGATGAAGAGGCCTCATTATTGTCTTGATGTGTGATTGAGTTTAGATTATTAGACACTCCCCCTGAGTTAATGGATCTTTGATTTGAGGAAGGGGAACTTTCTGTAAGTGATCTATTCTGACCTCCAGCTTCTTTTGATGACCCGACGGATGGTGAATTTTGAGTACCGACGGATGAGGCTAGTTGTCTCACGATGGATAAAGCAGATTGTCTCCCGATGGATGAAGGATTATGCAACTCGACAGATGTTGAATTTTGTGCTTCATTGGTAGTGGATTTTTCTGTATTATCCTTTGATATCGTTTCTTGATCACTTTCATCATCACTGTCATCACTAACCATCTCCATATTGTCAAATTTGAGGCTTTCATGGTAATCTCCATCTTGCAGTCCTTCAATCTTTTTATCATCAAACACAACATGTATTGATTCCACAACAATGTTGGTTCTTAGATTTAAGACTCTATATGCTTTACCAACAGCATATCCACAAAAATTCCTTCATCTACTTTAGCATCAAACTTCCCATTCTGATCAGTTTGTTTTCTCAAGATATAACATTTGCAGCCAAAGATATGAAGAAAATTTAGACTTGGCTTCTTGTTCTTGAACAATTGATAGGGAGTCATGCATTTTGCTTGATTAACCAGAGAAATATTCTGAGTGTAGCATGCAGTATTTAGAGCTTCAGCCCAGAAACATGTTGGTACCTTAGACTCTTCAAGCATTGTCCTTGCAGCTTCAATAAGTGATCAGTTCTTCCTTTCTACTACTCCATTTTGTTGTGGAGTTCTTGATGCTGAAAACTCATGTAAAATCCCAATTTCTTCACAAAATGCTCTAATGACAGAATTCTTGAACTTAGTTCCATTGTCATTCCTGATTCTTGTCACTTTGAAATCAGGATGATTATTGACTTGCCTTGTGTGATTGATGATGATTTCACTAGCCTCATCTTTAGACTTTAGGAAATATGTCCAAGAGAACTTTGAGAAATCATCTACAATTACTAGGAAAAATCTCTTCCTTGAGATGGACAACACATTGACTGGTCCAAACAAATCCATGTGTAGCAGTTGCAAAGGTTCTTCAATTGTTTAATCAAGCTTCTTTATGAATGATGCTTTGATCTGCTTTCCTTTTTGGCAGGCATCACACAATCCATCCTTAGAAAACTCCACTTGAGGAATACCTCTAACCAGTTCTTTCTTTACAAGTTCATTCATGGTCTTGAAGTTTAAATGGGATAGCTTCTTGTGCGATAACTAACTTTCATCCTGACTTGCTTTGCTGAGAAGACAAGTAACAGATTCTACATTTAATGAGTTGAAGTCAGCTAGGTACATATTTCCTTTTCTCACTCCAGTGAAAACCGCTTTGTTGCTCCTTTTGTTTATCACAACACAGGCTTCAGAGGTGAAGGTTACTGAATTGCCATAATCACACAGCTGGCTGATGCTCAATAAATTGTGCTTGAGACCATCCACTAAAGCAACCTCCTTAATGATGACATTGTAATTTGAAATTAAGCCATATCCCACAGTATAACCCTTGCTGTCATCTCCAAAAGTAATTTTTGGGCCAACTCTCTCCTTGAACTCTGTGAGCAGGGTAGAATCACCAGTCATGTGTCTTGAATAGCCACTATCCAAGTACCATAGATTCTTTCTGTTTCCCTGCACACATGAAAACCAAATCAAGTTGATTTTGGTACCCAAGTTTCCTTGGGTCCTGCCTTGTTAGCTTTCTTTTTCTGTTTCTTAGGTTTGATCTCATTTGACTTGGGGATATCAGATTCATCCTTAGTCATTTGAGTTTGACCTTTGAAATCATTCATTACAGCAGAATTATCATGTATATTTTGATTAACAGGAAATGGCATGCTACTAGTAGACATGTTATTCCAGTAAGGCATGCTAAATGGCATATGTGGCATACTAAATGCAGCATAATAAGGATTAGGTGCAAATGGCATATTGGCGAACTGTGCATTCATATTCTATGTATACATAGCATCCATAGGCATAGAAGGCATGGCATTTATGTTGGGAAAATGAGGTGGCACATATTTGGAAGTAGGCATGGTAGTTTTGCAATTAACAGACAAATGACCACACGTGGCACAGATTTTTCTATAAGCATATTTATCAGGTGTGTGGTTGTTATGCTTGTTAATTCCTACTTTACCATTTCTATTATTTTTCTTTTTAGCCTCTGTTTTAAACTCAATCTTTTCCAGTCTATCACTCAATTGCTTGACAGTCATATGACCAACATTAGCCTTTTTCTCCTACTTCACTTGTCTGGATTCTCCTGGAACAAAATTCTTGGAAACTGATCCATATTTCTCATTTAACTTGGCAAGTTTGTCTTTACTCACAGGTTTGCTTACAGTCGATGGATGAGGATTTATATCACTCGACAGATAACCCTTTTTGTTATCCGACGGATGACCCTCATCATCTGTCGAGTCTACATCTGTTAGCAATCCTTCAACCAAATTGGATTTCAGATTCTCCTTATTCTTCTTCCAGGCTGCATCATAAAAGGACTCAATACCTTTAACTTTGGTGAGTTGAGCATGAACATCTCTAGATATTTTCCATGCCTTAATCACCTGCTGTTCTCGTTCAAGCTGCTTCTTCAAGATCTCTTCTTTCTTCAAGTACTCAGTTAATTCTTCCTTAGCAATTTTACACTTAGTTGTCAATTTTTCAAATTCAATGAACTGAGACTCTAGCATATTATTCCTCTCACTTAAAAACAAATTGTTTTGTTTGATTTTAGGATTTTCCTTAGTAAGAGACTTAAGTGTAACACTCAAATGATATAATTTTGTAGACATGTGATTTATTGCATCATTACACTCAGCTTTAGATAAATGTGCATGGTTAGTGGTGATTACCTGATTACTTAACGAACTTATCTCTGTTTCATCAGACTTGGCCATTAGGGCTAGATTGACATAGCTGACATCCTCATCCTCATCCAGACCATCCACTGCCTAGTCATTTTCTTGTGTAATGAAAGCCCTTTCCTTTTGTTTGAGCAACTCAAAGTATTTCTGTTTATAATCTACAGGCTCAAACTTTTTTTTTTCTAGAATCTGACTTTCTACACTCAATGGAAAAGTGCCCTGCTAAGCCACATTTGAAACATTTGGATTTTGATTTATCCACCATGTTTCTATTTGGCTTAGCTGCTCAAAAGTTCTTCTTGAACTTGAGCTTGGCAAATCTTCTGGAAAGAAATACAAGATGTTCATCAATATCCTCCATATCATCTTGGGTCAAAGAATCTTCATTTTCTGCTACCATCCCCTTGCCCTTGTTTTCACAGACCTTTGAAGTTGATTCAATAACTTCCATCTTCATCTCCTTCTCTTTCTCTAATTCAGCAACTAGTGCAATAGATGCTCCTTTCTTATTTCCTCTCTCCATCCTCTCATCTTGCTCTATTTCAACTCGACAGATGTTGAATTTTGTGCTTCATTGGTAGTGGATTTTTCTGCATTATCATTTGATACTGTTTCTTGATCACTTTCATCATCACTGTCATAACTAACCGTCTCCATATTGTCAAATTTGAGGCTTTCATGGTAATCTCCATCTTGCAGTCCTTCAATCTTTTTATCATCAAACACAACATGTATTGATTCCACAACAATGTTGGTTCTTAGATTGTAGACTCTATATGCTTTACCAACAGCGTATCCACAAAAAATCTTTCATCTCCTTTAGCATCAAACTTCCCATTCTGATCAGTTTGATTTCTCAAGATATAACATTTGCAGCCAAAGACATGAAGAAAATTAAGAGTTGGCTTCTTGTTCTTGAACAATTGATAGGGAGTCATGCATTTTGCTTGATTAACCAGAGAAATATTCTGAGTGTAACATGCAGTATTTACAGCTTCTGCCCAGAAATATGTTGGTAACTTAGACTCTTCAAGCATTGTCCTTGCAGCTTCAATAAGTGATATGTTATTCCTTTCTACTACTCCATTTTTTTGTGGAGTTCTTGCTGCTGAAAACTCATGCAAAATCCCATTTTCTTCACAAAATGCTCTAATGACAGAATTCTTGAACTCAGTTCCACTGTCACTCCTGATTCTTGTCACTTTGAAATCAGGATGATTATTGACTTGCCTTATGTGATTGATTATGATTTCACTAGCCTCATCTTTAGACTTTAGGAAATATGTCCAAGAGAACTTTGAGAAATCATCTTCAATTACTAGGAAAAATCTCTTACTTGAGATGGACAACACATTGACTGGTCCAAACAAATCCATGTGTAGGAGTTGCAAAGGTTCTTCAATTGTTTAATCAAGCTTCTTTATGAATGATGCTTTGATCTGCTTTCCTTTTTGGCAGGCATCACACAATCCATCCTTAGAAAACTCCACTTGAGGAATACCTCTAACCAGTTCTTTCTTTACAAGTTCATTCATGGTCTTGAAGTTTAAATGGGATAGCTTCTTGTGCCATAACTAACTTTCATCCTGACCTGCTTTGCTGAGAAGACAAGTAACAGATTCTACATTTGATGAGTTAAAGTCAGCTAGGTACATATTTCCTTTTCTCACTCCAGTGAGAACCACTTTGTTGCTCCTTTTATTTATCACAACACAGGCTTCAGAGGTGAAGGTTACTGAATTGCCTTAATCACACAGCTGGCTGATGCTCAACAAATTATGCTTGAGACCATGCACTTAAGCAACCTCCTTAATGATGACATTGTCTTTTGAAATCGAGCCATATCCCACAGTATAACCCTTGCTGTCATCTCCAAAAGTAATACTTGGGCCAACTCTCTCCTTGAACTCTGTGAGCAGGGTAGAATCACCAGTCATGTGTCTTGAACAGCCACTATCCAAGTACCATAGATTCTTTCTGTTTCCCTGCACACATGAAAACCAAATCAAGTTGATTTTGGTACCCAAGTTTCCTTGTGTCCTGCCTTGTTAGCTTTCTTTTTCTGTTTCTTAGGTTTGATCTCATTTGACTTGGGGATATCAGATTCATCCTTAGACATTTGAGTTCGACCATTGAAACCATTCATTATAGCAGAATTATCATGCATATTTTTATTAACAGGAAATGGCATGCTACTAGTAAACATGTTATTCCAGTAAGGCATGCTAAATGGCATACTAAATGCAGCAAAATAAGGATTAGGTGCAAATGGCATATTGGCAAACTGTGCATTCATATGCTATAAAGACATAGCATTCATAGGCATAGAAGGCATGGCATTTATGTTGGGAAACTGAGGTGGCACAGATTTGGAAGTAGGCATGATAGTTTTGCAATTAACAGACAAATGATTTATACTACCACACCTGGCACAGATTTTTCTAGAAGCATATTTACCAGGTGTGTAGTTGTTATGCTTGTTAATTCCTACTTTACCATTTCTATTATTTTTCTTTTTAGCCTCTATTTTAACCTCAATCTTTTCCAGTCTGTCACTCAATTGCTTGACAGTCATATGACCAACATTAGCCTTTTTCTCCTACTTCCCTTGACTGGATTCTCCTAGAACAAAATTCTTGGAAACTGAACAATATTTCTCATTTAACTTGGCAAGTTTATCTTCACTCACAGGTTTGCTTACAGTCGATGGATGAGGATTTATATCACTTGATAGATAACCCTTTTTGTTATCCGACGGATGACCCTCATCATCCGTCGAGTCTACATCTGTTAGCAATCTTTCAACCAAATTGGATTCCAGATTCTCCTTATTCTTCTTCCAGGATGCATCATAAAAGGACTCAATACCTTGAACTTTGGTTAGTTGAGCATGAACATCTCTAGATGTTTTCCATGCCTTAATCATCTCCTGTTCTCGTTCAAGCTGCTTCTTCAAGATCTCTTCTTTCTTCATGGACTCTGTTAATTCATCCTTAGCAATTTTACACTCAATTCTCAATTTTTCAAATTCAATGATTTGAGACTCTAGCATATTATTCCTCTCACTTAAAAATAAATTGTTTTATTTGATTTTAGCATTTTCCTTAGTAAGAGACTTACGTGTAACACGTAAATGATATAATTCTGTAGACATGTGATTTATTGCATCATTACACTCAGCTTTAGATAAATGTGCATGGTTAGTGGTGATTACCTGATTACTTGACGAACTTGTCTCTGTTTCATCCGACTTGGCCATTAGGGCTAGATTGACATAGCTGACATCCTCATCCTCATCCACACCATCCGCTGCCCAGTCATTTTCTTGTGTAATGAAAGCCCTTTCCTTTTGTTTGAGCAACTCAAAGTATTTATGTTTATAATCTACAGGCTCAAACTTTTTTTTTCTAGAATCTAACTTTCTACACTCAATGGAAAAGTGCCCTGCTAAGCCATATTTGAAACATTTGGATTTTGATTTATCCACCATGTTTCTATTTGGCTTAGCTGCTCAAAAGTTCTTCTTGAACTTGAGCTTGGAAAATCTTCTGGAAAGAAATGCAAGATGTTCATCAATATCCTCCATATCATCTTGGCTCAAAGAATCTTCATTTTCTGCTACCATCCCCTTGCCCTTGTTTTCACAGACCTTTGAAGTTGATTCAACAACTTCCATCTTCATCTCCTTCTCTTTCTCTAATTCAGCAACTAGTGCAATAGATGCTCCTTTCTTATTTCCTCTCTCCATCCTCTCATCTTGCTCTATTTCAACTCGACAGATGTTAAATTTTGTGCTTCATTGGTAGTGGATTTTTCTGCATTATCATTTGATACTGTTTCTTGATCACTTTCATCATCACTGTCATAACTAACCGTCTCCATATTGTCAAATTTGAGGCTTTCATGGTAATCTCCATCTTGCAGTCCTTCAATCTTTTTATCATCAAACACAACATGTATTGATTCCACAACAATGTTGGTTCTTAGATTGTAGACTCTATATGCTTTACCAACAGCGTATCCACAAAAATTCCTTCATCTGCTTTAGCATCAAACTTCCCATTCTGATCAGTTTGATTTCTCAAGATATAACATCTGCATCCAAAGACATGAGGAAAATTTAGAGTTGGCTTCTTGTTCTTGAACAATTGATAGGGAGTCATGCATTTTGCTTGATTAACCAGAGAAATATTCTGAGTGTAGCATGCAGTATTTACAGCTTCAGCCCAGAAGTATGTTGGTAACTTAGACTTTTCAAGCATTGTCCTTGCAGCTTCAATAAGTGATCTGTTATTCCTTTCTACTACTCCATTTTGTTGTGGAGTTCTTGCTGCTGAAAACTCATGCAAAATCCCATTTTCTTCACAAAATGCTCTAATGACAGAATTCTTGAACTCAGTTATATTGTCACTCCTGATTCTTCTAACTTTGAAATCAGGATGATTATTGACTTGCCTTATGTGATTAATGATGATTTCACTAGCCTCATATTTAGTCTTTATGAAATATGTCCAAGAGAACTTTGAGAAATCATCTACAATTACTAGGAAAAATCTCTTCCTTGATATGGACAATACATTGAATTTTGTGCTTCCTTGAGATGGACAACACATTGACTGGTCCAAATAAATCCATGTGTAGCAGTTGCAAAGGTTCTTCAATTGTTGAATCAAGCTTCTTTCTGAATGATGCTTTGATCTGCTTTCCTTTTTGGCATGCATCACACAATCCATGCTTAGAAAACTCCACTTGAGGTATACCACTAACCAGTTCTTTCTTTACAAGTTCATTCATGGTCTTGAAGTTTAAATGTGATAGCTTCTTGTGCCATAACCAACTTTCATCCTGACTTGCTTTGATGAGAAGACAAGTAACAGATTCTGCATTTGATTAGTTGAAGTCAGCTAGGTACATATTTCATTTTCTCACTCCAGTTAGAACCACTTTGTTGCTCCTTTTGTTTGTCACAATACAGGCTTCAGAGGTGAAGGTTACTGAATTGCCATAATCACACAGCTGGCTGATGCTCAATAAATTATGCTTCAGACCATCCACTAAAGCAACCTCCTTAATGATGGCATTGTCTTTTCAAATCAAGCCATATCCCACAGTATAACCCTTGTTGTCATCTCCAAAAGTAATACTTGGGCCAGCTCTCTCCCTGAACTCTGTGAGCAGGGTAGAATCACCAGTCATATGTCTTGAACAGCCACTATCCAAGCACCATAGATTCTTTCTGTTTCCCTGTACACATGAAAACCAAATCAAGTTGATTTTGGTTCACAAGTTTCCTTGGGTCCTGCCTTGTTAGCTTTCTTTTTCTGTCTCTTAGGTTAGATCTCATTTGACTTGGGGATATCAGATTCATCCTTAGTCATTTGTGTTCGACCTTTGAAACCATTCATTACAGCAGAATTATCATGCATATTTTGATTAACAGGAAATGGCATGCTACTAGTAAACATGTTATTCCAGTAAGGCATGCTAAATGGCATCTGTGGCATACTAAATGCAGCATAATAAGGATTAGGTGCAAATGGCATAAAGATTAGAAGGCATGAAATTTATGTTGGGAAAATGAGGTGGCACAGATTTGGAAGTAGGCATGGCAGTTTTGCAATTAACAGTCAAATGATTTACACTACCACACTAGACACAGATTTTATAAGAGCATATTTATCAGGTGTGTAGTTGTTATGCTTGTTAATTCCTACTTTACCATTTCTATCATTTTTCTTTTTAGCCTCTATTTTAACCTCAATCTTTTCCAGTCTGTCACTCAATTGCTTGATAGTCATATGACCAACATTAGCCTTTTTCTCCTACTTCACTTGACTGGATTCTCCTGGAACAAAATTCTTGAAAACTGATCCATATTTCTCATTTAACTTGGCAAGTTTGTCCTTACTCACAGGTTTGTTTACAATCGACAGATGAGGATTTATATCACTTGACAGATAACCCTTTTTGTTATCCGACGGATGACCCTCATCATCCGTCGAGTCTACATCTGTTAGAAATCCTTCAACCAAATTGGATTCCAGCTTCTCCTTATTCTTCTTCCAGGCTGCATCATAAAAGGACTCAATACCTTGAACTTTGGTGAGTTGAGCATGAACATCTCGAGATGTTTTCCAGCCTTAATCACCTCTTGTTCTCGTTCAAGCTGCTCCTTCAAGATCTCTTCTTTCTTGAAGGACTCAGTTAATTCATGCTTAGCAATTTTACACTCAATTCTCAATTTTTCAAATTCAATGAACTGAGATGCTAGCACATTATTCCTCTCACTTAAAAACAAATTGTTTTATTTGATTTTAGCATTTTCCATAGTAAGAGACTTAAGTGCAACACGCAAATGATATAATTCTGTAGACATGTCATTTATTGCATCATTACACTCAGCTTTAGATAAATGTGCAAGGTTAGTGGTGACTACCTGATTACTTGACGAACTTGTCTCTGTTTCATCAGACTTGGCCATTAGGGCTAGATTTACATAGCTGACATCCTCATCCTCATTCAGACCATTAGCTGCCCATTCATTTTTTTGTGTAATGAAAGGCCTTTCCTTTTGTTTGAGCAACTCAAAGTATTTCTGTTTATAATCCACAGGTTCAAATGTTTTTTGCTGGAATCTGACTTTCTACACTCACTGGAAAAGTGCCCTGCTAAGCCACATTTGAAACATTTGGATTTTGATTTATTTACCATGTTTCTATTTGGCTTAGCTGCTCCAAAGTTCTTCTTGAACTTGAGGTTGGCAAATCTTCTGGAAAGAAATGCAAGATATTCATCAATATCCTCCATATCATCTTGCTCAAAGAATCTTCATTTTCTGCTACCAGCCCCTTGCCCTTGTTTTCACAGACCTTTAAAGTTGATTCAACACCTTATATCTTCATCTCCTTCTCTTTCTCTAATTCAGCAACTAGTGCAATGGATCCTCCTTTCTTCTTTCCTCTCTCCATCCTCTCATCTTGCTCTATTTCAAGCTTATAAGTTTCTCAATGAGACTGTCATAGGTTTCCATTCCTTTGGAAGAGATCTAAGGAACTTAAGATTGGAGTCTTTTATCTGATAGACCCTTCAATGCAACTTCAGAGCATTTAGTTGTTTTTGAAATCTACTAAAAATGTCAGTGAGAGACTCACTATCTTCACTATGAAAGTGCTCATATTGCTGAATGAGCAGCTGCATCTTATTTTCCCTGACTTGTTCAGTTGCATCACAGATAATCTGTATTGTATCCTAAACTTCCTTGGCAGTTTTGCAATTGATGATGTTGTCAAACATGTCACCATCAACTCCATTGAACAAAATATTCATGGCCTTCTTATCGTTCCTGACTTGTTCAATATCAGGATCTGACCATTCATGCCTTGGCTTGGGAACTGATGGCTCATTTCCATTTGCAGCTCTCATTGGTACATGAGGGCCTCTCTCTATGCAATCTACATAAGCCTCATCTTGAGAAAGTAAGTGAAGATGCATTTTTACCTTCCAGTGATGGTAATTATCTTTGTCCAGAAAATGGATCTTGCTCCAACATCCTTCTTGTTCATCTTGTTGTTTGTTGTGATCTTTAAACTCTTTGTTCTTCAAGAGCTTGCTCTGATAACAATTGTTAGTCCCTAACAATGCAACAAGAATTACAGAAGGGGGTTGAATGGAATTCTTGAACCTTTTTCAAAAATATAAAATGTTCTATCTTAATAATATATAGTTGTTTGATTTGCAAAGTACGGAATAAGAAGTTAGTAAAATTAAAACACAAGTAATTAAAAACACAAGTCTTTAAAAACTTTCTGGTGGATTCGAATGTATCCACCAGAGATATATATTATATCAAGAGAACTCTGTGTAGCAAGATTAGCTCATAGCTGCTTACAAATGTGAACAACTAAGTTTATAGAGAAATGCTAAGGATGTAGCTTACAATTGTTTATCTGAGATAATGTTCTTAGTCTTGTTCTTGTTGTTCTATTTGCTATTTCTTGGTTTATATATCAGCAAGATTACAAAATAATAAGACAAGATAATAAAACAAAACCTATCAAGTCTAATACTATGCTGCTTCATTACTCTATTCTAGCATCTTTGAATATCTTCATAATAGCGTGGAAATGACAATGCTTCTTTATTCTCTAAAACCCAGTTGAATAGGCTTCCACATTCCTTTTGCATACACTCGACGTATTTGACTGTGTTGTCACTGTCAACAGATGTTTGAATTGATTATCCGCCGGGTACATGATCATCCGTCGGGTTGCCGTGTTGATCATCCATCGAGTGGCATTGTTGTTTATTCGTCGGGTAGCTATCTAGCACTTGACTTCATTTTATTTATGCAGAATTACAAGACATCATCTATGTACAATTAATCAACCTATTCTGCATGTCTAATTAAAGTCAACATGACTTGAGTGCTAATACAGAATCTAAACAAGGTGTATGCAGAAATGTGCTACAGACTCATTATTATACAAGCTACTCACTCGATGGATAATTAATCATCATTCGTCGGGACTATATTGAGTCATCCGTCAGGACTATATTCCTTATCCGTCGAGTGCTACATTTTTCACTAAGTAAAATCTACTAAGGTGTTTTGTTAATGAAATCATCAAGTTCACAACATATCCACAACAAAAACGGGTCTTCGAGTCATTTTATAATTAAATATTAGAGTTCGAACACCCGAATCTGACTTTAAACTAATTTTATAATAATTATTGAGCCTTAAAATAAATTTAAAATAATATTTTAAAGCTTGAAACTATTTTTCAGAAGTTTTAAATCAAAAATAATAAATAAATCTTATTATTAAATTAATTAAAATCAATTAATAATAAATTAAATTAATTAATTAATCGATTAATATTAAATTAATCAATTAATTAAAATAATTAAAAACAAATAAAATTAATTAATAAAATAAATTAGATTTATTAATAAAATAAATTAGATTTATTTTTTAATAAATAAATAATTAAAAAAATCAGAATTTAAAATAATTAAATAAAAAGTATTCTGATTTTTAAAATAATAAAAATATCATTTTTAAAATAAAGTAAACATCAATCCATTTTTTGTAAAAACTCTACAACTACAGTGACTAAAGTGTAAATATATATATAAAAGTTTGATTTAGGAAAAATTTGGATTAAAACCGGGTTAAATCCCGGGTCGAAATCGACCCGACTGGGTCAATCGAGAACAAGACGACCGGTTCCAAAATCCGGCGAATAGAAAATTTCCAGCGAGTCAAATTAACAGCCAAACATGAACCGTTTGATTAGGGTTTTGCTGTGATGCTATTCTATAGTCCTCCAACAACACATAGATGATCTTCTTTAGGGTTTATAACCCCTGGAACAAATTTCCCGACGAACTCGCCATTAATGCCGGCGATTTCGAAGGTTTTCCGGCCATCCCGTCCCAAGCTTCCAACAACAAAGTTACTTACATGAATTGGCTTGTTTTTAAACGATCTATCAACTGGTATCACTCAATCAAGCCCATAATCAATCAAATCAAAAACCCCAAATTCGATTTAGAACATTCAACCCATTAAAACCCTAATTTTAATTTTTCCAGAATCAAACATCATTTTCTTCATGTTATTGAACTAGATTTTTGACATATAATATACCAAATTAACCAGGAGAAAATTATCTACATGATTATGCCATCAAATCATGTCAAAAATATCAAGAACAAAAATTCCTAATTTAATCTCTAATTAATTCGAAATAAAAAAATTAAATAAGAAAATTACCTCGATTTTTGCACCAAAATAGTTGATTGATTCAGAAAGGTCCACGCCTGAATCGGAGTTCGATAACGCCTTCATTTGTACGTTTGATTATGAAGAACGCAGCCTTTTTAGGGTTTTTCTCTGTAAATTAATAGTTTTAACTTGTTGTTTATGATTATACGAATAAAATAAGATAAGAGAATGACTATTTATATTTATAGAATTGATAGGGATAAATAAATTATGATTGTATAATACTGCATTAATTGTACAAGCTGTGGGCTGCTAGGCCCAATAAAAAGATATATGAAACTCAGACCAGAAAGGTTAAGCCTGATGGACCAGATCAGGCCTGATGGAATAAAAAAGGCCCGAAAGCCCTAATTATTAATTAATTTCGTAATTAATTAATAAGGGAAAAATCAGCTATTGAGAAGAGTCCCGATAAGGATATAAATCCTTATAGATTAGCCTCAAGGGGACCTAAAAGGATAAGGAATTAGCTTCCTACTTCCTAGGACTCCTAAGTCTATCCTAATTCAGAGGCTTATCCACCAAGTCTCCTATATCAAGTCCAATTCAAGGACTCCCACATCTATATAAGGGGTCTCACCCCCACCAATCAGAACTACGTTTTTTGGCTTGATTCTCTAATTCACGGAGATACGTAGGCATCTCGTAAAGGCAGATCGAGCCACGAAACACGAGAGCAGCCATTAAAGGCCTTGAGCTCCCGAATCTTAGCAATAAATACAGCAATAATATATAGTAGTTTTAATCCATAACATTTGGCGCCGTCTGTGGGAAAGCAATAACAACCATGGCGAGAACACGGAGAACAATTGGAGCTCTAGAGAAAGGAACACCATCAGAGACAACCCAGGTGATTTCATCAACCGTGGAGGTTCCTCCCCATTCAACTTATGCATCTACTCAGGGGGAAGCCCAGACAGGGGCAACTCAACCTCAGCCACAAGGGACAACTCCCCCGACTATTCAAGGTACGAATCCTCAAGTTCAGCAAGTACATGTACCTGTGAATTCTCGACCCGTCGGGTATGAATATTCAACTGTTGTTACTACTAACCCCCCTTATGGGATGCCCCTTCACCCTGAGGTTGGAGGAAGCGGATATGCTGGGCGAAGCGAAGCACGAGGGCGGTCGCCCCCCTATATACGAGGTTTGGGTCCTATCCCTGAGGATCGGGAATTTTCTGGTCCATACACTGAGAGAGACTCCGAATCTTCGGATGATGAAGTGGCCCCGAGAAGGAGGCGCCCTGGAAAAGAGCCAATAGCCGATGGAAGGCAACGCCCCCAAAGCACCCCAGGGGCGAATCCCCAAGAAGTGCAGGAAAAGATCAGGGCTCATGAGGCTGAAATCCAAAGGCTGAGGCGTGATTTGGAGGCTCACCAAGCCACCAGACCCCACATACCTCCTAGGGGGAGAAATCCTCCCCCTATCATAGACCTGGATGGTCCGGTAAGAAGAAGGGCTGCTGTCCCAAGAACTGATCCGAGCAATCTCCTTCCCCTTGGAGATCCTGATGATCCAACTCCACCCTTCACAGAAGAGATAATGAATACCCATGTCTCAAGGAAATTCAAGATGCCCACTATCAAAGCCTATGATGGCACGGGAGACCCCGCTAATCATGTTAGGACATTCTCTAATGCACTGCTGCTGCAACCCGTGAATGATGCTATAAAATGTCGGGCCTTCCCTCAAACCCTGTCGGGTATGGCTCAAAGATGGTACAGTCGCCTACCCCCAAATTCTATTGGATCATTCAGAGAACTAAGTCAGGCTTTTATTAAGCAATTCATCAGTGGAAGGGTCCATGAGAAAAGTTCAGCATCTCTTATGAGTCTTGTGCAAGGAGCTAAGGAATCCTTAAGAGATTACCTGAATCGTTTTACAAAGGAGGCTTTAAAAGTCCCAGATCTTGATGATAAGGTAGCCATGATAGCATTGCAACAAGGAACTAGGGACGAGTTCTTTAAGATGTCTTTGGCCAAACGACCCCCTGAGAGCATGTTACAGCTCCAAGAGAGGGCAGGGAAGTATATCAAGGTTGAAGAAAGTATGAGGAAGACCGTAGTAAGTAATGAGCCCACTGGAGGCAAGAAACGAAAAACTGATTTGGAGTATATCGCTAAGGACAAATATCCTAGAACCGAACAAAACCCT